>NC_083737.1:5178634-5526968 GCF_028564815.1 Eubalaena glacialis | reverse complement strand
AGATTACAGGGATTCCTCCCTACAGACAGACATTTTTAGGACACACCCATCCACCTCCAGGGAAGTTCATTTCTTTAAGTCTCCCCATTCACTTTTCTCTCTCTCCTTGGAGACACCAAACCACCACCACTGAACCATCACAGGAAGACGTTACGTTCAACCCTAGAATCTCAAATATAAAACCACTGCCACCACCAAAAAAGAGTCAACAACAACATAGGTAAAAAGCTTTGGTAAAAGGTGTTGAAATTTGCAAAATTTTCAGGTTACAGATTATTCAAATGTTTATGATTGCCAAGTATATTTGGAAAATGAAATTAAAGTGAGAACATTCTCGATCGACCCCAAGACAAGTAACAGATGCCCCAAAGCACTTTACAATTAAAGACAAAAGAATGACCTCCAACTAACTCGTAAGCCAGATGGTTAGAAGGCAATCAGCGTCTTACTTGGAAACAGGGGCTTCTAGAGAGTTTTAAAAGCAATTCATACTCCCAGGAGGTAAATGGTCCTTCTGGGGATCTTATTTAGTTTATCCACCCACAGAGCTGGACTAAAAGTAACTTCCACCCAGCCCACATGATCACAGGTCCCTAACTAGTGTAGGTTTAGTATGACTGTGTTACCCACTGTTTATGGATTATAACACCAACATGACGTGAGCATTCCTCACAGCCAACTAAAGCGCTTACATAACTAATCACAGGGTAAATGCAAATTTAATTGCAATGAGATATCACCTCATCACCTGTTGGAATGGCTATTATCAAAAAGATAACAAACAACGAATGCTGGAGAGGGTGTGGAGAAAAGGGAACCCTCCTACACTGTTGGTGGGAATGTAAATTGGTGCAGCCACTATGGAGAACAGTACGGAGGTTCCTTAAAACACTAAAATTAGAGCTACCATATGATCCAGCAATCCCACTCCTGGGCATATACCCGGAGAAAACCATAATTCAAAAGATACATGCAGGGGCTTCCCTGGTGGCGCAGTGGTTGAGAATCTGCCTGCTAATGCAGGGGACACGGGTTCGAGCCCTGGTCTGGGAAGATCCCACATGCCACGGAGCAACTAGGCCCGTGAGCCACAACTACTGAGCCTGCGCGTCTGGAGCCTGTGCTCCGCAACGAGAGAGGCCGCGACAGTGAGAGGCCCGCGCACCGCGATGAAGAGTGGCCCCCACTTGCCACAACTAGAGAATGCCCTCGCACAGAAACGAAGACCCAACACAGCCAAAAATAAATTAATTAATTAATTAAAAGGAAAAAAAAAATTACTAAAACTTTAAAAAAAAAAAAAAAAAAAAAAAAGATACATGCACCCCTACGTTCATAGCAGCACTATGCACGATAGCTAAGACATGGAAGCAACCTAAGTGTCCACCGACAGATGAATGGATAAAGAAGATGTGGTACATATACACAATGGAATACTACTCAGCCATAAAAAAGAATGTAATAATGCCGTTTGCAGCAACATGGATGGACCTAGAGGTTATCATACTAAGTGACGTAAGCCAGACAGAGAAAGATAAACACCATATGATATCACTTATATGTGGAATCTAATTTACAAAAAAGATACAAATGAACTTATTTACAAAACAGAAGCAGACTTATAGATATCAAAAACAAACTTATAGTTACCAAAGGGGAATCATGGCGGGCGGGGGCGGGGGGGGGATAAAGTAGAAGCTTGGGATAAACACACACACACAGTACTATATATAAAATAGATAACCAACAAGGACCTACTGTATAGCACAGGGAACTCTACCCAATATCCTGTGATAACCTCTATGAGAAAAGAATTTTAAAAAAGAATGAATATATGCATATGTATAACTGAATCACCTTGCTGTACACCTGAAACTAACACAACATTTTAAATCAACTATATTCCAATAAAATTAAAATATTTTTTTTAAAAAGCAGAGAGTAGAATGGTGGTTACCAGAGGTTGGGGTTTGGGGAAAATAGGAAGATACTGCTCAAAGGGTACAAATTTCCAGTTATAGGAAGAATAAGTTCTGGGGTCTAATGTACATCATGGTGACTATGGTTAACAATCCGTATTATATACTCAAAATTTGCTAAGACAGTAGATCTTAAATGTTCTCATCACACACACACAACAAAGTGGTAACCATGTATGGTGATGGGTGTCTTGTGTGTGTGATGAGAACGCTTAGGGTCTACGGACCTCGCAAAATTTCAAGTATATAATACAGCACTGGTTCTGGTAATCATTTCAAAATGTATATGCACATTAAATTTTCACACGGGACATCTTCATAAAAAAACAAAACACCGCAGTGTACAACCTAAGATCAATTAATCAGTCAATCAATCAGTGAATGCTCTCAGTCACAAAAAAAGAAAAAAGAAATTCAAATACTCCAAGAGTAATGTTTGGTGGCCAGAAATGGAAAAAAGGGGAAAAATCCAACTCCAATATACGCCCTCTTCCCACCCATGCGACCAGCACTCTGACTTGTGAAATTTTCTGTCCACTAGGAGGCAGGACAACATCAATAATGTGGGGTTCAGGGTGGAAAAAGTTCTTCATAAGCAGCTTTTATTGAGATGAAAACACTTCCTACCAGGAGAACACAAACAAATGTACAAAGATGTCCAACTTCCTTTGTTGCTCTCAGGATCCCCTTTCTTAGTCCCTGGTGAGAAGGTCGTGTGGTTATTTTACTTGGGTGTAGACACCAGCTTTAACAAGTTGAATCCAGTGAGTACAGGTGCCCATCTGCCTGCAGGGCTCTCCTCACTCTGCCCTGGATTGAGGGCTTGAAGAGGGAGCCATGGGTATCAGCTAGCTACACTGTGTAACAAATTGTCCCAAACTTCCTGGACAAAAACAACACCCATTTACCATCTCCCAGCTCTTTATGTCAGAAGTCTGAGTGGGGGTGAGCAGGGTCCTCTGCTCTGGGTCTCACAAGGCTGAAACCATGGTGTCAACAGGGCTGGGGTCATCCTCTGTGGCTAGGGATCCTATTCCAGCCTCACTCGGGTTGTAGGTGAAATTCAGTTCCATGCAGTTGTAGGGCTGAGGTCCCGTTTTTTTTCTGGCTGTCGGGCAAAGGTGGCTCTCAGCTTCAAGGGGTCACGCAGCTCTGTGCTGCGTGGCCCTCCCAAAACACGGCTGTCAGCTTTCTCTAAGCCAGCATAAAAATTTCTGCTTCCGTTTCAAGTCTCTCTCATGGGGTCACCTGTTTAGGCCAGGCCCACCCAATGGTCTCCCTTTTGATTAACTCAATGCCAACTGATTTTGGACCTTAATTACATCTCCAAAGTCCCTTTGCTTTTGTCATATAGCATAATCTAATCATGGGAGTGACACCCCCATCATCCCTGGACCCCACCTACAGAGAAGGGGAGGGGATTACATAAGGCATGCACACCTTGTAGGGGGGCAGGAATCTTGAGGCCACCTTTGCATAATGCAAATCAGTGTTCCTTTATTTGGGGTCCCCTCTACCCAGTTCCATCACTAGATCTCCATCAGGAGGACCTCTGCTTTCACTTTTGCTCTTTGCTCCGGGGGAAGTCAGTGGAAAGAGAAAGTTACATGAACAACGATCTAAAGGAGGTTTGTACCCCCAGGGAGTAAGAGGTACAAATTATTAGGTATAAAGTAAGCTCCAAGGATACAGTGTATAATACGGGGAATACAGCCAATATTTTATAATAACTTAAAAAAATAATAACATAGGTAAGTATCCAAATCAACCTGGACTGCAGTTGCCATTGGGTGGTCACCATTTAGTACCATAAACTCAAACATGCAAAATACACATTCCCTAATGCTGAATGGTCAGAGTAGAAACTTTCTTGTTGAAAGAAGACTGAATCATGAAATCTCCAAAATACTTAAAATGTGAATTATTGGTTGGATTAGAAGTTACGACCACAGGCATAAGAGCATTCCCTGAACTCTCCCTGTGGGTTGACTGGTTGTTTCCTCATCCTCCCACTCACCTAATTTTGTTATAAATGGGAATGAGAAGACCCTAAAAGGTCCACCTTCACCTCCCCGCTATGAATGTGTGCCAGGATCCATACTACCCAAGCCTGCTCAATGCATGCGACGGCTCCATCCCATTCCCATTCAATGACTTGGTAATACTCAATGCATATGGTGGCCCCACTCCATCCCCAAGCAATGAGTTGGTAGTGTTCAATGCATATGGCAGCCCTATCTCATTCCCCTTCGATGACTTGGTCGTGCTCAATGCATATGGCAGCTCCATCCCTTTCCCAAGCAATGACCTGACGCTACTCAATGCCATTCCATCCCCGGTCCCCTACAGAACACTGTCTGGACCACAGACCTAGCTTCCCATGAACACAAATTCACATTTCATCTTGTCATTCTGCCCACCTTCTTTTGCTTCAATAAGCTCCCCTGAAAAAACTCCAGACTCTGGGAACCCCTTAAATGAGTTGATGTGCCCTATTATGCTCAGGTTTTCAGAGATGGGGCAGATAATGAAACACTCTAAATACCTCAGTATCTGTAAAATTCTTTGGGCACCAAGGGAAGCTACAGAATTCACTGACTGCATAAGCAGTATGTCCCATTCACTACAGTTGCACTTGTAGAAAGTTCTCGGGCTTATCTCTTAAAAACTGGAGTAGGGAATCATCTCAGTAATAGGTTTTCATGTTTTTACATGATCTAAGAACAGGAAATTTTTGTTTAGCTTTGGTTTTGGCTACACCCCGTCTCCACGGACACGCAGGCAACCCCAGTATGTGGTGGCCACTGCTCCATTCTATTTTTTTTTATTTTATTGGGGTACAGTTGACTTACAATGTTGTTGTTCCATTCTATTTTAAAGAATATTTCTTTTCAAAAAAAAAAAAAAAGGAAGCAAGGAAGCGAGGGATGGAGGGAGGAAAGAACAAAAGGAGACAGCAGAGGGAGAGGTGTGATGATTGTCTTTCTACTGGGAACAGAAAACCCCTGGGTTTAGATTCTTTTTAATATAGAAGAATTCTTTTTATTTGCTCACATTTTAGTGATGGTAATTGGTAATTGGTGCCAGTGTTCTTTTTTTCACTGATTTTCTTTTTGTTTTATCAAATAAACTAGTAAAAAAAAAAAAAAAGAATATTTCTTTTGAGATGATCATGTGGTTTTGTCTTTTCTTTCGTTGATGTGGTGTATCACACTGATTGATTTGTATATGTTGAATCATCCTTGTGACCCTGGGATGAATCCAACATGGTCGTGGTGCATGATCTTTTCGATGGGCGGTTGGATTCAGTTTGCTAGGTTTTGTTGAGAACTTTTGCATCTACATTCATCAAAGATACTGGCCTGTCGTCTTTTTTGATAGTGTCTCAAGACTATTTCTTGAAGGATGAGTATTCCCTCGCCACAGTTACTATCTCTTCAGCTGGTATGCGTGTCATGGAGGGAAAGATGGAAACGTCCCAGTTTTATCCGTCCCACTCAGAAATCACCACACTCCCGGGTCCTGAGCACACGCCTCGCCCCACCTCCGTCAGCTGAGCCTGAAGCTCCGATCACGACCAAAGTCTCAGCAGGTGCACGGTAATGACTATCATTTGCTTGAGGATGCCACAGCGATTTTCTGCATCATTTCCCTTCCGTGGGCGTAAAGAACACATTAACGTTTGGGAGAACCTGTTCATCAAGGCTGTTAAACCTTCCTGAAGAAAAAGCAACATCAAGAGACAAAAACGTGCTTTGTTTTTCTCCAGATGTCTGCAGTTCTGCCCGACAGTGGATTTTTTTTTTTTTTTTTACACAGACGATCGTCTTCTACAAGTCTTTCATTTTTTTTCCCTTTGCTTTTCAAGAAACAGTTTTGTTTTGGACTAGAAAGTATGTAACAGGGACTTCCCTGGCGGTCCAGTGGTTAAGAATCCACCTGCCGATGCAGGGGACACGGGTTCAAGCCCTGGTCCGGGAAGATCCCACATGCCGCGGAGCCACTAAGCCCGTGTGCCTCAACTACTGAGCCTGCGCTCTAGAGTCCGCGAGCCACAACTAGAGAGAAGCCCGCGCGCAGACACTGACACCCGATGCAGCCAAATTAAATTTTAAAAAAAAGAAAGAAAGGACATAACAGTGGGTGGCCTCTCTTGTTTTTCTCCCCCTGGTATCTTGCAAAACTACATTCTCTGGAGAAAAACTGAGGATTTCTCCAGGCAGCTTTACAGATTAGTAATACCTGCATTGTTTCACATTCCTAGCTGGAAAAATCTCTTTGTTTTTCTGACTATAGATAAATTTGAAGTCAATTGCCTTATTTTTATATAGTAACTACATACTACTACACAGTTCTAAACCTGTCCTATGTTGGCATGATGTTCAATTATGTCCTGTCGAGTAAAAGTCCAGCTGGATATCCAATAATGGACAGAGTGTAAACTACAATCCTTCTAAAATCTGGAAAAATATTAATTGTGAAACACGTCTGACTCCAAGGAGTACTTTTCAGGACTTTTCCTGCCAGTAGTTCCATTTTCCAGCATTGATCAGCACTAAGTAAACTAGATTGTGCTATCCAAACTTTAGCCTAATTTACTAAGTGGTTTGTGTGCAGTAATGAATAGCAGAAAACCCCATCGTATGTGATGATATATTCTAATCCAACATCAATTACAGCTGGTCTTTCTTGACCAAGCTACTTCTCTTAATAAAACAGGACAGTAATTTATCTCCAGAGATACTTTTAAAGGGAAATCTAGACTGATTATAAATCACTGAGGTGTGATTCTAGGGTGCTTTTTGGATACAGTGATTCAGTGTGCAACATGAATTTCAAAAGTTTGTATTTATTTTTGCCAGTATGTAATTACCTACATCTGATTTTTCTTTTGTGAAATGCAAACTTAATGTCCTAATCTTGTATTTCTGCTTAGGTCCTTTTTGTAAATGAACTTCAAGAGTTAGTTCCACTTACTGATATCCGGAACAAATATTATAGGATGGTATGGATTTAAATTCATAAAAGCTGTATATTAGTTTTTGGTTTTTTTTTAAATACTATCCACAACTAGCTGTCTGCCCTCATCATTGTATCTTACAGTGTTTCCTTAGTAGCTCCTTTGTTGTTTATATGTAATGGCCTTTTTTACTTCCCCTTCGCTCCCCATGACAAACCCTTGGTACTGAAATAAGTGCTGGATTTTGGAAATAATTTTCCTTACATGTAGTTAGAAATATAGAGAGAGTCCTATCCATGCAGAAAAAGATACAGATAGAATTCCCATCTGAATCTGAAGCTACGTATTAAAAAAAAAGAGAGAGAGAGAGAGTTTCCTTTTGCATAATTCGACAGAGACATGCCCACAGGTGACAGCAAAGTCCGGCCAAAGCAGTGGGACTAACGTAGATTCTGCCGTAACCAATGTATCGTGCATCCCACACTGTGCCACACAGAACACAGAACCCCGGGCTGAGATGTGTGCTTTCATGCGATGCTTAGAGTGTAGTCCTGTCCTCGAAGCATCTTGACTAATATTAGCCCTGCTTTATCTTCCTCTGAGATTAATGCAGCCATAAGACAACACATCAGTGGGATCGTGAGCTCACCGGAACCCTTTTTTAGTGCTGTCACAGACACTTGAAAAACCATAGGATATAGATGATTTTGTTTTTGGTTTTTTTTTTTTTTTTTTTTTTCTGGCCACGCAGCATGCAGCATCTTAGTTCCCCAACCAGGGATCGAACCCAGGCCCCCTGCATTGGGAGCACGGAGTCTTAACCACTGGACTGCCAGGGAAGGCCCAGATTTATAAATATTTGAAATAGCAAAAATATATGTATCAGGACATTCAAATAACTCCATGGCCTGCTTAGAAGAAAGCTTTACCTTGAGACTCCAGAAGGACTGAGAAACTCCAGCACAGTGATCTTCTGGCATCTACCCATCAGCCATGAATGATGGTCCCTCAGAAGTTCATAAAATCAAGGGGAGGTCTGCACCCCACGGGGGCTGGGGGAGGTAAATTGACATCTTTGACTGAGAAACTAAGCAGCTAGGACCACGCGTGCTCAAGACAGCAGCACAGACACACACACCATCCTCAGTGAGGCTGGCTGAGCAAATAGGCAGATTCCTTCCGCTGGGACAAAATTCCACCAGGACCTCTCACATTTCTGCGTTTCTTGCCTGTGAGGCACTGACCGCCCTTTGTTCTGAATTACCTTTTCAAGTATTCATAGAGCAAAACACCTAGAAGATGAAGACAGCATCTCACTCCAGACCAACAAATGGGCCAAAAGTTTAAAAAAAAAAAAATGGGATCGCCTTACCCCTTCCTTGTTCTCCGATCCAAACAGCCAACACCACGCAGCGCACTTTAAAAAGTGTTCTCTCATTTAAGAAAACAGAAAAAGTCCTAGTTATCTTTTCAGAAATTAATTTCAAAGTCGTCCTTCTTCGACAAGGATCTGCCAGTTTTTTTTTTAAGGGGCACGAAGAAAATGTTTCCATTTGTCGTAATATTTGCTTCAATCTGCTCAGATTTTTCAATGAGTCTTTTCTTCCTGCTTCCAGCCTATCTGAATTTCCTTAGTCTTGCCATTTTTGAGATATTCAAATGGTAAAAATCAGAGCAACAATGTGCATCAGATACAGATGCTGTTGCGGAGATCCTGTTGCATTAGTTTGCTAGGGTGCCGTACCAAAATTCTGCAAACAGGGTGGATTAACAACAGACATTTATTTTCTCCCAGCCGTGGAGGCTGCAATCTGAGATCCAGGCGTGGGCAGGGCTGGTTCCTCCTGAGGCCTCTCTTCTGCACGTGTAGACGGCCATCTCCTTCCCTGTGTCCTCACAGGGTCGTCCTTCCGTGTGTGTCTGTGTCCTATTCTCCTCTTCTTATAAGGACCCCAGTCCTATGGGATCAGGACCCACCCTAGCGACCTCATTTTTACCTTCATCCCCTGCTTAAAGACCCCATCTCCAAATACAGCCCCATTCTGAGGTCCTGGGGGTCAGGGCTTCAACATGTGAATTCTGGGGGGCCATCATGGGGACAACCCACGATGCCCGTGGATTGTGAGACCCAGGTCACCCACGCTGAAGATGTTCCGTACTTGGGCTCCTCCAACCAGATTGTCTGGCTTGGTCCTCCTTGGGACCAGTGACCCATGCTCTGGGGATGTCTGCGCAGAGTGACCAGGGAAGTTGGTGGTCTTAGAACGAGGCAAAGCTATCTGGACCACACAGACCACCAATGGGGCTTGGCTAGTGCCTTGATGGAACCGCTAGGCCAACGCCATCACCCACTCCCCAACGCAAAGTATTTTTCAAATTCAAGAAGGATGGAGGGAGCTGGAATTGAGTATTTCCCTGCCCCCAGGTTAGGTAGGCACTGGTGAAACAATTTCCCTTGAGGGCAGGCAGAGAAAGGAACTCTCTGAGCTTGTTCCAAACTGGAATTCCTGCAGAAGGGGATATTGCTCCAGTCTTCACCATTAGAACCTGGCGGGGGTTCCTGGAGGTTCTGCATGACAGTCACGGGAGGAATAAGACTGCATCACGGGAATTTCAACTTCTCAGACTTGCCCACAATCACCAGCAAGGCTGACAGCATCCCATGGAAGTTCTCAAATGCACCAATTCAAATCCAGGCACATCTTTCCCTGAAAGACGTGGTTCATCCCCACGGGGCAGAACAGCTCCATCGTTCCGTGGCTTTGGAGCCTGACTGCCTGAGTCCCCATCCCACCTCCAAGGCTGGGTAACTCTGGGCAGGTCCCTCAACCTCTTTGAGCTCTGGGGTTGTATCAGTCAGCCTGGACCACCATAACCAGAGGATTAGGGGGCTTAGACATCAGAAATTCATTTTCTCACAGTTCTGGGGGCTGGAAGTCTGAGATCAGGGTGCCGACATGATTGGTTCTGGGCAGGCCTCTGTTCCTGGCTTGCAGACAGCCACCTTCTGGGGGAGAGACAGACAGAGACAACAAGATCTCTGTGTCTCTTTTTATGAGGATGGTAATCCCATCATGGGGTCCCACTCTCAGGACCTCATCTAACCCTAATCACCTCCCAAAGGATCTCCTGATACCATCCCGTCGGGGGTTAGGGCTTCCACATATGAATTTCGGATAGACACACATTCATTCCATAGCAGAAAAAGAAAACCTTCCCGTTTTGGGGCTGGCATGAGCTGTAAATGCCCCAATGTGCCCAGAACTCAGCGCAGCGTCTACAATTCAGTAAGGGGTCCAGAAATAGTAGTTGTGACGCTAAATGTGATTTGTCCTCACCCATGAAGCTCTTTGGCAGTCCCAGCAGGGCAGTGCTGGACTCACGTCTCACTTCTTTTTAGAAGTGCTGCTATCAGTGTGACATGAGGATAGACCTCAGCCCCGCCAGTTTGCAGCCACGCTGCAAACACAAGGCTGTGAGCAAGTCGGGTATAGAGGCTGTTCTGGTGTGTTCAGCTGACACAACACAGAAGCCATCCACATTGTTTTTAAATCTCTGGTCCAGCCGCACGGTTAAGTAACCCTGTATGTGCCAAACCCTATAAAGAGTTGACCGTCCACTGCCTGCCTTTCCAGGGTGCGGATCTCTCCAACACGTCCTGGCTCACTCCTTCCACTCATCCCATTTATCATCAGAACCTCCTTCTGCACCTGTTTCTCATTTCAACCTAATGACAATCTGTGAAGGGCCTCGCGGGGGCTGTCTCTGACTGTGTAAGGAGATGTCGCCACATCCATCCACGCTGTCAACGTTCAGGTACGTGCTAGAAAAAATCCCAAACGTCAGAATAAACATCGCCTCCTGTCTCCCACGGTCAGGACCCCAGGAAACCACGTCTGGATGAGCTTTGGGGTGAACGAATCCTATCAAGATGGATGTTCAGAGTCAGAATCTTTAGGGGGTGTCTCGAGGGACCCTGACAGCGGCCATGTGCCTGGAGGAGAGTTCTCTTTTCGCGACCTTCGTGTGGTTACTGCAAAGCACCAGAATTTCTGTGTGAGTGATGGTAGTTTTTGTGGGATGCAGGGTGAGGGCCACTCCAGGTGACCAAGGGAGACACACTGTCCCCTTCCCATCCCTTGCTCTCTGATGAGGAAAGAAAGCAAGGGATACATGGTGTTCCTGTGACACAGCTTCTGCATCCTTGTTGCTCGTATTTATGGGGCCCCATAGTTATGGCAGGGAATGTGCAAGGCACTAGGGCTCCAAGTAACACGCGGGGGTTACTCAGAGGCACCTACGGCATCCTCTGATAACGGAGGACAACAGGCTATTCCAAGGGCCGCGGGCTCACAGGGAAGGCTTTGGTTGAGGAACCCACATGACGATTCACTGCACAGGCACTGAGAGACCGCAGCTCCCGTGACGTCCTTGGTCTCGTGGCCCAAGCGCCACGCCGGTTTCCTTCTAGCTCCCTCATACAGAAGCTCATGGCAGACCTGAGACTCCAAGATGGACTCATGGCCAACAGGATAGTGGTGGGGATAGCTGTGGATTAAGGCTGTGGATGCCTTGCTCAGCTCACCATGGTCACCATCTATTACCAGGATGGGCAGCTGGATACATACAGCCATTCCCCACCTTTGGAAAACTACTTAGGAATAGAGAATCTACTGAAAACTGGACTCCGCCTGGCCTGCTTTGTCTCTCCTGGCTACTGTTTGGATCATTTGAAAATAAAACTATCAAGTGCCAGTCGTATGATGCCATTATTCTTTTGCTCCATAAAGCGTACACTGACACCAGTTCTTGATATTTAACCCTCTTAGTGACATTAAAATCACCTTCAAATTCTAGATTCCCAAGGAATTTGGAAGTTTCCTTTAGTTTTTTGTGTTCCTGGGGTGTCATTCTTATAATCCACTAAGCAAATGCTTCATATCGACCTCATAAAAAAGATGTCCTTGGTCAGATGAGTGGATAAAGACGATGTGGTACATACATACAATGGAATACTACTCAGCCATGAAAAAGAATGAAATAATAGAATGAAAATAATAAAAGAATGAAAATAATGCCATTTGCAGCAACATGGATGCAACTAGAGATGATCATACTAAGTGAAGTCAGTCAGACAGAGAAAGACAAATACCATATGACATCACTTATATGTGGAATCTAAAATATGACACAAGTGAACTTATTTATAAAACAGAAACAGACTCACAGACACAGAGAACAAACTTGTGGTTGCCTGGGGGAGGGGGCTGGGGAGGGATGGAGTGGGAGTTTGGGGTTAGCATATGCAAACTAGTATATGTAGGATGGATAAACAACAAGGTCCTCCTGTACAGCACAGGGAACTCTATTCAATATCCTGTGATAAACCATCATGGAAAAGAACATGAAAAAAGAATGTATACATACGTATGACAATCACGCTGCTATACAGCAGAAATTAACACAATACTGTAAAATCAACTATATTTCAATAAAAATAATAATAATAATGATGTGCTTGGTAATCTATGGAGCACACAGCAACTAGCTCGCAGTTTGCCCTCACAGAGAAAACACACTTATTGATACCAACAACACGCCCAATTGCAAGGGACACAAAAGGCAGAGCAAACCCAAGGGCAAGAGGCAGCTTCCATACAACCAGCTAAGAGGGTGCCATTTTGATTCCAGAAGTGTAGATCTGGAAGTCAACCAGAAAGGAAATAAGGAAACCTTAGATGTGACCCAGAGGCAGGAGGAAAGAGCACAGACCAGGGCATTCTAAATGTCTCTAAAATGTCAAAGGCTTATGGAGGAGGAGGAAAAAGTTCCACCAAAGGACCCCAAGGTGATGGCTGAGGGGACAACGGGGCACACAAGATGGAAGGGGAGGCTCAGGAGGTGTCCAGCAGTGGCATGTAGTCCAGCCTTCCACACTAGGTAGTTGTACCCCTTCGAGACCCAGGAAAGCCTTGCTTTTCTCATCCGTGCAATGGAGCTGAGAATCACATCTACCGTTGGGGTGCTGTATGGATAAGCCACGCGGTGTTCTTTGCATCACGCCCAGCATACACTGAATACCCCACAACCACTCCGTTCACTCTGCGAGTCCTGTTTTTATTACTTAGGAGGGCGATGGACTGTCAGGAGAGCCAAGAAAGATGTTGCAGAAAGAGCGGAAAAGAACAGATTGATGGATTGAACAGCTAGCACGAGGCCCCAGGGAATAAGTCATGAGAAAGCCAAGACGCTGAGTAAAAATTACCCAGGAGAAATGTGTCAGGAAGGGGAGAGGCTGGCCAAAGCGTGTGCAGTGATATTTTCATAGTGCTTTTAAAATTAGATTGCTAACTGGCCAAATTAGACCTTGGCTGGATGACAGCGTGGCAGCATAACTGCCCTGTGTCAGCCACGATTCCAGGTCAACAGACCCCGCCAGACACTTGGAGCTTCACATGTGAGCAGAGACGAAATGGCTACACCGTGAATATGAAACACAATCTGTGTCGGCTATCCAGCCGCATGACCACCACCCGGTAACAGCCCACCCTGCTGCAGACGGGATTCTCAATTTCGTACATTGGCAAAGATATCTGGATTTTCTTCCTCTGAATTCTAGCAAGACTATTGAATACCGAGTTCTCTTTCAGATCACCAGAATCACAGAGGCGCACAAAGCATTTCGATTTCCATTTGATGTGGCCACAAAGGCAATCACTCAAAAATGCAAGAAGACACTTTTCTATACTGCTGTCTTTGTTATTACCATGGGTTGTGGACAGTGCTTAATTCTTCCAGAGACCATGCAGGACACAACACAGATAGAGTACTGCCAACCCAGGAGGCTCACCCAAGCTTTGATGTCCAGGGTTTTTTTGAGGGGCAGTCATGTAGGCATGGCTGACCACCTGCGTGGCAGACCTTAGTCTGCATTCCCTCCAAAGGTCAAGCTGACACTACATGCCCCAAAATATTCCATTGTATGTATGTATGTATGTATGTATGTATGTGTATGTGTGTGTGTGTGTGTGTGTGTGTGTGTGACATCTTCTTTATCCATTCGCCTGTCGTACCATTCTACTTCCTGTTTCTACGAGTATGACCTTTGGAGACTCCACATATAAGTGATATCATATGATATTTGTCTTTGTCTGGTTTACTTCACTTAGTATGATCATCTCTAGGTCCACCCATATTGCTGCAAATGGCATTATTTCTTCTTTTTTATGGCTGAGTAATATTCCACTGTATATATGTGCCACATCTTCTTTATCCATTCATCTGTCGATGGACATTTAGGTTGCTTCCGTATCTTGGCTACTGTGAATAGTGCTGCTATGAACACCGGGGTCCATGTATCTTTTCAAATTAGTGTTTTTGTTTTCTTCAGGTATATATTCAAAAATGGAATTGCTGGATCGTACGGTAGTTTTATTTGTAAATTTTTGAGGAACCTCCATCCTATTCTCCATAGTGGGTGCACCAATTTACATTCCCACCAACAGTGTAGGAGGGTTCCCTTTTCTCCACATCCTTGTCAACATTTATTATTAATATCTAATGTTACAGGCATATTTGTTTGTGCTCATCCCCAAACCTTCCTAAATTATCTGTTATTATTATGCTTCCGTTTTTATTTACTTAGGTGACATTGTAAAGGAGTCATTTGTAGGTTTCTTGCAGTAGCTCTGAGTCACACAAAGCACAGCATTTCTAATATATGCTGAGTTCTTTTTCGCACCAAACCTCGTATGCTAGCTTTGCTGTCACCGTTCTCTGCCTTAGATGCTGGCTCTGTCACTCAGTAGGCACCAGGCTTAGTCACTCTCTCCCTTCCCTGCAGACCCCTGCGGATTTTCTTTATCAAAAGCATTTTGCTATGGATAATGTACCCTTATTATATCAGACAGCTGCGGTAACATTTATCCAGCAACAAGGTTAATGGCCTTTGAGTAATAAACAAAAAGAGGTTTTGCTGCCAGAGGAATAGAATAAGGAGGGAATTCTCATTTCCATTGTGCCCATTTTGTCACAAGTGTCTGAGGGTGCAGATCAGCATTTTTGTTGTTGGTGGCAGATTAATTTATATGGTTCCATGTGTGTACAGCCTCAGGGTGGATCCCATACCAACTACAGTCAACAGACACTCTCTTCTTCCTGGAGGAACAGATATGATTGAGGAGCAGACGGGTGGTTCTCAAACCGTACGATGTATTGGGGCACCTGGAGGGCTTGTGGAAGTGCAGGTCGGGGGCATCACCTCTAGAGTCTGTCACTCCACAAGTGTGTGTTGGTGGGGGGAGCCTGGGAAGGAGCATTTGTAAGAAGGTCCCGGACGATGCTGATACTGCTGGTCTGGGAATCATGCAGTGAGAGTCACCGGATGAGACCACACCCCATGACATGCAGCTATCTGTCTATCTATCTAATCTATCATCTATCTCTCTCTATATCTATCTATCTACCAAATCTATCTATCATCTATCTATATCTAATCACTAAGTATTAGAGAAATGCAAATCAAAACTACAATGAGGTATCACCTCACACCTGTCAGAATGGCCATCATCAAAAAAATCTACAAACAATAAATGCCGGAGAGGGTGTGGAGAGAAGGGAACCCTCCTACGCTGTTGGTGGGAATGTAAATTGATACAGCCACTATGGAGAACAGTATGGAGGTTCCTTAAAAACTAAAAATAGAGTTACCATATGATCCTGCAATCCCACTACTGCGCATATATCTGGAGAAAACCGTAATTCGAAAGGATACGTGCACCCCAATGTTCACAGCAGCGCTATTTACAATAGCCAGGACATGGAAACAACCTAAATGTCCAACGACAGATGAATGGATAAAGAAGGTGTGACACATATATACAATGGAATATTAGCCATAAAGAAGAATGAAGTAATACCATTTGCAGCAACATGGATGGACCTAGAGATGATCATACTAACTGAAGTAAGTCAGACAGAGAAAGACAAATATCATATGATATTGCTTATATGTGGAATCTAAAAAAAAATAAATGGTACAAATGAACCTATTTACAAAACAGAGATTGAGTCACAGATGTAGAAAACAAACTTATGGTTACCAAAGGGGAAAGGGGGGGTGTATAAACTGGGTGATTGGAATTGACATATACACACTACTATTTATAAAAGAGAACTAGTAAGAACCTACTGTATATCACAGGGAACTCTATTCGGTGCTCTGTAGTGACCTATATGGGAATAGCGTCTAGACGAGAGTGGATCTATGTATATGTATAACTGATTCACTTTGCCGTACAACAGAAACTAACACACCATTGTAAATCAACTATAGTCCAATTAAAAAAGTAATTTAAAAAATATATTTAATCTATCATCTATCCATCTATTTCTCTATCAAGCATCTACCCATCTACCAATTATCCATCTCTACCCATCTATCAATTATCTCTAATATATCTAGCTAGCTAGCTATTAATCTATTTATCCGTCATCTATCCATCTATCAGTAATCCATCTATCTATCTGGCAATGGTTCTCAAGTGTGAGCAGTTTTGCCTTCCATCTGTCCATATGTGAAGACATTCTGATTGTCACCACTGGGGAGGGGCATCCCTACTGGCACGTGGTGGGTGGAGACCAGGGAAGCTGCTCCACACCCCACACTGCCCAGCACACCCCACATCTGAGTCCGCCAGCCCCCAACGTCTATGGAGACTGGCTGTCCCTCCACTTGTGTTTACACTGGACCTGGAATCACCCTCCAAATCCTCACGGAAGGCCACCAACCATCCTCTATTCTGACTCTGGTCTGGACGTCGGGTGACTCTGCTCTGGCTGGGAGGCTGGTGAAGAAAGACAGGATTCTTCTGGCAGAGCAACGGAATGACACGTGATGGGTGCCATCAGCTCACCGAGGCTCCCAATGACTTTGGAATAAGGTTAGAGATGGATCTAGGAAATGATTTTCACACCTGAAAAAAATGGGGAGCTTATTACCCCATAAGGGTCCCACTTGGTCTGAATGAATACCCCTGGTAGATCACACTGCTGTCCCAGGAAGGTCCAGAGCGTCAACTTGGAAAGTAAGATGGTGAGTGTTTAAAAGTGCAATTTTGGGACTTCCCTGGCAGTCCAGTGGTTAAGACTCTGCGCTTCCAATGCAGGGGACTCGGGTTCGATCCCTGGTCGGGGAACTAAGATCCCACAAGCTGCACGGCCCAACCAAAAAACTTAAAAAAAATTTTTTAATTAAAAAATAAAATAAAATAAAAGGTCAATTTCATCAACGCTCTCAAAGGTAAGAGGAGCAAAATGGGACTGATGAAGATTCATGAAAATCAGGATGAACATTCATGCTCCCAAACCACCCAAATGCTGCATTCATCAATGTCCCCTCCCCCCCCACCAACCCAATATGTTTTATTGTTTGACCCTGATAGTAGGTTAAATTCTGTCCCCAAAAAAGATATGTCCAACTTATAACCCCTGGTGCCTGTGAATGTAAAGATATTGAGAAATAGATTCTTGGAAGGTAATTAGAATGTCAGGATGACATAATCTTGGATTTACCGTAGGGTCTAAGTCCAATAACTGGTGTCCTTGTAAGAGAAAAAAGAGACCCAGACACGGAGGAGAAGCCCCGTGAAGACAGAGGCAGAGACAGGAGGGATGTAGCCATAAGTCCAGCGACACCTGGAGCCCCCAGAAGCTGGATGAGGCGGGAAGGACCCTCCCCTGTAGCCCTGACCACACTTGACCTTAGACCTCTGGTCTCCAGAACTGAGGGACGATGAAGTTCCCTTGTTTTAAGCCCCCCAGTTTGGGGTCATTTGTGATGGCAGCCCTGAGAAATTAACACAGCCTTAACTGAAGACATGAACCTCCATTCACGCTGGGTCTCACAAATCTTCTGTGATATAGTTCAACCAACTTTCTCTGGACCCTTCCTTCCTCAGCCACGTCCACCATTTCAGTAAGTATCACCTAGAAGCTTCTTAGAACAAAATCCTTAGCATCACGACAGACCCTTTCATTTCTCTCATGCTCCACATTCAATTGGGAAATTTAAAATATATCCCACTTCCATTAACTTCTCATCATCAACAGCCCCGCCTTTGTATGAACAGTATCTTTTAATTTTCTGTATTTCTGATACATTGACATCCAGCATCTGGGGTCTTGCTGACCATGGAGGGACTGCCCCTCCCAGGACTAGATAATTCCTCCAGATAGTAAATAACTAGCCCATAAGCATGCTTCTCAAATGCAAACCAACCCAGGCAGAGTCCACACCCCACTCCCTTCTCTAAGGGGCTCTCACAATCTGGGCCACCATCTACCTGCCCTCATCCCTCCAGGGCAGGCGCCAGACAACGAGGACAGCCACTGCACCTAGGACCTGCTGGAATTATTCACACCAGCCCATCCTAACCCCACTCAGCCGCCTCACCTGTTCCTTCCTGTGGAAACCACAATAAAGGCTCTTGTCTAGGTTTCCCCCTCTCCCTAAACCAACCCTGGTGCTTCCCCATGTAACCCTGCATGGCGTGGTGTGCTCCCTCCTTTTGGGAACTGTGAGAAACCAACTCTTTTCAATGTCAGTCGCTCCTAATCTGTTGGCCTCACCATACCTGAATAATAACAAATCCTCTATTTCAAAACAACCTTCCCCAAGCCGCCATCTCTCCTGTGATGGCCATGGGCTCTGGTAGAAATGGGACAGAGGATGCGAGAGCCCCAGTTTCCATAACCCATAGACGATGTTCCTCTGTGGTTTCCCAGCCCTGGGAGCTTGTCTTCGCAGTGTCTAGCCATCACTTGTATTGTCACAGAACTGTTATTATTTTTTTTTAAGTTGCAAACTTCTGTTCAATAAGCTACACTGTGAAATTCACATCCATAAGTAATAATTGGGTTTTCTTAGTGCTCTAGGCAATCCCCAATCTACCACATTTTTGAAAAAGATTTAATAAATTCCTTGAAAGATAGAAGAAAACAAAACACATCCTTGCAGTATGCAGGGGGACTTTTCAGGTAAACATATTTTAATGTCCCGATATAAGCACTTATTTGCATTTTAACCTAGCTTAAAGATGTAGGAATTGAAAAACGAAATTTTTTTATAAATTAAAAAAATATTGATATTGATTACTACTGCAGACCAAAACACCTGAAATCTCAGCTTCTCCAAACCTGTAAAAACATTCCTCAAAATAGTGTGGGGGGACGGATTCCTCTCATTGGTAAGAGAATATTTACCCTACTTGTGTCAACAACTAAATACAACTTCATAAAGCCTTTGAAACCTAATTCTGACAAAACCTTTCCTCCTGTTCTTTCTCCAAAATTCAAAAATCTACCTAGATCAATTTTACAAGCCATCGTGAGATCAGGTCTCGTTTCTTTTTGTTTTTTATTTTTGGAACCTAAACATCAGTATTTTTATTAAAGCAAGTTGAGTGATTGGGATGAGCAGACAAGATTGAAATCACTGGCCCCCAAAAACTGATTGTAGAACAGAACATATATTAGTTCCAAATTATAATACTCTAGAGTAATTAAAATACAATACGTAGAGTTTTCTATTAATTCATATTGTCACAGAAGTGAAATTATGTGAATTATTATGTGGAAGTCTGCCACACATAATTTTAAAGGCAAGTGTTTCCAATGATATCTACTGACTTCATAACTTTTCTGTTTGGTATTAATAGGGTAACTTAAATTGAACTGCATTAGATTAATATGCTATTGCATAATTAGGGTCCCATTTCCGTCCATGACCACCAGAATGGACATCCCCTTAACGTGAAGACCTCATGGCTCCTTCTATGTAAACCCACAAAAGCAAAGCATAGCTGTGCACTTAAATGAAACCTTCATTATACACGCACATACTCACACACAAGCAGTATCGTTCAGTTCCAAGAGACACGGAGGATTTTATTTCTAGGTAATTTGATATAATTATCTTCAATTCACTGAGTGCATGAGAAGCAGTGAAATAAATGGGTTAGTAATACAAAATCTACTTTAAAAAACATTTTTTTTTAGAAACACAATTCTTTCTTTTTATGTTTTTTTTCAGGGGGTATTCTTTTTGAGATGAGTTTTATTTAATTATTTATTTATTTTGGCCAGGCTGCACGGCATGTGGGATCTTAGTTCTCCAACCAGGGATCGAACATGCACCCCTGCATTGGACGGCCAGGGAAGTCCTACTTTTACTTATTTTTTTAATTCTTATTTTTTTTAAATTTTTTTTTATTGGGGTAGAGTTGTTTTACAATGTTGTATTAGTTTCTACTGTACGGCAAACTGGAGTTCCCTGTGCTATACAGCAGGTTCTTATTAGATATCTATTTTATACATATTAGTGTATATATGTCCATCCCAATCTCCTAATTCCTACGACCCTCCCCCCACTTTTAAGTTCTTTTAAACGTTTTTTGCAAACCTAAGAGGAGAGCCGAGTGTCCCAGGCAGCTCACTGGTTTCTTGGCAAGGGAGATGCACTGTTTTAAGAGAATTTAAAATAAACTCTGAGACACTCGAGCACTGGGGTCTGGAGTATGTGTGCCTCACAGGTGGGTCTTCAACTGGAGCTGATGACATCGAATGAGCTAGAAATAAAAACGTGTCTGGGCTTCCCTGGTGGCATAGTGGTTAAGAATCCTCCTGCCAATGCAGGGGGCACAGGTTCGAGCCCTGGTCCGGGAAGATCCCACATGCTGCGGAGCAACTAAGCCCGTGCACCACAACTACTGAGCCTGTGTTCTAGAGCCTGAGAGCCACAACTACTGAGCCTGCGAGCCACAACTACTGAGCCTGCGCTCTAGAGCCCACGAGACACAACTACTGAGCCCGTGCACCATAACTACTGAGCCTGTGCTCTAGAGCCCGCGAGCTACAACTACTGAGCCTGTGTGCCACAACTACTGAAGCCCGCAAGCCACAACTACTGAGTCCGTGTGCCACAACTACTGAAGCCCGTGCACCAGAACTACTGAGCCCGCGTGCTGCAACTACTGAAGCCCGCATTCCTAGAGCTCATGTTCCGCAACAAGAGAAGCCATCGCAATGAGAAGCCCGTGCACCGCAATGAAGAGCAACCCCCGCTCGCCGCAACTAGAGAAAGCCCATGCACAGCAACGAAGACCCAATGCAGCCAAAACTAAATAAATTAAATAAATAATTTTTTTTAAAAAAGCTAATCACTTTTAAAAATTAAAAAAAAAAAAACGTAAGTGTCACTTGGAAGTTGCATCGTTACTTCTATGCATGAATGTGCAATGAAGGTTTGGAGCATGGCTGTCCCCTTGGCTGTCCTTTTACTGATGAACCTTTCACGAGTACGTGATGTTTCCTTGCTCAGGGAAGCTTCCTGCTCAGCAGGGAGGTGATGGTCAGCGAAGATTTTCTAGGCACGAAGCTCCAGCTTCCAAGACTGACCAGTAGGGATTTGTGCAATGATGCTGAGGATCAACGGTGGTTTTCCGTGTCCTTGGTGGACCCAAGTAGCAAGTGGATGATGATAAGCCACGGTTTACATAGAGGAGATGAGGTGTCTCTTCAGCTGAGCCAGGAGGAACCTGCAGCCGTTCTAAAGTAACCATCACGACCCCTCTATGGGCATGCAGATGGCATGGTGATGTAGATCACGATGGATCCCCAGACGGTCTGCACTCTGCTACAGCACCCACAGCTCTGTCTAAAACGGTGTATTTATTTAGCTACTGACGAACAACCCGATCAGGGCTCAGCCCCACAGCTTCCAGGAGACCTACCGCTCTCCATCCCCTGCATGAGCTCAGAACCCCAGGGAAGCTGGTGCATCCACAAGACGGCCTCCCATATAATTTATAAATTTATATAATTTATAATTTTATTTTTATAATAATTTTTATAATTTATAATTTTTATAAAATTTATAATTTATAGTTTAAAAATAATTTTTGATAATTTTATAATTTATAAATTATAATTTATAAATTTTTATAATTTATAATTTATAAAATGGGATGTGATTTTGCACTGCAGTTCCTCACATGATACTGTGCACTCTGGATGGGCAGGCTACCTGCAGGTTCCAGGGGATGACCAAGCACAGAGTATGACCAACACATACAACACTCCACTGTAGGTAGACACCACACCTTCCTTATCCATTCATCCAGTGATGGCCACCTGAGGCTGGTTTAGAAGCTTGTATCTGCGGGCATGGAGGTCTGGTGGGCGTTGTATCTGCGGGCTCAGAGTATGACCAACACATAGAGTGTTCCACTATAGGTAGACACCACATCTTCCTTATCCGTTTGTCCATTGATGGAGGAATGCCCTTTGACCAACATCTCCCCAATTTCCCCAAACCCCAGCCCCTGGTAAACACCATTGTACTCTCTGTTTCTACAAGTTCAAGAGTTTTCAGATATAAGTGAGATCATATAACTATCCTTCTCAAACAACCCCCAAAAAATGAAGCTTTTTTTGAAGTTTTTTCAGATATAAGTGAGATCCTATTTGTGAGACTCTACAGTATTTGTCTTTCCCTGTCTGATATATTTCCTGGTACAATACCCTCAAGGTTCAACGATGTTGCTGCAAATGGCAAGATTTCCTTCTTTCTCATGGCTGGATAATGGTCTACCGTAAGTAGAGACCACATTTCTTTGTTGTTGTTGTTGTTTTGGTTTGTTTTGGTTTTCTTTCTTTCTTTTTTATTACTTTTTATTGGAGTATACTTGCCTTACACTGTTGTGTTAGTTTCTGCTGTACAGCAAAATGAATCAGCTCTACGTATACAACTAGCCCCTCTTTTTTGGATTTCCTTCCCATGTGGGTCACCACAGAGCACTGAGTAGAGTTCCCTGTGCTCTACAGTAGGTTCTTATTAGTTATCTATTTTATACATGGTAGTGTGTATCTGTCCATCCCAATCTCCCAATTCATCGCAGCCCCCCTTCCCCCCTTGGCGTCCATACATTTGTTCTCTGCTCCTGTGAGAGATCATGTTGCTTTGTCCGTTCATCCGTGGATGGACACTTGGGGTCATTTCGAAGCTCATGCCTGTGGGCCCGGAGGTCTGAGATTCCTCCAGCCCATGTCACCTGCAAAGTGATGGTGGCATGGGTGGAGATGGCCATCTGCGGCCACAGACCCAGACCACTCATGCTGAGGAGAGCATCCTCACACTGTAAATACGAGCCCCGTGTCCCCATGGGGTCACAGCTCTGATCTGGGTCTTCTCTCACGTGCTATGGCACAGCATCCCTGACATCCTGACTCCTCTTTACTGGGTCTTCTCTCATGTGCTATGGCACAGCATCCCTGACATCCTGATTCCTCTTTATTGGGTCTTCTCTCACGTGCTATGGCACAGCATCCCTGACATCCTGACTCCTCTTTACTGGGTCTTCTCTCATGTGCTATGGCACAGCATCCCTGACATCCTGATTCCTCTTTATTGGGTCTTCTCTCACGTGCTATGGCACAGCATCCCTGACATCCTGACTCCTCTTTACTGGGTCTTCTCTCACGTGCTATGGCACAGCATCCCTGACATCCTGATTCCTCTTTACTGGGCTGCACGATCTCTGATCCTCCCCTAGCTGCCCGAGGACGGATTCTATTTCTAGCTCCTGGGCAGGCGGGTGACCGAGTGGCAGTGCCCATCTGGCTGTCCCCTATTTTTGCCTTTGGAGACAGCCCGGCCTTTCTCCCAAATCCCCAAACATAAAAATAGTCGCCAGATCAACTCACCAGGTGACAAGCACACGAGCCGTGTGTTTCTCCTAAAGACTCGTGGTCACCTGGGCTGGCCTGAGATGCAGCCCTGGCCCCTGGCAGAGACTCACTCCCATTCACTCCATTCACGTAACTGCCATGGTCAAGGCGCCAAGTGGGCACCACTGAAGGAAGACCCCACCCCCTGCTCCAGGCCCCTCCTTGCAGCCTCTCACGGAGCCACAGGGCTCTGTTCTGACTTGTCCCCTGGAAGGCGGACATGGCTTCTCCCACCGTCCCTTTATGCCAACATTCCGTGATTCTCAGTTAAACATGCACCAGGGATAGAAAAACAACATAATAAGGCTCTTGGAGAAGGTGGGTGCCAACATGCCAACCGGTGGGGACCAATGGGAAGGTCAACCATTCAGGTTCTGAAGGGAGGAGGCTCGAGCCATATCTGGTAACTTAGCTGATGGCACAGACAAGCCAGAGGACATTCCCAGCTTCATCCTGGAGAACCAAGAGAGATGGCCCTGAGACCCTCTGTTGGCCCTTCCTCCCAATTAACTGATGCCTTTTGGAAGGTTCCTCTTTCTGAAATGTCAGTGGGACCCTCTGTCACCTAGCTACCGTCTTCTCCCCATTGAGAATCTGGATATACCTCTCTGTCTGCATCCGTATGTACATCTACATCTATCTATTCTATCCACGTGTATATGTATGTCTATTTACATCTACATGTATATGTACATCTGTATTATACCTGTATGTGCATCTATATCTATTTATATCTACATCTATTATACCTATATGTATATCTATAATCTATTTACATCTACAAGTACCTCTGCATCTACATCTGTATCAAACCTGTATGTGCATCTATACCTATTTATACCTACATCTACATCTGTATCTATTATACGTATATGTATATCTATAATCTATTTACATCTGCAAGTACATCTGCATCTACATCTGTATCATACCTGTATGTACCTCTATATCTATTTATACCTACATCTACATCTGTATCTATTATACGTATATGTATATCTATAATCTATTTACATCTATAAGTACACCTGCATCTACACACACACACACACACACACACACACACATCCTGTTGGTCCCGTTTCTCTGGAGAACCCTCACCAATACACACAGGACCTGTGTTCCCTTCTTTCCTAGGACATAAATAAGGTTGAGGCGAACACCCAGGACAAACTCTCGGCCAGGAAAGCCCTTTGCCCTTGTGCCCACCCAAAGAACTCCCCACTCACCCTCTAAAATCTGGCTCAAACAGAGCTGATTCAGGATGGTGTGTTCAGGCCCCCAGGCAACACCCGGCATCCCAGCCACAGCATCTGTGCACACATCCGCTCAAGCACGCCTGCCATGGCTTTAAGACCCTGGGAATGGAAATCTCCCCAGCCCACTGGCCAATCCTGTAGGCTCAGCATTTGTAAGGACGTCACAGAAGCACAGAAGGGGTCATTGGAGGCGGTTCCTCTCCGCTCGCAAAGCCCAGCCTGGCACCACTTTCCATGCCAGTCGCTGCATTTTCCACCCACCTGGTTCTCCTCCCTCTGGCTTCCCCTCCTGCCAGCGGTCATGAAGCTGCTGTCGAGCTTAATCTCCCAAAATAGCTCCTGTCCCACCCACGGCCTTTGGGAAACCTCCTCCAGCTTCATGCAACAATGACTTGACTCCCAAGAACCCCACCCCTGCCGCCCATGGCTCATTCCCAAAGGCAGGGATGCACCACCCTGAGAATGTCCCCCTGCATTAAACAACATTCTCCCTTCCAGCCGCCCCACTGCATGTCCCAGCACCGTGGGGCCCGTGTGCACGTGTCATGTACAAAACAGCGGCATCTGTCCCCAAGTAGACCACAAGCTGATCCCCACCGCCGGTGGGCACTCAGTGTTCCGTCCACCCAAGGGACGTCCCCTCCACTTCAGCTGCGCCCGGGGAGCGGCGGCCCCTGACTCACCCCGTCTGCAGTGCATCAGAATCCCCACAGCTGCCAACCCAAACCCAGGGTCCCGCACGGAACCCAAACGGAACCAAGAAGAACCCTACCCTGGGATGCTCCAAGGGCAAAGGAGAAAATGACAGTTTGTCAGCATTGGAGGTAAAGCAAGGAAAGAGAAGCTGTCCTGGGGGAATAAATCTTCTCTTTAGTGACTGGAGACCTCAGAGGGAGGGAATGTGCCTCGCGCGGGTGTCCGGGCTCTCCTCCCGGCTGCCGAGAGGGACAGGAGGACCGGCGTGGTTGCAGACTGGACGTGTGGGCAAAGGCTTCAGAGGGATCAAGCTGTGGTCAGTCCCTTGCAGGCGGACTCTTGACATGGGTGTTGATTCACCCTGGATGTGTG
Organism: Eubalaena glacialis; assembly: GCF_028564815.1. Lineage (NCBI taxonomy): Eukaryota > Metazoa > Chordata > Mammalia > Artiodactyla > Balaenidae > Eubalaena > Eubalaena glacialis. Next base: position 5,500,917 of record NC_083737.1, on the reverse strand, counting down.
AGTTTGTGTTGATTCAGTCGAAAAATAAAACAGAGGCTCAACTATGTGACGGGTGTGAAATGGACACCCCCCCCCTCCACCGAAGGTAAGAAAGAGGTACATGCAGACACTAAGCAAAATGAAAATCAGAAGTCAAAATGAAAAAAATGCCCAATGTGTGTGCCATGGCCATCTGGCTTTGCAAAGACAGGACGAGAGAGGAAGGTATGTTTACACACAGCAGGTGCCGGGAGAGGCCAGCAGACGAGCATTTGAGTTCCAGGCCAGCTGCTGCAGCAGCAATCTGTTCACAGGGGAGATGGCAGGGAGGAGCCTCGGAAAATTAAAAGTAGAGCCTACGCCATCATCAGAAAGTCTACAAATAATCAATGCTGGAGAGGGTGTGGAGAAAAGGGAACCCTCCTGCACTGCTGGTGGGAACGTAAATTGATGCAGCCACTATGGAGAACAGGATGGAGGTTCCTCAGAAAACTAAAAGAAGAGCTACCATATGACCCAGCAACCCACTCCTGGGTGTATATCCGGAGAAAACTCTAATTAGAAAAGATCCATGCACCCCAAGATTCAAAGCAGCGCTATTCACAGTAGCCAAGACATGGAAACAAGCTAAATGTCCATCGACAGACGAATGGATAAAGAAGATGTGGTACATATATACAATGGAATACGACTCAGCCATAAAAAAGAATGAAATAATGTCACTTGCAGCAACATGGATGGACCTGGAGATGATCATACTAAGTGAAGTCAGTCAGACAGAGAAAGACAAATACCATATGATGTCACTTATATGTAGAATCTAAAATATGATACAAATGAACTTATCTACAAAACAGAAACAGACTCATAGACACAGAGAACAGACTTGTGGTTGCCAAGGGGGAGGGGGTGGGGGGGGATGAAATGGGAGTTTGGGGTTAATAGATGCAAACTAGTATATACAGAATGGATAAATAACAAGGTCCCTGTGTATAGCACAGGGAACTATATTCAATATCCTGTGATAAACAATCATGGAAAAGAATATGAAAAAGAATGTATGTATACGTATAACTGAGTCACTCTGCTGTACAGCAGAAATTAACACAACATTGTAAATCAACTATGCCTCAATAAAATTTTTTAAATACATATATAAATACATATTTACGTTAAAAACAAGAAGGAGAACCTACGATCCAGCAACCCCATGTCTGGGAATTTACCCAAAGAATTGAAAAAAGCATTTAAAATAGATAACTGCACCCCCATGCTCACAATAGCCAAGATGTGGAAACAGCCCAAATGTCCATCGACAGATGCACGGATAAAGGAAATGTGGTGTATATATAATAATGGAATATCATACAGACTTTACAAACGAAGGAGATTCTGCCATATGCAGCAATATGGATGAACCTGGAGGGTATTATGTTCAGTGAAATAAGCCAGTTACAAAAGGACAAATACTGCAGGATTCCACTTACATGTTGCATCTAAAATAGTCAAATTCATAGAATCAGAGAGTAGAATGGGGGTCGCCAGAGGCAAGGGTAGGGGAACAAGGAAGATGAAGGTCAGTGGGTGTAGAGTTTCTGTTTTGCTGGATAAATAAACCCCAGACATCTACCGTATGTACTGTGCCCGTAATTCACAATATGGCATCATACACTGAACACTTTCTCAAGAGGGCAGATCTCCTGTTAGGTGTTCTCACCACAATAAAATAAAATTTTTGAAAAAGAAAATCAAACAAGTTTTAAGGTTCAAATCCATAATGGAATTCAAAGTGAGAGCTATCCACAGGCTTCCCTGGGGGCTCAGTGGTTAAGAATCTGCCTGCCAATGCAGGGGACACGGGTTCAAGCCCTGGTCCGGGAAGATTCCACATGCCACAGAGCAGCTAAGCCCGCACGCCACAACTACTGAGACTGCGCACCGCCACTACTGAAGCCCCCGCGCCTAGAGCCCGTGCTCCACAAGAGAAGCCACCGCAGTGAGAAGCCCGCGCACCGCAACAAAGAGTAGCCCCCATTCGCCGCAACTAGAGAAAGCCCGCGCACAGCAACGAAGACCGAACGTAGCCAAAAATAAACAAATAAATAAATTTTTAAAAAGTGAGAGCGATCCTAACCCTAACCTTAACCCTAACTGTCCACATCTGCTTTGATGAGTGGACAGAAATACCTGTACTTTGTGTATTAAGGACTTGAATATAAATTACTGCTTATAAAAAATATAACAAGAAATGCGTTAATTACTGTGCCCCTGGCATTTACCAAGTAACCTCAGAGAGGTCACAGCTCAGCCAGCAATGCGGTGTTCTGTTGCTGACCCAGAGAATTTCCGATTGAAGCAGCAGCACAGGCCACCATACCTGGTGACAGAAGCCAGAGAAACACCATCCAACAGACAGCAGTGTCCTGGACATGACGAGGGCCATGGCGTGTGTGTCTGGTCTTTGGATGAAGCTGAGGGACCAGTCCTGACTCCCTGCCCCACTAAGGAGGCAGCTAAGGCTGCAGGACAAGTTTCCCTGGCTTCCGAGGCTGGAGGTCCTGTCCATGTGGGTCAGGCTGCCAGGCCAGTGGCCTGTCCTGCTTTGGGTAAGGGCAGGGCTCAGAGAGGGAGCCAAGTGGTGCCCCAGGTGTCCACTCTAGCCGTGAGCCATCATTGGCTGGCTGGCTACTCCAGCCCGGAACCATCACTGGACAGCTGTCCACTCTGGCCTTGAACCATCACTCTGGCCTTGAACCATCACTGGATGGCTGTCCACTCTGGCCTGGTAACTTGTACCTGGCTCACAGCAGCAGGGACCACGCCACAGCTGGCACCCATCTGGGGATTCCCCAACCTTGGAGAGCAAGTGCCCACAGACAGAGTTCACGGCGGCTGTGACCTCTCACAGGTCCTGCTCCCCCTCTGCCCACCTCGGGCAGCTGAAGGACTGAATAGTTAATAGGAAAGCCTTAAAAATCACAGAAAAATGTGGCCACATATGAGATCGACAGAGCAGGAAGGAAAGAGAATCAGCCCAGCTCCTTCAGAGTCAAAGAGGAGGCATTCAAAGAACTACCCAATCGTGGGACTCATGAGGAAAGACACGCAAACACCAAAGAAGGAAATAATACGCAATACGTAAATATGTAATAATCTGTAGGATGTGAATAATAGTACGTAAGACAGGTGAGGAGCATGAGTTCAAAGGAAGATTTACCCAAAGCACGGGAGGATGAGTATCAGGCAGCATCCGTCTGCCATCCCAAAGACAGTGAGAGATTAGTGGGGTGACATCCTGAGACCGTGTGGGGCTCGCAGCCCCAGGGGAAGATGCTGTAAAATCAAGCTCTGGAGAACCCGGCACAAGAGTAGACAGAGGAAAGATCGGAACTGACATTGCAGAGAATCCCCTCAGTGATGTGGAAAAATACAGAACGCAGGAGAAAAAGATGATGAGAGAAAGTGAACAGAGGGGGGAAAATGAAACAGATAGCAGACAGTTGAGACTTGGCATAAAGATAAGGGGTATCTCCTTATGCACAAAACAAACAGACCCACAGACACAGAAAACAAACTTATGGTTAACAAAGGGGGGGGCGGTAATTAATTAGGAGTTTGGGATTAACATATACACACTACTGTATATCAAATAGATAACCAACCAGGACCTACAGTATAGCCCAGGGAACGATATTCAATATCTTGTAATAACCTATAATGGAAAAGAATCTGAAAAAGAATATATATATATGTATAACTGAGTCACTTTGCTGTACACCTGAAATTAACACAGCACTATAAATTAACTATGCTTCAATTTAAAAATGGTTTGAAAAAAAGATAATGGGTATCTGAAGAAATGAACTGTGGAAAAGAAAAATGGAAAAATATGGAAAGGTTCAGTGTCAAGAAAAAAGCCCTGTGATACAGACTCAAACCTGCAATAAAAAGAGCTATTATAGAACATATACATTATTTGTAAATGCCCGTAAGTCCACTAACCACATCCTGGTAAAACTGTTGTGCTTTAAAGATGGACAGAAAATCCTAAAAGCATCCAGGGAGGAAAAGCACGACATCTCACAAAGGGAAAATCAAATAACGTCAAGACTCCTCTTCCCCCACTGTTAGATTTCAGTAAAGAGTGAAGAAACATCTACAGGGTCTTGAATTACAAGGGTTTCAACAAATACTTGTAGACCCAAGAGGCTAATCATTCAGGCGGGAAAGCAAGATACTGTCAAATACTTTAGGAATCAAGAAATAAAAACCGGTCATTGTTTGTCTCCCACAAAATGTACTGAGACACTCACTCCAGCTCACTGGGACTCCCAGGCCAACCAAGAACTCACCCTCGTTAGGGGATTAGGAGGCACAAACTACTATGTATAAAATAAATAAGCTACAAGGATATATTGTACAGCACGGAGAATAGAGCCAATATTTTATAGTAACTATAAATGGAATATAACCTTGAAAAATTGTGAATCACTAGGTTGTACACCTGAAAGTTATGTAATACTGTAAATCAGCTCTACCTCAATAAAAAAGAAAAGGAAAGGAACTCAGCCTTGGGCAAAGAAGGGCAGTGAACCTCAAATGAGAGATTCAGATTCACGTCTACATAACTGGGGTGAAGTTAACATCGAAAAAAACAAAACAACTCTTGAGAAAAGAACATCATTTCTAAAATTTATTTTTTAAAAGTATTAGAGAGTAATACAAAAAGACTTTTCTCTCAAAACACCCATCATCACACTACTATATATAAAATAGATAAGTAATAAGGACCTACTGTATAGCACAGGGAACTCTACTCAATACTCTATAATGACCTATACGGGAAAAGAATCAAAAAAGAGTGGATACATGTATATGTATAACTGATTCACTTTGCTGTACACCTGAAACTAACACAACACTGTAAATCAACTAGACTCCAATAAAAATTTTTTAAAAAATAAAAATAAGAAACACGCTTCCTCTGCAAGAGATAGAGTCTGGTGGAGTTGTATGGTTATGGAACATCCTTTATCTTCAAAGGGCGAAGCCCATGGTCAGGGTTTCATTTCCGACAATCAACTGAGAAATGCACTTTGTTTCATGTTATGTGAGTTCCGACTTATAAAACCAAAATTACCAGAGTGCTGGGGAGATGAGACATGTGGGTTCCATGGAAACAAAACATGCACCAGAGCACAAAACTCTGAAAACAGGAAAAAAACAAAGAAGCACAAAAAGATACACAGTTTCAAATAAGAAGACAGAGGGAGTTACAAACATATATATATTTTTTAAGTTGATGGAATAAACATCCTATTCAAGGAAAGATGAACCCTATCACCGAAAGGCTGAAGGCAAAAACTAAATATACTGCCTCTGAAAAGAATGAATAAAAGAGTGATTTGGTTGAACAGAAAAGAGAGTTACAGGTAAATATAAACCAAAAGCAACCCAGGGTCAAAATATTATTATCAGAAAACAAATAGATTCAAGGCAAAAATATTCAACATTTAACCATGATGCAGGGCAGACTGTTGCCATGAACCTCTAACGGCCGTAACATCACCATTTACCTCGCTGGCCACTTAAGAGTGTATCATCCAGGGAACTGCTACAGCCAGGCTCTCCCCAAGATACGTCGGAAGGTCATTCTGCTTGGTTACTGCGATCTATCAAAGGATTCGGTACCTAAAATCCACTAGAAAATGTGGGCAAATCCCTACTGTTCTTTAGATGCCAAAAACTTAATATTCTGCCCCCTCACCACCAAAGGTAGATATTTCATGATTGAATGACTAAATACCAAATAAATATCTATAGTCAGGAACACCAGGTCCCTTGGCACGTTCAGGGCAAAGATGGAGCTGGAATTTGGGGACAGACTGAGTGATTAGAAAGGCAACACCAGCCCCCTCCCACCCAGTTCCACATGCTGGATGGAAATTTGTCTTCAGTTGGAGAAAATGCACCACTTAGAGGAGACCCTTTTCATACACGTTTTAAGAGAACTTTTCAAAAGACCGCTAGTGATGCCAACAATGGTGATTATAACAGCTGAAGATATGTATGCATTACAGAATCGACTACCGTTGACAAAAGTCTAACAAAGACCCTAATCTGTGGTTTCTTGAGGTCTTTAAAAACCTTTCAATTTTCACTGAATTAGATTGAATTTTTAATGAGGGAGAAAATCTGCCCAAGTATCAAGATGGATTAGGAGACAGAGAGCTTAAGTCTGGTCAATTTACCCTGCAGAAGGAGGTACCCTCGCGGGTACACAAGAAACTCTACCCTGTCTTCTTAGTATGGTCCCAGCTCACTCCTGAGCAGACTGGAGCATGATTCCAGAACTACAAAGAGGAGCTGGATTCCTGCTTTTGATTGGCAGGATGATGAGAAGCATCTTTAGTCATGTCGCCCGAACATGCAAAATCTAATGCAAATGCTGGACGTGTTCGCCAGTGGCGAAGCACTTAATTTTCTTCCCTTCAAAGATTAATTACAGGGTGTGACGGCATTTCCATGAATTCAGTGCTTCTAATTCTTTCTTCAATTAGTGCCTAATTTCCTTCCGTGGGAGACATCTCAGCTCCATAGTACGTGCTCCAGTTCACGATGCTTCCTGGAACCCCATATCCAAGAGGATGGGATTACAGGAGTACAGACGCCAGACTGTTCCAGCATATCCTCGACACTGTCGGCACATGGCTTAAAACAAATGGTGTGGTGTTTCGATCCCACCAGAAGAAATTTCAAAATCCATCCCCAAATTCAAAGAAGGGAAGGCTGGGGGTGGACGGGGGAAGAGTGTGCAGAAGTAAGAACTTCAAAAAGACCCAAGCCATTTAACTGCTGTTAGAGGTTGAGCATGTTGACATCACTGTTGTTTCGATTTTCCTCAAAAACACTCACTTTCGAGGTCCGTATTTCAGGGGTTTAGTTGGTGCTACGCATCTCCCTCTCTTTACAGCAATATCCCTCCATGGGAGGCTCCCAGGGAAGAATCCATCAGTTTATGCACTGGATGCTGTGCTCTTCTTCCAGGACACAGGACAGGAAGTGGGACCAATGACACCATCCAGCCATGGGTGGTACAATTTCCGGATCTCTAATCAAATGCGGGTATCATCTGCCACTCTTAATCACTGTCCTATGAATCAGAGCAAATCGGCACAGAAGAACAGGAAGGCAAAGTGGAAGCCGGTCCTCAGCCACCCACATCCTCACTCATCCAATCAGAGCCCCTGGTGTGGGGACATTCCCAGCGGGGATGGGGCTGTGCGGGAAGAGTCCTCCCCACATAACTGGCCCAGGGTATCGGACGGATGCAGCGGGGTGTCCACACAGTGGGGCTGAAGGGAAGGGTGAGTGCTGGGTGGGATGGAGACATCCAGGATGAGTGTCCTCAAGTCACACCCACCTGTGATGGGAAGTAAACTGTTGTAACGTGACATGATACCTAGAGGTCTAAATGCTCCCCAGGATGCTGGCCTGGGGGCCCCTTCCCAGAGGCTCGGAGCGCAGTCGGGTTTTGGGTCCAGGTCATTTTGTAGTTCTGGGGCAGTCACGCTCCAAGGCAATAGGTTCTGCATCAGTGGTTCTCCGCTGGGGCCATTTTGCTTCCCCTCCCCCCCCACCCCCCCGAAGGTGGACAGTCTGCAAGTCTGGAGACATTTTTAGTTGTCACAACTGGGAAGGGGGGATGTGCTTCTGGGGGTGTAGAGGGAGGGACGCTGCTCAACATCCTACAAGGCACAGGATGCCCCCATGACTGAGATTTATCCACCCCAAATCTCAACAGAGCCAAGACTGAGAAAGTCTGCCTTAGCATAAGAGACTCTGTCTATATGCTATACGATATCTATCTATCTATTTAATCTATCACCTATCAAGCATCCATTCATCTATCAATTATCAATCTCTCTATCCATCTTTGAATTATCTATCTCTCAATCTATCATCTATCTCTCTATCATCTATCTATCCATCTATCTATTAAGCATCTATCCATCTATCAATTATCGATCTCTCTATCCATCTATCAATTATGTCTCATCTATCCATCTATCCATCTATTTATCTATCATTTGTCTATCCATGTATCAATTATCTATCTATCCATCCATCTATCTCACGATGGTTCTCAAGTGTGAGCAATTTTGCCTTCCACCTGTCAATACGTGGAGACATTTTGATTGTCACAACTGGGGAGGGGGAGCTCCTGGCACGTGGTGGGTGGAGACCAGGGAAGCTGCTCCACACCCCACAGGGCACAGGATGCCCCACATCAGAGTCATCCAACCCCAAATATCAGTAGTGCTGAGGCTGAGACACCCTGGTTTACGTATAAAATATTCATATTTTCCAAACATATATTCTGTGGATATCACAGAATCCAGAAACATGTTTTGAAAAGCAAAGCATTATTTGCTCTATCTTTGGATCCAATTTTCAGTCAGAAGCAGAAATGTGTATTACCAATCCCCCAAAATTCCCCACAAACAGATGTAATATACTCTGATCATGAGGATAGCAGCTCTGAAAAAGGGAATCGGAAGCAACAAAAAGAATCTTCCAGGTCAATGCTCCCCTCCAACCCTGAGGGCTGACAGATTGGGAAACCGAGACATGCGGGGGAGAGTGACTTGGCCCTGGTCCCAAAGTGAGTCAGTGGAAACAAGGTTCATATATGTCTCCCCAAACCTGCAGCAGATTTTAGGTCTAAGAAGCCAGGGGGACATTTGCTCCCGAAATGAAATTGTGGAGGTGTCCAGGATTCTGGGACATCTGTCCTTTCCAGGAAGCCACAGAGGAATGAGTAAGGCAACAGAACACAAGCGACAGAGAAGATGCTCCAAGAAAACCTCCTCCACCTGGGATGCCTCACCCTCAACACATCCCACTGAAAACAGGTGTTGCTCATGACCTTCTGGAAGCTTCTCCACTGCGAGTGACCAAGACCCGCCATGGGGAACGCCCAACTCTTCCTGTGCCACCTCTCACAATATCCCCCTAATGCGCCCTAACCCCTCATCCTTCAACAAGGTTCTGGCTCATCCTTCATTCTGGAACATTCCACCATCTGAACTGCCCGTCCACTCGTGGTCTGGCCAGTTGGGACCCATGTTTCCCCCTTTGTAGGAACCCAGCTCTGTTCTTGAGGTCATGACGACAGTAATACAATATCTGTGTTTTATGAAACAGTTCTCAGCCCTGGTGCCTCCTGTTTATGGGGGAACTGGGGCATCCACTGGGGAGACTGAAGGTGCCAGGTTCTCCTCCGAGCCCCACCACTGACTACCTGAGGGTTCCTGAGCTCCCGAGTATCTCAATACCTTCATTTCCTCATCTATGAAATAGTGATCATAAAAGTGCCTGCCTCAAAGGATACTTGTGGGGTGAAACCGGTCACATCATAAAACACTACCAGGCTCTGGTAGTGCCTGGGATATAGAAAGCTGTCAGGACTTATTAGCTTTTTGTGTGTGTGTGGTAAAATGCACATAATATAAAATTTAAATTTTAAATTTAAATGTTAAATTAAAATTTAAATTTAAAATTCTTTCAAGTGGAAACCACTCAGATGGCTATCAACTGATGATAGATAAACAAATGTGGTCCCTCCACACAGCGGACTATGACTCAGCCATGAAAAGGAGTGGAGCTCTGACACAGGCTACCACGTGGATGGACCTTGAACCCACGATGCTCAGTGAGGGAAGCCTGACACAGAAGGACACACAGTATGCAATTCCATTGAGAGGAAACGTCCGGAACACGCAAACCCACAGACACAGAAAGCAGATTCAAGGCTGCCAGAGTTGAGGAGGGGCTAGGTTAATGGAGAGTGAGTGTTGCTGGGCATAGAATTTTCTTTTTGGTGCCATGAACATATTCTGAAATTAAATAATGGTGATGGTTACACAACTCGAACATACTAAAAATAACTGAATTGTATGCTTTAAGGGTGACTTTTATGGTACAGGATTATATCTCAATAAAGCTGTATCAAAAAGAAAGTTAACTGTCATGTTTTAAATTGTTAAATTTTTAATAATTCATTGACATTTAGTACAATCGCAATGCTGTACAACCATCACTTCGATGTAATTCCGGAACATTTTCCTCACCTCAAAAAGAAACCTTCTACCGTATAGCTATTACCCCATATTCCTTCCTCTCCCCAGCTCCCGCTAATCTGCGATTTGTCTCCATGGATTTGCCTGTTCTGGATGTTTCCTATAAATGGAATCACACACTGTGTCCTTCTGTGTCTGGCTTCTCTCACTGAGCATCATGTGTTCAAGGTCCCTCCACACTGTAGCCTGTGTCAGAGCTTCACTCCTTTTCATGGCTGAGTCATATTCCACTGTGTGGATGGACCCCATGCTGTGTATCCATCCATCCCCTGATGGATGCTTGGGTTGTCTCCATCTTTTAGCAATTGTGAGTAGTGCTGCTATGAACATTCAGGCACAAGTTTTCGTGTGGACACCTGTTTTCAGTTCTCTTGTATAAATACCGAGAGATGTTCAAATGGTAACATATGTTCAACTCATATGTTGATATGTTAACTCACTTGTTTAACTTGTAGAGGAACCAGCTTCTACAATAGCTTTAACAATCTCATTTAGTTCTGACTCCTTCAGCTTGGGGACTCCTGGAATCCCGCATCTCCCCATTTACACCCCAATCCACGTGCACATAGAATGTTTAGTTCCTTTGCTGGGATATCTCTGGACTTCAACACCTCACCCTGGATGCTCAAACCCCAACCTGTCCAAAACGCCATGCGGCGACCCTTCCTCATCCCGTTTCCCCCAATCTGTGTCCTTATATTAAACCCCAGACGTTATGAAGACACCCAGGAAAACCTTGGTCTGCAGGAAAATGTCTTTTTTTTATTTTTCCAAAAGGCTCACAGCTTCTCTCTGGGAAGTTGACAATCCCAACTGCGTCCCTCTGTCAAGTTTCAGTATATTTCAGTGATAAAGACATTCTAGAAAGAGAGGAGATGCTCCCTAAAGCAACCCAATCACAGTACCAACGCTGCAGGAAATCAGAGGTAGGGGAGAGAGGTTCAGTGCCACCAATGTCATTTGCATAAACGTGAGGAGGAAACGTATCCAATTTTCTATCTTCCTCATGATTTCAGTTATTCTTGGCAAGAACACTGAGAATCAGAGCAAATAACATCCTAAACATCGTGATGCCATAGACTACACACAAGTGGTCCTGTCTGGATGGGACATCTGTCTGGTGGGGCACACGTGTCTAGTGGGGCACAGCAAGCCAAGCAAAATTATCAGCACCCAGCCCACACAGGCGGTTTGAACTTCCTATCTCTTCTGTGGCCACAGACAGTGCCCAAACTCAGCCCAGCCTTTTTCTCAAAGCATAATCCGGTTACAGGAGTTGGAACCAGGGCGCCGGCACGAATGCTACGGGGAAATGCTGTGTACGGACAATGTCTTAATCACCTTCCACATCAGCCACAGCAGCAGCCCTCGTGAAAGCAGCCCCTCTATTTCCAAGAAGGAAAAAGGACATGTAGGACGTCCGTGAGGTTTTCAGGTTCAAGGTCATGTGACACCTTGCCAAGATGTATGTGAGTGTATTTCTTTTTTCAGTTTAGAATTCAAGTGTAAAGGATTGAATGAATCCAGTCCTAGGTTCACAGAACTTCACCAACACTGGTCTCTGCAAAACCCCTCTCTGCTTTTTCACTCTTTCCTTCCTTCCCTTCCTTCCTCCCTCCCTATTTCCCATTCCACCCCTAATCCCCATGCCACGCCGTCCCCAGACCACATCCATCGTTCTTATCTTTGACACCCAAACTTTTCTTTCCGGGTCCTTATCCCTGGGCACTGTGTTGTCAACACTCAATCTTAATTCCTATTAATGGTCCAGGACCACAGCCTGCCTTCTTCCTCCATGCCTTCTACCTGCTGGAGACCCCCTCCCCAATTTACATTTTGACCCCTACCCCCTCCCCCGGACTTGTCAATAGCACCAAGGTTGAGAAACCCTGTTCTTGAGAAATCAGAATCTCAGTTGGACCATCCACGGAAACCAGTAAAATTATGTTTGCCTCTGTGAAAACGTCTACCACTGTAATCCGTGCTCCCTGTATCATTATGGGCAAAGGGGTTTTCAGTGGGCACCCAAGCTGCAAGGTCCCAGCTCTCACCCACCACCAAGGACTACTCACCTTTAATCTCAACAATAAGTCTCCCTGTTGTTTTAAAAAATCACAGCAACCTTCCAAGCTGCAGGCAGCTTCAACTGACTACCTTTCTTGGTTTGTTCTTGTCTGATGGAGAGGCATAGCCTATGTCTGTCGGCCACCAAAATGACCTTGTCACGCATCCTGAACGCCATGACAGATTGCAATTCCACAGTTTCCGCAACAGTCACCGTCATCCTAAAATGCGCCCAGGGCATCCCGGGAGCTCTGCAGTGAATTGCGGGCACTGATACTGCAAAATCACAGTCGGCTTGGACCCGTGCCTTCTCATTGAGATGCATGACCATCCTCCAACAGAATTCGAGGACCCTGTATGATTCATTTAACCTCTGGACTGGTTTCCCGTATGCATTTCAAGTTTGAGAGGACAGCCTACCCTCTCCAAGTCCTGCAGGACGCTTGATGGGTTTTCTGGACCCAGGTCCTCATCAGCGACTTTCATGACAGGGGTGACTCTCAGACTCGTCTCTGAGTACTCAAGTTGACATTTTCTCCTACTCCATCCAAAGTCCAGACCATGATTTGCAAAAGCTCCAGCGAACATGGGGTTGGCTGGCTGAGCACAGGCAGAGAGGTGGCAGTGAAGCTGAGAACGAGACAGCCATTCTGGAGCCCCTGAGTGCCCAGGGGCCCTTCAAACAAGGTGATGCATCTCTGTAGGAGATGCCCAAGCTCTCCTAGCCAAACTCCTCCTACTATTAAACTCACTCAAGATTACCATGTGGTCTTTAGGGATTTATGCTTTTTTTTTTTTTTTAAGAATTAGATATTCAACTCAAATTTGAGACACTGATGATGATTCTACCTAACCCCCTAAAGGAGGTTAGCCAGACAAAATGCACGCAGGAAAGGAGAAAAGAAGAAAGAACAGCGTACTTCCCAACTGCAATATGGGAGCAAAGACACTGGTGAAAACGTCAGGCATATGGTCAAACAGCAGTGCATCTACTCTGGATGAGACCCTGAATCGGCATCACCCAGCTGATAACACGCCCTACGGAGGATGCAGGAGAGGACAGGCAAGGAATCTCAGCACATCCTGTCACAGGACAGTGAGAGGCGAAGCATCACAGGACCCGCTCCATGGAAGCAAATCCCCGAACTGGCCAGACCGCCTCTGATAAGAGAGGTCGGGACAGAAGAAGGGCAAACGAGGCCTTTTCCCCACATGATGTAAAGCCCAGACCTACAGTGATGGTGCAGATTAAACCCACAGGCAAATACGTGGGCACACACCACACACCTCAGGAAAGTAAGATAAAAGAAGACCTGAATAGACATTTTCCCAAAGAAGACATACAGGCAGCCAGTAGGCACATGAAAGATGCTCAACATCGCTAATCATCAGGGAAATGCAAATCAAAACTACAATGAGATATCACCTCGCACCAGTCAGAATGGCCATCATCAAAAAGACAAGTAATAACAAGTATTGCCGAGGATGTAAAGAAAAGGGAACCTTTGTGCACTGTTGGTGGGAATGTAAATTGGTGCAGCCACTATGGAGAACAGTTTGGAGGCTCCTCAAAAAATTAAGCATAAAACTACCATAGGATCCAGCAATTCCACTCTTGGGTATATACCCAAAGAAAACAAAAACACTAATTTGAAAAGACATATGCATTCCCATGTTCATAGCAGCACTATTTACAGTAGTCAAGACATGGAAGCAGCCTAAGTGTCCATCAACAGATGAATGGATAAAGAAGATGTGACATATATAGAGAGTGGAATATTACGCAGCCATAAAAAAGGAAAATTTGCCATTTGTAGCAACATGAATGGACTTGAAGGGTATTAAGCTAAATGAAATAAATTAGACAGAGAAAGACAAATACTGTATGATATCACTTATATGTGGAAACTAAAAAATACAACAAACTAGTGAATATAAAGAAAAAGAAGCAGACTCAGAGATATAGAGAACAAACTAGTGGTTCCCAGTGGGGAGAGGGAAGGGGAGAGGGGATTAAGAGGTACAGACTGCTACGTACAAAATAAATAAGCTACAAGGATATATTGTACAGCAAAGGGAATATAGTCAACATTTCATAACAACTTTTTTTTTTTTGGCTGCGTTGGGTCTTTGTTGCTGCACACAGGCTTTCTCTAGTTGCGGCGAGCAGGGGCTACTCTTTGTTGAGGTGCACAGGCTTCTCACTGCGGTGGCTTCTCTTGTTGCGGAGCACGGGCTCTAGGCACACGGGCTTCAGTACTTGTGGCTCACGGGCTCTAGAGCGCAGGCTCAGTAGTTGAGGCACACAGGCTTAGTTGCTCCGTGGCATGTGGGATCTTCCCGGACCAGGTTTGAACCCATGTCCCCTGCATTGGCAGGCGGATTCTTAACCACTGCACCACCAGGGAAGCCCTCATAATAACTTTGAATGGAGTGTAACCTATAAAAGTATTGAATCACTATGTTGTACACCTGAAACAAATATAACATTGTAAATCAACTATACTTAATTTTTTTTTTTAAACTCCATCAGCACTGTTACTGAAGGCTGCCACAGAGGTCCCTGGAGAAAACCCCAAAATAAAACACATCACCAAATTCATGGATGCACCCAGTGCCTTGCGGTGCAGGCAAATTAAAAAGGTGACATGATCAGCCTGAAGCAAGTAAACACTGCTTTGCTGAAAGGACTGTTGGATATTTTTCTGTGGTATGTAAAAGCAAAAACCCAATGAAAAGACCAAAACTCATGGAACCCAAGGACAGAACGATGGTCAGAAGCTGACATAACCAGTCTCCAAGAGGATGGCTTTCCAAGGAGGGTCTCTTTCTGGTCCCTGTGGAGGGGACCGTGGGTTTTATGCTTGCCCACCATGATGCGTACTGGATATCACTGTTCATCAGATCAGCGCTCTCAAGGTGGGACCACGCAGCCTGGGGTGGGGTTGGGGTAGGATCCATGAGGTCCAAACTATTTTCATAATCGTACAGAAATGCTTCTGCCCTCTTCACTGTGTTGATGTTTACACTGATGGTGCAGAAGTTACCCTGGGGAAAACTGCTCCTCATCCTGAATCAAGGTCGTGGCCCCAACTGTATTGGCCGCCATCGTATCCTTCACCCCCAGCACTACTACAGCAAAAACAATGCCAGGTTCACTTAAAAATGTCCTTGATGGAGCAGTAAAGATGATTAATTTTGTTGTTCTTGACTTTTGGGTATATAGATGGTTTTTTTTTTTCCCCAACAAGGTGGAAAAAATTTTTTTTCACTGAACTAGAGTTGATTTACAATGTTGTGTTAGTTTCAGGTGTACAGTAAAGCAATTCAGTTAGACAGACAGATATACTGTTTCAGATTCTTTTCCCTTAGAGGTTATTACAAAATATTGGGTAGAGTTCCCTGTGCTCTACAGTAGGTCCTTGTTGTTCATCTATTTTATATATAGTAGTGTGTATCTGCTAATCTCAACCTCCTAATTTATCCCTCCCCACCACCTTTCCCCTTTGGTAACCGTAAGTTTGTTTTCTATGTCTGTGGGTCTCTTTCTGTCTTGTATTTAAGTCCATTTGTTTCATTTTTAAAATTTTCCACATACAACTGATGTCATATGATATTTATCTTTCTCTATCTAGCTTACTTCACTTAGTCTGATCAT
Organism: Eubalaena glacialis; assembly: GCF_028564815.1. Lineage (NCBI taxonomy): Eukaryota > Metazoa > Chordata > Mammalia > Artiodactyla > Balaenidae > Eubalaena > Eubalaena glacialis. The sequence goes on along the minus strand of NC_083737.1, from coordinate 5,485,074 downwards.
CTCAAGGTCCATCCATGTTGCCGCAAATGGCGTGATTTCATTCTTGTTTATGGCTGAGTCGTATTCCATTGTATAGAGTATATGTATTTTTAACATCCTATGTGACAAGATGGGAAGTATACACAGAGCACGTCTACCCTGCACTGAAGCGTGGTGGCTGGCTGGTACGGTAAGTGAGAGCTGCCTCTCTGAACACCAGTTTTGCTTGAAAGAACAAGTGATAGAGTAACTATGGCTATTCCACGTTGGGGATTTGGCAGACAGTTTCTTGAAAATGAACAAAGTGAGCGCGTCACTTTAAGGAAAACAAATGAGAGCATTTATTGCCAAGGACAAAATTTGAGCTTTAACAAGAAAATTGGAATTGTGGAAAACTTTTATCTGCTATCGTGAGCTTGAAAGTTTCCCAATACATAAAGCCTTCTCTGATGAGATTAGCGGTTATACTAACAAATGTGATTTGGGGGAATACTGTATAATTTAATGTGTCCACATTGAGAAGACCTCCATAATTCCGTGAACGTACGTTTTTCCAAAGGACCAATGAGCAAATGGTCCACTCCAAATACGAACCTAGAACAACTGATTTTAATTTAACAGAGTAAGAAAATTTTGTTGATAATGACCCCAGATGCCATACTGTGATTCGCCATTATGAAATGACCCCTTGTTGGTTTGGGGGAATAATATCAAAGAAAATCCACAGTTGTCTGGAAAAGCTATCAAAACAGTTCTCCGTTTTCCAGAGACATGTCTGCATGAGGTTGGATCTTCCTCGAGGAAAACAACGTTTTGCAACAGACGGAATGCAGGGGTCGAAAGGAGAATCCAGCTGTCTTCCTCTGAAGCACACGCATTTGCAAAAACATAAGACACTTGCAAAAACTGTAAGACAATGCCACTTTCCTTCCTGCATTTGTTTGCTTGTTTTGCTTTCACAGAAAACATGTCATTTATGCTAACATGGTGTGTGTGTGAGTGTGTGTGTGCGTGTGTGCTGTGATATTAGACCATGTGCACCAGCCTCCAAAGACTGTACCCTCCTAGGAGACCCACCCAGACGCACATTTTCCTTCCACACTGTCACTTACATCCCTTCAAAATAAGGACAGAAAGACCTGGGCTCTGTTGCAGGATTAACCTGCAAGCTAACCCTCTGGACAAACTCCTTTTGAACCTAGGAGCAAGGACCCTGCTGTAGCCAAAAGGAGGGTGATGAGTCACAGCAGAAGGGGTTCGTGAAAGAAAAGAGAATAAATCATCGACTTCACGCCCTTCGTGTACACGGAATTATCTTCCCCAGCTGCCTTCTGCCTGTGAATGTGACACATGGTATGACCCCCTTTCTCCACTACACATCACAGCCACCTCCAATGACGCACATGCCACACACACGCGTGACTGTCACATGGATCTCCATTGTTATTTCTTGACACCGAGTCAAGGATTCCGGACCAGTAACACAGAATCTGGTGTTTCCCCCTACCTGGCCATCTCCCTCCTCCGGAGGTCTTCTAGTTCTTCCAGAATATTCTGAGGCCCTCCAGGGAGCCTTACGTTTATAAACCACCATCCCCAACCACCACAGAACCCCTCTGTCTGTGGAGAAGGCCACACAAAATAACCCAATGCGCTACAAATAAAACCGTGTGCATAGGCTGGCTCATGGAGATGGCAGCCCCGGGAAGCACAGCACTTTCCTGGCGCACAAATCTAGAGCACCTTCTGGGCGCCTCTTGCCCTGGGCTGCGGGCTCTCCATGGACTCCCCCTTGAACACACAGAGGGGTGCTGCAAGTCGGGCCAGGGGCTCTTCTGCAGAGTCGAGAGCTCCGGGGTGCAGATAAGGGAGGGACCATGCTGGGCGGGGGGCTCTTTTGTGGACGTGAGAGGCTCAGGGGTGTTGATGCTGGGACCGTGTCTGTCTGGAAGGGACACACTAAGTCTATGCTTCCTCCCGATGCCCAGGTGTCTCTGCCCACTCCTCCTGCCCTCCCCCACCACACGGGTCATGGGGAGGGGCCCCCCAGTCCGTCACCTCGGCCAGGAGCTCCACGAAAGCAGGGACCACGTGGCTGCCCTGCACAGGGCAGGTGTGGTTTGAGGGCTGAGAAAGCCTTTCCTCTCCATGTAGGACACAGATCCACCAAATGGGCGCCATGACCTTCTCCTTCACGCCCAGTGCATTTCTCACGAATGAAAGGTGCTCGAACCTGCCCCAGTGATCACAGCCAACGGCAGGCCTCATGGCTGAACACGCCGAACCCGTCCATCTACCTGGCATCGTTAAAGATTCCAGTTTCCATGGGGCAACTCCCCTTGACAAAGCCACTACTTGTTGGGTTTGGAAGAGCGTCAAAGATTTTCCACAACTATATGAAAGAGCTATGAAAATACTCCTCCCTTTTTTCCAACTACATGCTTGGGTGAGGCTGGACTTTCTTAAACAGAAAGAAATATTGTAAGAGGAGGAACGCAGAAGCAGATGGGGAAAAGCCCAGCTGGGAAGCCACACACTGGAGACACGGCCTCTGGCTTCTATGTCTAGACAGAAGGTTCTAAAGGTCTAACGTTTTTGCCAACGTCTTACAGTTTTGCCAACGTCTTACAGTTTTGCAAACGTCTTACAGTTTTGCAAAGGTATGGTTTAAGAGGAAGACAGCCCGATTCTCCTATCGACTTCTACATTCCATCTGTTGCCATATGTTTTTTCTGTTGAAGAAAATCCAACCTCATGCAGACATGTCACTGGAAAGCAGAGGAGTGTTTTGATAGCTTTTCCAGACAATTGTGGATCATCTTTGATAGTATCCCCCCAAACCAACAAGGGGTCTTTTCATAATGGCTATTTGCAATATGGCACCTGGAATCATCAATAGAATGATGACTCTTATTCTCTCAAATCTGGATTGACTAGTAGTTAGTGTGCAGAATGGATCACTTGCCCATGTATGAAAAAAGAAACAGAAACGGCATCCCAGAGGGAAAAGCAGTAGACCTTACAGGAGACCACACATGATCAATATGCCAGGTTCTGTCTTATTTTGTTTGGGATGCCACATTCCTTGGACATTTACTTCCTTCATCCTAAGAGCTGGTCCCCATTACACATCCGGGATAGGCAACCTTCCATCCTCCACACTTTAGGGAACCCTGAGGGCTACGAAGCTCTGAGGATGGACCCAGGATTTCCCCAAACTGGGTGAAAATGGACAAATCCCAACATGCATGATCCTTAACCCAATGTGGTTCAAGGAATCATGAGCTCCCAGGACTGTAGACCATTCCAAGGGCTCAGGCCTGAGGTGGGAAGCAGGTGGACCCTGGTGCTCTGCGAATAGTTGCTACCCTACCACCCACACCTGAGATGAAGGCTGGGGTCCCATGACAGCCCTCCCCTCCCCCAGCATACACCCTGCACCGGGATCTCTTCCCCCACCACCAGCCTTGTTATCACAGACCATATTCTACCCCCTCAGAACCCACAGGGGCATCTATTGCTATCGCTGACCATAGAGCAGAAAGTGTCAGTTCTGAAACATGGTTAAGATAATGCTCTACAATTGCACTTCTATAACCCATGAGGAGATTACCATTACTATCAACATAGGACGGGGATGTGGGGTTTAATCAAGAGATCCGAGGGGTCTCTGCCTGTATCCTGGGTCGTTTTTACATCTGATGTTCTCCATCCTTTACACCACTTGGCAAAGTGCAGAGGGACACAAAGTAAAACTCAGCCCCCAAAGAGCTGACTCTGGAGGTTTGGTGAAGAGGCCCATGACCCACTTCTGGTCCAAATGGGGCCATTTCACAAACACCCAGACTCTGCCCGGGCTTTGGATAAAGGCAACCCAGGAGGGAATGGCGGGGCTCACCTCAGAGATAACCAGAAACTGCTAACACCAAGATCCCAGTTTTCACAGCACAGCTTTCTTCAGCAGAGAAAGAGATGCTATTTCCTTAGATAATTAGTTTTAAATTGAAGCATCATCTGGGAATTGAAAATAAGAACAGTAAAGAGACATCTTTCTCTTCTAGAATGTGAATAAACAGAAGATGAAGACCCATTAAGCCATGCAAAACAATGTTTGAAATTTCTCCTATTGACCTACAGTATCTAGTGATTTTTTCCATGTAATAACAAAATAAATGGAGAGGGATATGCAGGGGCACAATGGTATCTGAAACGTTGTATTTCACTCACACACACACACACAGGATCTAAAACTAATTTAGCAAAATGTGGACATTTGATAAAACTACATGTCAGGTACACAGCTATTATTTATATTCTTTCTTATGCATGAAATATTTTATAAGAAAAAATTTTAAAGGCACATCGAAATTCAAATAGTTGCTACAAAAAGATGACGTTAATTTGTGCTGGTCAAACACTGACATGAATTTACAGGCAGACCATGTTTTATTGTGCTTCGAAGATGCTGTATTTCTTACAAATTGAAGGTTTGGGGCAACCCTGCATCGAGCACGACGTCTATCAGCACGATTTTTCCAACAGCATTTGCTGACTTCGTGTCTCTGTGTCACATTTTGGTCATTCTTGCAATATTTCAAACTTTTTCATTATGATTCGATTTGTGATGGTGTCTGTGATCTGTGATCTTTGATGTTACTACTATGACTTGCTGAAGGCTCAGAGGATGGTGACCATTTTTTTTTAGCAATAAAGTATTTTTAATTAATTAATGAACATTGTTGTGACATAATGCCATTACACACTTAATAGACTACAGTCTAGTGTAAACAAACTCTTACGTGCACTGGGAAACCAAAAAATTTGTGTGACTCGATTTATTGCGATATCCGCTTTATTACGGTGGTCTGGAACCAAACACGCATCATTACCAAGATCTGCCTTCACTCTTTAAGAATAATTTGAGAAGTCACACAGAGAAAGACAAATACCATATGATCTCACTTATATGTGGAATCTAAAATATGACACAAATGAACTTATCTATGGAACAGAAACAGACATAGAGAACAGACTTGTGGTTGCCAATGTGGAGGGGAGAGGGGGAGGGATGGATTGGAAGTCTGGAATTAGCAGATGCGTACTTTTATATACAGAATGGATAAACAACAAGGTCCTACTGTAGAGCACAGGGCACTATATTCAATATCCTGTGATAAACCATCATGGAAAAGAATATAAAGAAGAATGTATGTATAACTGAATCACTTTGCTGTACAGCAGAAATTAACACTGCAAATCAACTCTACTTCAATAAAATAAATTTTTAAAAAAGAATAATTTGAAATGCATGTTGCCTTCTGTGTAAACTAAAATCCCATGAAAGCTCTCCCCTTTTCACTGGGTCTAATCTCCTTCCGTTGAGACAAACCCACTACCCTCTTTGAGAGACTTCATGAATCTCCTGAGTGGGAAATGGTTCCTTTTCCAATGAATTTATCAGAATCTGTGCCAGATGGTCATAAACTCGCCAACATTCTATCTGAAGATACCGAGGTTAAACTGGTGTAGAACGAATAAAGTGAACTTTGTCTGAGGGTGAGAGATGTCTCTGTCAGAACTGCAGGCAGAGGGTGATGGGTTCGTGTCAAAAACTTATACAAAACTGGCGAAGGAAAAAAACAAGAAATGAGCAAATGAACTGCCCTTCTGAAGAATTTAATCTGGTTTCATTTCATTTTTATAAAAATTTCAATTTTCATTAAAAATTTTTATAAAAATTTCATTTTTTATAAACCTTCAATTTATTTTAAAAAACCCAATATCTGAGAACTGCAATAAATCAAGGTCTGCCTAATGCTTTCATGTGAGCATTTGAGCAACACAGATTATCATCTTCATTTTGCAGCAATGATTTGAATTTCTGACCTTAGGTAGTTGATTCCTCTGGTTCAATGATTCTCAACCTGCTTACAACACGATTACGTCCTGAAGGACATTTGAAGAAGACAAAAGGGCAGCCAGCAGGGAATGTTGATCTCCATGGTCCCAATGAGTTGGAAGATGACAGATGGCCCCTCTGCCTTGGGCTTCTCCAAGTCCCCAAACTACAACTTCTAAGACCTTACATGTGGGACCATAACCCACGGATATCTTTAAACTTTCCTTGAGTCTTGTTCTAGTCAGCGTGGGCGGCTGTAACAGATCACCCCAGACTGTACACTTGAAAAACAGACATTTGTCTTTTCAAGGTTCTGGAGGCTGGGAGTCTGAGATCGTGGCGTGGGCAGATTAGTTCCTGGCGAGGCTCTCTTCCTGCCTTACAGATGGTCACCTTCTCACTGTGTCCTCATGTGGTGGGGAGAGAGCTCTGGTCCCTTCCTCTTCTTAAAAGGACACTAATCCCATCACGGGGACCCTAACCTCGTGACCTCATCTAACCTGAATCCCCTCCCAAAGGCCCCATCTCCTAGTAGTATCCCACTGGGGGTCACAGCTTCTACCTATGAATGTTGGGGAGACACACGTTCAGCCCATAGCACCTCGTGCTCCTGGAAAACTAAAGGTAAACCCCCCATTCCTTCTGTGTTCCAGGAAATGCTGTACTTTGAAGAACCTCTGTCCCCGCATCACTTAGCCATGACTCACAGGGGCCCCCAGTTTACCCAGAACAAGGCCACACCCAGACCCTACAGGTCCCAGCCTCAGGCTCCCCAGTGACGAGCTGAAGCTCGTGCCTGTGCTGACCCATCCGGACAAAACGCCTGCCGGCCGGACCAGCTCCCACATTCATTCAGCTTCTGTCCTTCCCCCCCAGGCCTCTGGACTTCTGACCCGGCGTCGGAAGGCAGAACAACCCCTCCAGAAATCAGCTGTCTATAAGGAAGCGCGTCCGTGGCTCAAACATTTCAATGACGGCACCTGAATCTTCCCACGTCCGATTCTTTCTAGGTTCATATATAAAGGAAAGTCCTTCCCGCTGGCCTTTACATGCATGGACATCACGTGGCTGGGCTGCACTCCCTGAGACAATAGCCCTCCTTCCTCCTATTGCAATAGGTGGTTTCCAATGCCCTTCAAGCGCTCACATCCTCACCTTACCAGCCGGAAATGCTCATATCCAGAGCATGACTGCTTTAAAGAACAGCTGTCCAATTAGGCTGTGGCCGGACTGCGTCTCCATGGAGTTATAAACTATCAGGGCAGCAAGAAGGGGATGAGGCTGGATCTCAAAATGAGGGCTTGAGTGCCAGCTGGCCATCGCGACGTGATGCCTTGAGGGGCTGCTGGGCGCCTGGCACGGTGGGGGTGGTGCACCCATGCAGAGCCCTCGGGCCACGGGGGGACACAGGCTGCAGGACCGCAGAGAAGGCACAGCACTCGGCGGGAAAGTGCTACAGAGGAAGCAGGAACAGGAAGGCAGGACCAGTGATGGACAGAAACGGCCAACGGCACGCGGACCTCAGGAGGTTTCCATCTGGTATATTATCAGGCAGAACGAGTGAGAGAGAGAGGCGGGCAGCGAGTGAGGAAGAGCAAGACCTTCCTGCGTCTGCACGCCGGCCCCGCCCGCACACCTGTCCAGCCCAGGCGACAACCCCAGTGATGTGTGTTCTCCAGACAGCAATCGGCCCTCACGTACCAACATCTGGTTGCCTTTGAAAATAAACAGAGCGTTCCAAGAACAGACCACGCCACCTGCATTCTCCGAAGACGCCGACCCCAAGGAGGCTGGCTGACCGTGTGGTCATGGCACGTTTGAGCCAGTTTCAAAGGGGACCCGGCGAGGGCACAAAGCACCACGTCCGGGTGGGCAGCAACCTCCCCGCCCTTGGTGAGCCCTCAGATGTCCAGCAGGGAGAAATCCACACGACACAGAACACGCCTAAAAGCAGCAAGTTAAGGTGCCGTGGGCACACGATGGTTCTAAAATGCATTGCTGCACACGATGGTTCTAAAATGCATTGCTGCACACGATGGTTCTAAAATGCATTGCTGTACACGATGGTTCTAAAATGCACTGCTGCACACGATGGTTCTAAAATGCACTGCTGTCCACGATGGTTCTAAAATGCACTGCTGCACACGATGGTTCTAAAATGCACTGCTGCACACGATGGTTCTAAAATGCACTGCTGCACACGATGGTTCTAAAATGCATTGCTGCACACGATGGTTCTAAAATGCATTGCTGCACACGATGGTTCTAAAATGCATTGCTGCACACGATGGTTCTAAAATGCATTGCTGCACACGATGGTTCTAAAATGCATTGCTGCACACGATGGTTCTAAAATGCATTGCTGCACACGATGGTTCTAAAATGCATTGCTGCACACGATGGTTCTAAAATGCATTGCTGCACACGATGGTTCTAAAATGCATTGCTGCACACGATGGTTCTAAAATGCATTGCTGCACACGATGGTTCTAAAATGCATTGCTGTACACGATGGTTCTAAAATGCATTGCTGTACACGATGGTTCTAAAATGCATTGCTGTACACGATGGTTCTAAAATGCATTGCTGTCCTTCCAGTTTGGGGGACCGTGTGCAGAAAATCATGAAAGCGATTTCGACCGCAGAGAGGCTGGCATTTTCCGTAATCATCTCCTGCTTCTCTCTACCTATGTGTATTTGTCTGGAAAACCCCACGTGTGTCCCTGCTTTCCTCTCCCCACAGGGACAGTCCTGAGCTATTGTATGATCTTGGTTCGTCTTGTTTGTTTGACTTTTGGTTTGTTATTTCGTCTCCGTCTGGGAAGCACACAGCTCAGGGGGTTTTCAAAGAATCCACAGGATTCCCCAGGGAAAGAAGTTGCCTCACTGTGATTTTTTTTTTTTTTTTTACTAAGTTGCCCGTGGCCACCATCATTGTCACAATGCTTTCACCCAAACACAAATAAAAAGGGCAATTTTCCCGGGGTCTTGTTTTTCTTGTAGAAGAAAGAGTCCCCCCTCCTTCCATGCACATACCTCTAATTCAGATAGAAAGATGGAATTAGGCAACTATGTGACTCTTTTCTTACTAAAGTCTAGATTCTATCTAGCTGCAGGGGCTGAAGGCAGCAGGTACTGGAGGCATTAGAACTTGTAGGGTAAGACAGTGTGTGTGTGTGTGTGTGTGTGTGTGTGTGTGTGTGTGTGTGTGTGTGTACTTTTGCCATAAACCAAAGTAAAAAGGGAATTGTCCACAGGAAGAATGCCAGCCAGCATCACCTGCAAGGCTGGTGTCTGTCATCTAAACAGGATGATGTATTTATTACAAATATGGAGGCCACGGACAAAGGTCTCCAGACTCTTATCTGGAAATGTGGGGTGCGAGCCTAACATCCACCCAGATTCTTGCCCAGGCATTGGGGGTAGTGGGTTGAACTTTGGCCCCTTCGAAAGGATGAGTCCACTCAGGACAAGTGCATGAGACCTTATTTGGAAATAGGGTCTTTGCAGAGGTAATGAGATAAGATGAGGTCCTATGGGACTAGGGTGGACCTGAAATCCAGTGACAGGTGTCCTTATGAGAAGAAGTAAATCTGGACACAGAGACATGGGGAGAAGGCATAGTAAAAAGGAGGCAGAGATTGGAGGGATGTGTCAGCAAGACAAGAAACCCCAAGCATTGCTGGAGCACCCAGGGGCTGAAGAGGCAGGAAGGGCCCTCCTCTGGAGCATCCTATAACGCCAGGCACCTTGATTTCAGACTTTTGGGCTCTAGAACTGAGAAAGAATAACTTGTGTTGTCTTAAGCCACCTAGCTGGAGGAATTTTGTTGCAGCTGCCCCAGAAAACCAGTTCACGGGGCCCACCTATGACATGCAGGAGCCGGATGGCATCACATCTCAGACCTCATAGAAGTGGAATCAGCCCCGCTGTAAAGACAATGATGGTGTCGCTCACAGATGTTGAGGCACGTACCCACCCAATGCCTTCCTGTCACTAAAAGGCAGGACCAGGAGTTGAACCTGACAAGCCCATGCCCATCACAGCCTGTCGTCCTTTGGCTCACGTCAACATCATGTGCCATAGGGTCATGGAACCTTTTGTAGAAACCTCAATTTAGAATACTAAAGCATGCAACCTTAATGGAACAAGAGTGAACACTGATGCATGTGTCTTTATGAATTATTGCACCCCGATGTTCATAGCAGCACTATTTACAGTAGCCAAGACATGGAAGCAACCTAAATGTCCATCGACAGAGGAATGGATAAAGAAGATGTGGTACATACATACAATGGAATATTACTCAGCCATGAAAAAGAATGAAATCATGCCATTTGCAGCAACACGGATGAACTTGGAGAATATTATGCTAAGTAATATAAGTCAGAGAAACACAAATACAGTATGCTCTCAAAAAAATGTAGAATCTAAAAAATACAACTAACTAGCGAATATAACAAAAAAGCAGCAGACTCACAGAGAACAAACTAATGGTTACCAGTTGAGGGAAGGAAGGGGCAGGGGAGAGATAGGGGGAGGGGATTAAGGGGTACAAACTACCATGTATAAAATAAATAAGATACAAGGATATATTGTACAACACGGGGAATATAGCCTATATTTTATAATAACTATAAACGGAGTATAACCTTTAAAAATTATGAATCACTATATTGCACACCTGAAACTTATGTAATATTGTACATCAACTATACCTCAATTAAAAAAAAAAAAAAAAAGACCGAACGGTGACTTCTACAAATGGAACCCAGCAACGTTTTCTTAAGAGTTTGGGCGAGTTCAGAAAGGTGGTTACTTGAGCACAGTTGGATGGAGTTCTCTGGGGTCAAAGCCCCCATTGTCTGTGGCCAGTGCCTGGCAAGACTCCCTGTGTCCATGTGAACCCCCGATTCCTCCCCACCCGAGTCCTAGAGCTTGTTCTGGCTGCAAAGAGTGTCCCTGACGGTCCCCAGACACATGGCTGACGTGTCACATTCTGAGCAGGGGACTTTCCTACTGGCTCTTCATTCACTCAGGGGTGATGTTGGATTCTAGATACACGGGGGTCTCCATCATTCGAAAAAGCTTTAATTCCTCCCCCAGGAACGGACGCTCTTCTGGGTGACTCATGGATGACCCTTCAGAACTTCATCTCATAAGGAAATGGCGAGTCCTTTATGGATTCCAGGCTTCCACCAGTTTTGACTTGTTTGTGGTTATAGAAAGCGCCCAAGACCTTTGCGGCATGCGTCCCTGGTCTTTGCTACTTTCCAGAGAGAGAGAGAGTGAGTGTGTGTGTGTGTGTGTGTGTGTGTGTGTGTGTGTGAGGGAGAGAGGGAGAGAGGGAGAGAGGGAGAGAGGGAGAGAGGGAGAGAGGGAGAGAGGGAGAGAGGGAGAGAGGGAGAGAGGGAGGGAGGGAGGGAGGGAGAGAGGGAGGGAGGGGGGAGGGGGGAGGGGGGAGGGGGGAGGGGGGAGGGGGGAGGGGGGAGGGGGGAGGGGGGAGGGGGGAGGGGGGAGGGGGGAGGGGGGAGGGGGGAGGGGGGAGGGGGGGAGGGGGGGAGGGGGGGAGGGGGGGAGGGGGGAGGGGGGAGGGGGGAGGGGGGAGGGGGGAGGGGGGAGGGGGGAGGGGGGAGGGGGGAGGGGGGAGGGGGGAGGGGGGAGGGGGGAGGGGGGGAGGGGGGGAGGGGGGGAGGGAGAGAGTTTTCAAGCAAGAAGCATACAGAAAACGCAACTTTGTTTTTCAATTGACTGTGTGCCTTCAAGTCTGGGGGACTCAGGAATTCTCAGATCCTTGCCGGGCGAGCTGTGTGTTGTTTGAAGGAACGACCTTCCTGCTGAAGCCTCTGTGGCCAACAAGTCCTACTGCGGGCTGTGAAGTCCCCTTTGCGTTCCCTATGGTTTTCCCATGAGTTCCCTCCCAAGCAAGGCTCCTGACTCACAAAATCTGGATCAAAGAAAGGTATCTGGCAGCTGCATCCGACAATTGCATCCTGACTATTTTCGGATGTTGGAGGGGGTGGTACCCACGGTCCTCCAGACCCACGCGGGCTCGGGGCATATGAATATTCCCAGTCCTGTTTGCAGGAAGACATCCATGGAGGGAAGGAAGAAGAGTCTTTTTTACGCTGCAAGAATGTGGACGAGCTTAAGAAAGGATACCCACCGACACGTCACCAAGGACAGGCGGCTTAAATCCCCCTACGATAAATACAGGTAAACAACAAGCCATCCCAGGGAGGAAGTGTTTCCCATGCATTGCTGATGTTCTTACAAAGCAATTCAAGATCACAAATGGCGGGTGGGGTGGGAGAGGGATGGAGTGGGAGTTTGGGGTTAGCAGATGCAAACTGGTATGTATAGGATGGATCCACAACAAGGTCCTGTAGAACACAGGGAATTATATTCAATACCCTGTGATAAACCATAGTGGAAAATATGAAAAAGTATGTACACATATGTATAACTGAATCACTTTGCTGTACAGCAGAAATTAACACTTTAGAAATCAACTCTACTTCAATTAAAAAAAAGATCACGAATGAAGGTGCCCTTTTCCCCAGCCCTCAGCCTCCCAAACACGTCCGCCCCTGGTCCCTTTGCTTTGGGGGCCTATTGCTTTTAAGCCGGGAGTGGACCCCGTCCACAGGCCCTGACAACCTCTCCACCAGTCCCGTATGCCTCCACCATGTTTAAACCTCTTCACCGAGGATGTAAAACCCCAGCCCTGTCTGCGAGGGAGGTCCTGCAATTTATTCTTGTCCTGACCCTTTTGGGGAGCTGTCTGAGGCCTCTCAGATGCAGACAACGGTGTCTGATGATTTACACGCTGCAAAAACCCATCAAATCACTCCCCTGATTGCCTGAGGACCTGGAAGGCACGGCACTGTTTACTGCGCTGCAAATACAGCGGAGAACAAAGCAGCTACCCTGTCCCCACCTGCTCACACGCCAGGAATGAACACAGAACGGCCCTAAGTAAGATCAGTGAACATAAGCCTTATTCGGAAATAGGGTCATCGCAGATGTGAGTCATTAAGTGTGGTCCTACGGAGAGAACAGAGGACGGAGATTAGGAGGTACAAACCTCCAGGTTCAAAATGAATGAGTCCCGGGGATGAAACATACATAATTATTGACTATATTCCCCACGCTGTAACATCTTTGTATGGTGACAGATTGTAACTAAATCGTCATGGTGATCCTTTTGAAACGTAGAGAAATGTCGAATCTCTAGGTTGTGTTAACAGGAACTTAATAGTGTCGTAGGGCAGTGATACTTCAAAACAAACAAAAACTCAGAAAAAGAGGTCAGATTTGTGGTTACCAGAGGGGAGCGGTGGGGTGAGGGGAATTGGATGAACGTGGTCAAAAGGTACAAACTCCTAGTCATAAGATAAATAAGTACTAGGAATGTAATGTACAATATGATACATATAATTAACACTGCTGTACCTTAAACATGAGAGTTGCTAAGACAGTAAATCCTAAGCGTTCTCATCACAAGGGGAAAAAAATTTGTTTCTATTTCTTTTATTTTGCATCTGTATGAGAGATGAATGTTGACTAAATTTACTGTGGTCATCATTTCATGATGTATGTAAGTGAAATCATTATGCTGCACACCTTAAACGTATCTAGTGGTGGATGCTGATTATATCTCAGTAAAACTGGAAGAGCAAAAAAAGGTGAGGGCCTCCTGGAGTAGGGCAGGTCTTAAATATGACGTGATGGTGGGGGGCAGGGCGGTCCTCATAGGAAGAGAAGAAAAAAAGAGACACAGAGACACACAGAGAAAAGGTCATGTGAGGATAGAGGCAGAGATGCAGGTGATGCTCCTACGAGCCAAGATGGACCGAGGATTGTCTGCGGCCCCCAGGACCCGGGGGAGGGGATGGGACAGCTTGTCCCCTGGAGCCTCCAGAAGGAACCAGCCCTGCCCACACCTTGATCTTGGACGTCTGGTCTCCAGGATGGGCAGATGACACATTTCTGTTGTCTAAGCCCCCCAGCTGGTGGCATTTGGTGACGGCCACCCCAGGACTGTCACCCAAGGAGAAAGGGAACCTGGTTTTCAGAAGCCCCCTGCTTTGTCCTCACTGCACCGGGAACCTCATGGATTCACGACTGTGTGGCTCTCCTGACGTGTGGACGTGTCACGGCAACTCCGTCCTGTGGCACCACTTGTCTCGCCCCCGAGCTTCACGACCAGCTCGCCAGGGAAGAAAAGAACGGAAGAGGGGAAGGCACATCTCACCCCTGAGCAAGTATCCCAGAGGCCATCAGCCCTTCCTTCCCACATCACAAGTCTACGGACGCCCTTGACCTTCATAATCACTCCCGTGACACGTGGCTCTTTGGAGATTCCTGACAGCTAATTAGTCCAACACGGCAAAGAAACGAAGAGGGGATTAATCTGAGCCTGCTGACGCACAGACGTAGAAAACAAACTGATGGTTACCAAAGGGGAAGGGGAGGGGGGATAAATTAGGAATTTGGGGTTAACAGATACACACTGCTATATATAAAATAGAGGGACTTCCCTGGTGGTCCAGTGGTTAAGACTCCGCCTTCCAATGCAGGAGATGCGTGTTCGATCCCTGGTCGGGGAACTAAGATCCCACATGTCCCGGGGCAGCTAAGCCCACGCGCCACAATGAGAGAGAAGCTCGTGTGCCACAACGAAAGATCCCGCATGCTGCAACCAAGACCCGACATGGCCAAATAAATAAAGATTAAAAGTTTTAAAAAGTAAAATAGATAATCGACAAAGACCTACTGTATAACACAGGGAACTCTACTCAAAATAACCTATAAGGGAAAAGAATCTGAAAAAGACTGTGTGTGTGTATATATCTGAATCACTTTGCTATACACCTGAAACTAACACAACATTGTCAATCAACTACACGTCAGAAAAAATCTGTCGTATATTAATCCCAAACTCCCAATTTATCCCCCCTTCCCAGCTTTCCCCTTTGGTAACCATAAGTTTGTTTTCTATGTCTGGGAGTCTGTTTCTGTTTTGTAAATAAGTTCATTTGTATCTTTTTTTTTTTTTTTTTAGATTCCGCACATACACACCACTATATTTAACATACATAACCAACTAGGACCTACTGTAGAGCACAGGAAACCCTGCTCAATATTCTATAAAAACCTAAATGGGAAAAGAATGTGAAAAAGAACAGATATGTGTATATGTATAACTGAATCACTTTGCTGTACACCTGAAACTAACACAACATTTTAAATCAACTTATACCTCAGTATAAAATAAAAACTAAAAAAAAATAATAATAATTAATACAGGGGAAACACTTAGAACAGTACCTGACACCTGGTAAAGAATAAATATAAGTTGCTGGTATTAATTTTCTCTTTGGGAGAATTGGAAACAGGATAGATTTCAGAAGTAGGCAGAGTTTAGAGGAAATTTTTCAAGCAACTGTTCAGACATCTGTTTGGGATTTTCCCATTCATTATTCATTTACTCAGCAAAGCATTTACTGAGTGCCTAGTCATTGTATATAACTATTCTGATTATTTAAAGTTAGCTGTCATGTAATCAATATAACTTAATTCCATCAACAATGATCCATACACTTCTATGGTTGCATCTAATTTAATTTCTTTAACCAGTCTTAACTGAATCAAACAAACCATATAGTAAAAATTTACGAAGAAAAGAAAAAAAATCTGAGCCTGCCCAAATGACCCGGAACAGTCTCAAGCTGCTTGGAAAATCATCATCAACAGGCCAACGACTGACCCAGGATGATGTGAAACTGCACCGCGGAAAACATTTTCCTTCAGTGGGGATTTATTTCCACGCATAACAATGAGCGATGCATGGGCTGGCGCTGGTGAGACGCTAGCACGTGCTGTTCATTAGAACGAGCTCTGACCTTTCCTGTTACGCTGTCAAGGGCAGCCCCTGAAATCACCCCCATCAGTGAGTAGAAAACTCCAACACAGACTCGGGCAAGAGCAAGAGAGAAAGGCCCTCTTGGGCTGAATAAAAAGGATGTCTGGCCGCCTCCACGCACTTCCTTAAATCAACTTCAGCGAAGCCTTGATTACAATGCTAATGAATCCGGAGGAATATTTGCAGAATAAAAGCAATTAGACCAATTATGAGGGTAATTCACTAACAAAGCACAGTGTGATCCCATCCAGCAGACAAGCCAGAATCCAAGACAAAGGTCTGTCTTTTCTCTTGGTTTTGAAATCACGGGTGGACTTCCCTCTAAAGGATGGCACTGCCGGACTGGGGGCTCTCAGAACAGTGGCCGGAGTGTCGAATGGAGCCCCAGGACGTGGGAGAATTAGCCATAAACTGGGCGGACACACGCACACACAGAGGCTGGAGTCTGTGCATCCCGTGCAGAATCTAAAACTGATGGTTCTGAAAAGATAACTGGATGTTACGTACAGGTTTCCTACGACCACTGGGACAAATGGCCACCAACCAGGAGCCTGACGTGAGTCTCACGGGGCTAAGATCAAGGTGTGGGCAGGGCTGGTTCCTTCTGGGGAATCCAGGGGACAATCCATTCCTCCTCTCCTCTAGCAACCAGAGATGCCCACATTCCCTGGCTGGCGGGCCCCTCCTTATCTGCAAATCCAGCCACAGGGCATCACCTGGATAGTTACAATGTATCACCATGTTTCCCTCTATCTTGAAACATCCACTTCAAAAAGTCTACGTTTAAAAGTATTTTAAAATGTCAGCTACTCAATGAGTTTCTTGTCATCCCTTTTTCTTTTTATTTTTTTATTTATATATATTTTTTGGCCACGCCCTGCAGCTTATGGGATTTTAGTTCCCCAACCAGGGGTTGAATCCGGGCCCACGGCAGTGAAAGCGCTAAGTCCTGGCCACTGGACCACCAGGGAATTTCCCCTTTTTCTTTTTAATACATCCATAAAATACGGTGGGATTTCTTTAGGCACCAAACCTCCTCAACATGTGAAATGATTATTTTAAACATAATTGTTGTGAGTAATTTCTAACAATTATGTAACATGTATACTGGTGTGTTTCTATGATGCTTTGTCACTCGGAAATTTTAAGAGGCGGTCCATTTATTTTTTTAAATAAACAATAAAACACTTTATGAATTAAATAAATGTCTTAGTCTGTTCGGCCTCTAAAACAAATTGGTACAAATTGGGAGGCTTATAAACAACAGACATTTATTTCTCATAGTTCTGGAGGCTAGTGCCTCTTCCTTTTCTTCTAAGGATGCTAATGCCATCATGGGGTCCCACCCTCTTGACCTCATCCAAACCTGCCCAAGGGCCCATCTCCTAACACATCCCACTGGGGGTCAGGGCTTCAGCATATGAATTGGCGGGGGCGGGAGAATGGCAGGAAACACATTCAGTCCATAACAGGTATGTCCTTATCTTGACCCAACTCCTAATCCAATGAGAGTCTACAAAAGGTAGGGTCTTAATGAAGTGAGCAGGCAGGAAAATTCAAACAGCCCAATTCACAAAGTCAACTCTCCGAGTTAAAATAACGATATCAACAGTATGGAGGTTCTTTAAAAAACTAAAAGCTTTTTAGTGATCCAGCAATCCGACTCCTGGCCATATACCTGGAGAAAACTCTAACTCAAAAAGATACATGCACCCCAATGTTCACTGCAGCACTATTTATAATAGCCAGGACATGGAAGCAACCCAGGTGTCCACCAACAGATGAATGGATAAAGAAGATGTGGTGCATGTATACAATGGAATATTAGCCCTAAAAAAAGAATGAAATGATACCATTTGCAGCCACATGGATGGACCTAGAGATGATCATACTAAGTGAAATAAGTCAGACAGAGAAAAATAAATACCATATGATGTCACTTGTATGTGGAATCTGAAACAAAAAAATGGTACAAATGAACTTGTTTACAAAACAGAAACAGACTCACAGACTTAGAAAACAAACCTGTGGTTACCAAAGGGGAAAAGGGGTGGGGTATAAATTGGGAGTTTGGGATTAGCAGATACACACTACTATACATAAAATAGATAAACAACAAGGACCTACTGTATAGCACAGGGAACTCTACTCAATACTCTGTAATGACTTATACGGGAAAAGATTCTGAAAAAGAATATATACATATGTATAACTGTATCACTTTGCTGTACACCTGAAACTAACACAACATTGTAAATCAGCTATTCTTCAATTAAAAAAAGAAATAAAATAAGATAAAATGAAATAAGGATCTCACAGCAAGAACACAGAGAAGTCTCGCAGGCATGAATGACCAAACCTCCCAGCACGTTCATCCTGAAATCACCTTGCGTGGTTTTGTGCCCAGGCGGCTGTAACCTACTGGGGTAGGTGAGATGCTAAAAGGGAATTCAGCACAGGTTAACCATTCTTGTTTTGGAAATTCATCAAGATACACAGAGGCCACCCAGCTGGCAGGACGGCTGGACAGACGTAGGCGGATTTCTGTGTCACGGGGAAAAATGAGTGAAAACCTAGCTTTCAAAACCACCTGCCACTGAGGAACCAAGATGGGCTGCAGGTAAAAGTAGTCACCCCTGGCTGCCAAGGATGGGATGTCAAGAGTGTTGACATCTAGGGACTTCCCTGGCGGTCCAGTGGTTGAGACTTCGCCTTCTAATGCAGGGGGTGCAGGTTCAATCCCTGGTCGGGGAGCTAAGATCCCACACGCCTCGCAGCCAAAAAACCAAAACACGGAACAGAAGCAATGTTGTAACAACTTCAATAAAGACTTTAAAATTGGTCCACATCAAAAAAAATCTTAAAAAAAAAAAAAAGTGTTGAAATCTCGGGCTCTCCTTCCGAGGCTCTGTCAGTACTTCACAGATCTTCAGCAATGCCCACTGTTTATCTAAGGAACAGACCCACTACATGCCAACATCCTCAATACTAGTATTTATTTTGAAACCCACTGGCATCAGATGCCAAGTAGGTAGCTAGAAGCATGCCCTTGTACGGGATTTTCTCAATATTTTAAATAATAAAAGTCAGGTGGTTACCCACCATATGTAGGGGGGAAGCGATCCATGAAAAGTCATAGGAAAACGCACAGGATTTGGAGAGCACAGTCTGACCCTGAGAGGTTTCCCAGTTACCTGGAAGCCTTATTGGTAAATCAGTGAATTGTGATAAAACGTCATCAACTTACTCTTGCTCGGGTGCTTTTATTTAATGACGTAACTGGAGGTGATGATCTTGAACGTTCACAGTTGTGGGGGACAGAGGGGATGCACCTGGATGTTCTACCTGCACCCAACCTGATTCAAGGTGTCCACTCGTGGACGGTTCCAAAGGTAATCTTGGGTGATCATGCTATCCAATCGGGTGAGCTGCACTCAACACCATGAAAAGGACCTGAAATTAGTACATTAGCTCATGGCTGTTCCCACTCACAGGATGTCAGCCCACGTCCTCACTTTCAGACATTTAGAACATAAAGTGGTTCAGTAATGCACCCTGTAATCACCAAATCACCCTGTGTCTTAACCATTCTCGGCCTCAAATGTCTGCACAGGAAGCCTCACCTGAGCCACCACCCTCTTCCTTCAACTTCTCTGTACAAACCTGGCAAAGCTAAGTATCTGAAGTTCTCGAACAAAGCAACCTAAGTGTCCATCGACAGACAAATGGATAAAGAAGGTGTAGTACATATATACAATGGAATATTACTCAGCCATAAAAAAGAAGGAAATCATGCCATTTGCAGCAACATGGATGGAGCTAGAGATGATCATACTAAGTGAACTAAGTCAGAGAAAGACAAATATCATATATCACTTATGTGCGGAATCTAAAGAAAATGATACAAATGAACTTATTTACAAAACAGAAACAGACTCACAGATACAGAAAACAAACTTATGGTTACCAAAGGGAAAAGGTCTGTGGGGAGGGATAAATTGGGAGTTTGGGATTGACACCTACACACTACTACATTTAAAATAGATAAACAACAAGGACATACTGTACAGCACAGAGAACTCTGCTAAATGTTCTGTAATAACCTAAATGGGAAAAGAATTTGAAAAATAGATACATGTATATGTATAACTGAATCACTTTGCTGTACACCTGAAACATTGTAAACCAAGTCTACTCCAATATGAAAGTTTTAAAAACATGTTACAATAAAAAATATGCAGAATAATCTCTCTTTGTCTCCATATTTGTATCTATAAATAGATATCTACTTATACTATGTATAGGTATATTTTATATATCTATTTATATTTAATAGATACCTATTTATTTTTAATAGATATCTATTATCTATAAATAAATAGATAAAAGTAAAAGGATAAATACACAGATACATACACAGACACACACACACACTTTTATTAAAGTGAACTTCCAGGGACTTCTCTGGTGGTCCAATGGTTAAGACTTCGCCTTCCAATGCAGGGAGTGTGGGTCCAATCCCTGGTCAGGGAGCTAAGATCCCACACGCCTCATGGCCAAAAACCCAAAAAACATAAAACGGAAGCAATATTGTAACAAATTCAATAAAGACTTTAAAAAAAAACGGTCCACATCAAAAAAAATCTTAAGTGAATTTCCAAATTTATCCTTTAGAACATCTAAAAGGAAAATAAATTCACCAGTAATTCAAATTAAGTGTGTAATTTAAAAATATATACCATCTGAATGATCTGAATATCTCAGATCACTGCCTCAGGTAGGGGGAGGGAAGTGAGGGAGTGAATTATTTGCCTCTTCCTCTTCTTATAAGTACACTAATACCATCATGGGGGCCCCACCTCCTGGATCTCTTTTAGGCTTCTTAGGAAAACTTAACAAAATGGTTTTCCTTCATTGGTTGAAGCAGGGGAGCAAAGTTCCCTTACATATCCAGTGAGAGATACAGACTGTATTTCCCTCAACTTTCCATCAATGAACAGCATCAACAGCGTATGTAACTGGGGCAGGAATCCCCATCCCTTCATCGGGTCCCTTTTCCATCTTCTCTTGTGTATTGGTTACAAGGGTAGACCTCCAAGAGACCCGTCCACCCAGAACCTCAGAACAGGACCTTATTTGGACAAAAGGTCTCTGCAGATATGAGGAAGTGAAGGGTCTGAGATGAGGTCCTCCTGGATGAGGGTGACCCTAAATCCAATGACAGGGTCCTTCTAAGATACAGAAGAGGAGAGACCCAGACACAGAGGAGAAGCCCTGGGAAGACAGAGACAGAGACGGGAGGGATGCGGCCACAAGCCCAGGGTTGCCTGGAGCCCCCAGAAGCTGGAAGAGGAGGGAAGGACCCTCCTCGGTCCTGGGACACCTTGACCTCAGACATCTGGTCTCCAGGACTGGAGGAGGATAAGCTCATGTTGTAAGCCCCTTGTTTGTAGTCAATTGTTTCAGCCTCTGCAAACTCATACACCCTGTAAGGAATGAAGTATGACCACATCAGGCATTCCTCCCTGTGTTTCTAAGAACATCTGCTGATTTCCACAAAATGGGAATATACACACTACCAGAAACACATGCGTTTGGCTTTTACACGTATTATTTGTTTCAGCCCCCCAAACAGAGGTATTATGCTCAAGAAGGATTAAACTAGAGTCAAGGGAAGCGTGATGAGGGCTCGGGATACCAGCCACGAGATGCTACAGCCAGCTCGGGCACGAATTCTCATATTCGCGAGGCCATGATGAACACCATTAGTCAACTAGGTCAGAGTGGGCATTCGAGAGACAATCTGATGTATGTGTCTTCTTCAGCGCCTTCGGTTCTGAGGAGCTGTGTCCTCCCATGGCCCAGGATCAGCACCCAGCCCAGACGGAGGTTACCGTGACGGAGAGAACAGTAAATAAAGCCCCCAGCCCTGGCTGAAGCCACAGAGGGAGGGGAAGCAGGTACTGGTGGATACTGCCAGCCAGCGGGAAGGCAGTCAGCCACGAGGCCACAGCACAAACACCCAAGCCGGGGGGTCTCGCCAAAGGATGAAGAGTGATCCCAGGAAGGCAGCCCGGTCCAGCTTCGTCTGTCACTTCTGGGCCGTCTTAACAGCCCTGCCAACTCACGGTATAACCGAGCAGGACCCTATGGGGCCTCACGGGGTAGATGCCCCTCCCCACGACCTCCACCTGCCGATTATTGGTAGAAAAACTGTAGCCTCGGCAGACTTCCCCGAGCTCCAAAAAATAAATTTAATCAGAGAAGTGAGAAAATGCAGAGACAAAAGAAAAGAGTCACGCAAGACAACATAATAGTTTAGCCACTAAACAAAGTCAAGGACTTTCAGTTCCTCCCTAAGGGCTACACATCATATTCTGAGCCACGTCCTTTGCGTTGCGTTGCCTTGCAGAGACTGAAAGCCCCACCAGGTGGGAGCAGTTACCTGCGTGCCGCCCACCAGCACGGAGACCGCAGGTGGCTGGAATCAGAAGGTTGACGATGTGGACTCCTGGTCCCCACCAACCAAGCCGAAGAACGTCCACGAGCTGATCTCGCACCCGAAACCCTCTCCCTCACCCTGGTTTAAACACCTTTCCCTGAAGGCCTTCGGGGAGTTCGGGTCTCTTGGGCACGAGCTGCCCTTCTCTACACTTGGCCGCACGTGGGGCGTCTTGCAGACAAACGCTGCTCTTTCCTTCACCACAGCCCGGGGTCAGGAGTTGGGCTTTGCTGAGCACGGGACTCAAGTTCGGTTTGGTAGCAATTATCTGCAAGCGCTGCCCTCGACGCCGCTGGCGAACAGGCTTGGGTAGATGGGCATCCTCTGAATTTCCCCGTGTACCCCAGTGGGGCACAGACCCTGCCCTCACGGGGCTTACACGGGAGAAGTCACGTGGACATAAAACATGAAACGCGGTAGAGTCTTCTCCGTGTTAAATGCATCTGCACAGAAGGTCCGGGGTGACTAGATATGGTCTCGGAGAAACTGAGTAATGGAGAATCGTCTATTAGTTATTTGCTGAGTAACACAGCCGGTGGGCTGAGGGTCTGATGGGGAATTTGAAGCATGCAAGAGAAGGGCAGTGCCTTGCTTCAAAGCCAGATTTTCACCAGATAATCAACCAGAATGGTTTTTCGGCAGGGAGAGGGGCAGCAAGGGCAGATGGGACCAATAGTTTGTTTATTGTTAAACAATAAATGTTTTAACACACGCAGCCAAAGGCCCCATATAAGATTATGATACAGGCACCAGGAAAGTGTTAATTCTAGCTACTCTGCTGGGAATATACACTCACTGTCTTGGGAAAGTTTCAGGTTTTAATCAGTTACCTCTTGATTTAGCCTTGAATTAGGTTTTTAAAACCTACAGGGCTTTCTAATTGAACTGTAGTTGCTGTAGAGTCTATTAGTTTCAGGTGTACTCGATTCAGTATTTTTATAGATTTCCAAAAACAGCACAAACAAATTGCAAAGTGAGCTGAAACATCACAATTTCCCCTCAAACTGATACATCGAAGGACACACGATTCCAGTAACTAGAAAAATGCATCTTCATTTCCAGATGGTATTTAGCCTGGATTCCCCACCTTGCTTTGACAATGGTCCAGCTCATTCAGCCCATTTCTCTCCCACGGCTGTCAGACCAAGTCCATGAGTGACCACAGCCTGGGCTGGATGAAAAAGATGGGGCACAAAACAAAGATGGGCAGGGTGGGTGCAGGAGTCTTTCAGGGTGTCATATTCCACCCAGCTCCACCATATGCAAGTTTGGCAACAATTCGTGGAGACTGCTGTTGGAGTCTTAATTGGTCTTTCTTTTCCCCCGGGTGACCCTATTTGAACTAGGGAGAGTGTAAGCCTCCTTTCCCTCCGTGAGGCTGAACGGGATTGAATGTGCCTCTGTAGAAAGCACGTGGAAATCCAGCCCAGGCTGCACACGTAAAGGCACCCGCATTCTTACCTTTGCATCCCATTCATGGTACAGGATCCTGCTCAACGGCATCATGAAAAATGGCGCCAGCGTCTTGTCATCCCTCTTGGACACACATCTCAGACCTCTCATCCGGCCGGTGGGGCTTGTGGAGGGCACACTGACCGAGATGCAGTATCTTTAGGTGACTCAGCGTGTGACAAGCACCCCTAAAACTTGTCACGGAGCAAAGGCTCACCGCCCGACGTGCATAGAAGCCAGTGCTATGGCACCAGCTTTCCCAGAAGACGAAGAGCTTTACTGTCAGGTCAACCAGCAAGAAGCTGAGCTCTCAAACACATCTCCACGATTCAGCGTCTGGAGTGAACTTTAAGGGGTTAGGGAGTTTCAAGCTTGGAAGCTGATTGGCTAGTCTCGAATCAGGCCATATAAGCTACTCCTGCAGCTGGAAGCCAGATTTTCCTCATTGAAGGAGTTCTCGCTTCGTAAAGGGCTCCAGTGGTAACATTTCTAGTCCTTAAGTTCTGTAGACTGAAGATTCTTGGTTCCGAGGTCACCCTAGAAACATGGTTTCTTGTCTTGAGCATGTGCAGTGCTGTCTCTGTAAAATAACTCGAGGATTGATGAATCAACGACCTATTAAATGAGGCGAAACCAGGTTAAGCTGGTGCTGTTTCAGCTTGATTAAACAACAACCTATTTAAGGAGGCAAAACCAGTTTAAGCTGGTCCATGATTCCCGTGCTGTTGCAAACTGATTCCTGAAACCACGTCTGATGTGTCACGGGACACGCAAATAAAGTCATCTTACTTTCTGCAACATTGTGCTTGAATATCGGGCATAGTGCACGTGCAAAGAAAACGGTTCTTGAATTCTTTCCTTCTTCCAGAAATGAGACCAAGGCTCTTGTTAACCCAGAGAGATGATGACGAAATTGCAAACATTCTCAGTGTTTTCCCTGAGCGCCTCTCTGTGGGGCCAGCGATAGAATCATTGGAGGAACTTCCTAAAAATACTGTCGACCTGATATCTACCCAGGTCACTCTCAGAGGACGGGGCCCAGGAATGTGTGTTTTTATGGGGTGTCTGGACTGAACTGGATGCACAGCCAGGTTGAGGAAGCACTTGTTGATTAGGGAGGGCAGAAGATCTGGGTATAAAAGCCCACTCCCTTATTCCTCATCTCAGGAGCCCCAGAGTTCCCACATTTGATAAAGTGGGATATTAATAGGGCCTTTCTCTCAACATCTGCAGAGAATTAAGTGAGAAGACAGATCTGAAAGCCCCTGATACACTGCATCCTGCTAACAAACCAGAGCCTGCTCTGTAGATGGAAGGTCATCGGAGGATGATGGAGGGTAAGCATTTCGGACCAGTGAGTCTAAATAGCCAACATCAAATATCATACACGGTGTGCCTGGGAGAGCAATGCAGTGGATTCCCCCGGAGAACACAGAGAAATGGCGATCACTCACTGGATGTCCTTCATTTAATATTACATTGCCCTGAACCCTGACGCAGCCAAGCCATGCAGTTTGATGAGCCACCTGAGTGCATACACCTGTATTAGTTTCCCCGGGGCCGCCATCACACAGGACCAAACACCAGGCAGCTGAAACCAACAAAAAAGTATCCTCTCTCAGTTCTGGAGATCAGACGTCTCAGATCAAGGTGCGGGCAGGGCTGGTTCCTTCCGGAGGCTCCAGGGGAGAATCTGTTGTAGGTTTCTCTCCAGACTCTGGGGGCTGCCAGCCATCCTTGCTGGTCCTTGGCTTGTAGACACATCTCACCAATCTCTGCTCCATCATCACATGGCTTCTCCTCTCAGTGTCTCTCTCTGTGTCTTCTGTTCTTATAATGACACCAGCTATACTGGATTAAAGACCCACCCTCAGAACCTAAATGTCCATCGACAGAGGAATGGATAAAGAAGAGGTGGTGTGTGTGTGGGGGTATGTGTGTGTGTATAAAAAGTTTATTAATTGCGTTCCTTGGCAATAAATAAAATAACGGGAAGAATCCTGCCCTGGATCCATATTTTGCAATCACAACGTATGAAAACACTCAGTCTGCTACAAGGACCGCAGCATTCTGTACTTGGCAGAAAAGACTCTGACCAAACTGAACACATACCCCACAGAGTCAAGAGCCATCACCTTCGGATCATTTGCTTGGGGCCAAGACTGTGCCTGGCACGCCGATTCCAGCATTACAAACTGAGGGGCAGTTGTTTTCCTGTTGCATTTTGCATCTGATCTTTCCACTCTCATTGTTATGTGTTCAGATGATGGAGTGGATTTTCAGATATCCTTGGGTCATCAAGTTTCGTTCAACAAGAATTTCCTGTGCCCTCATCCACTAAGACGTTTCTAAAGAACATGCAACTTGCCTTTCTTATTGGAAAATCCATCAAGCAGCCTGGCAGAAACTAATTAGGATGCATAGGGATGAATGATTAACATGCTGATAACAGGCGTGAGCTTCTAGACAATGGATTATATCAAGGACTTTTTTTTTTTTTTCCTGCTGCGTTGGGTCTTCGTTGCTGTGCATGGGCTTTCTCTAGTTGCAGCAAGCAGGGCTACTCTTTGTTGCGGTGCACGGGCTTCTCATTGAGGTGGCTTCTCTTGTTGCAGAACACGGGCTCTAGACACGCGGGCTTCAGTAGTTGTGGCACACAGGCTCAGTAGTTGTGGCTCGTGGGCTCTAGAGCGCAGGCTCAGTAGTTGTGCACACGGGCTTAGTTGCTCCGCGGCATTCGGGATCTTCCCGGACCAGGGATTGAACCCATGTCCCCTGCATTGGCAGGCGGATTCTTGACCACTGCACCACCAGGGAAGTCCCAGTATATTAAGAACGTTTGAGAAGAGCTGCCTGTTCTCCTTTTTTGGTGCCTGCAGTAAACGCTGCACTTTCCTTCACCACAACCAGTACCAGTGTCAGTAGATTGGCTTTATTGCGCATGGGCGAGTGGACCAAAGTTTGGTTCAATAACAGGAGAATCAGGGGGTGCCCAATTCAGAGCATCTACAAGCCACAAGAGTAGCAGACAAAGAATGGGTCTGAATGATGGAGGGGCATAAGAGGTGAAAGCAAAATCGGCATCAGTGTCTTTCCCCCATGACACTATATGTTCCCTAGAAGTAGAGGGCTGAGTCATGAAACATCTTTGTTATGCCCAGGACAAGCCCCAGCTTTGCAGCTTCCCACAGGCGAAGGGAAGCAACCAAGATGCCAAGCATGATGGGACTTCTGTAAAGTTCCAAACTGACAGGTGCATGATTAGGTTAAGAGCCTGGTTGTGCAAATTTGGAGGGGTGACAGGTGGCTGACACCTGCCCAGCTCCATGGACAAGTCAGCTTGATGGAGAAGTGTCACCATGCTTCTGGGATGGCCAACAGCATCGCCTTTGAGGGCAGAACGTGGACCAGGGGATGCATGAAGAGGTCCTATGGGCCCTCCCAGACTCAACGGGCTTAACTAAAATATTCAGAAACACAACCCCTGCTCCCTAGAGAAGCATTCTTTGAGTTCCATCAACCACAGTCTCTGTTTGGCTGAGCAAGGAAGCTGAATGCAGGCAGGACCCGAGAGTCTGCAGGCGTGAGGGCTGGCATCAGCCAGGGAGGGCGGGTGGGGAGGAGTACGTCAGATGTGGCCGGCTTCCCTAGGCTCCTGGGAGGAGGTGGCAGCAGGGGAAGAGACTCAGATGAAGGGGCCACAGAATAGTCTAGGGACCATTAAGTAGAGCAAGGATGTTTCCATGAAGAGTGAACCTCGTGAATTATCCCGAGAATGTGTCAGTCATTACCTTTGCATGGTATCACGGCAGTCACATCCCGAATTAAAGCATCAGTGAGGAGATGCGTGTACTAGAAATGTGACTAACAGATGTGGGCAAAGTTTCTTTCCCTGTCAAACACTTTCCATGAGGGGTGGGAAGGGAGGTGTGACAGGAGGTATTTGCTTATCAGAATTCACGTAATTCAGATTTGGACAAAATAGGACTCAGAAAAAACAAAAGACAAGAGCAACCATTCCCCCCCCTGAATCCCTCTGCAACCTTCAGATTGTTCTTTTCTGAACAGATAAGGAGAAAATTGATTTTCTCTGACTTACATTTCCTGGGGGGAAGTGTCCTGTCTCAGTGCCCATGTACCCAGTACAAAAGTTATCTGGGATGCAATTGATTTCATTGAGAAAGGGCTTTCAAAGTAAGTATTTTATATCATGAAAATTCTAGCTGTAAGAAGAATGGAGAGGTAAGGTTACAACAGCAGTTCTAATATAAGAAAATTAAGAAGTAGTGGAGGAGTTTCTTTTTTTATGTTGTCCTGAAAGATGTATTTTAATCAACGCAAAGCATAGCCAGCTACCATGGTGACTAGCAATATGTCTGATAAATGCTCTATGCAAAAGCAAGGCTGAGAAGTGACAAAAGTGATATGAGATAAAATTTCTTACCAGCAACCTCCTTATCGAGGGACAAAGGTATCAATGAAATGAAGACGAACATGAATTAATTCATTTCTGGGGATATCAGAGGAAAAGACTGTTCTCTCAGTTGAGTAAAAGCTGCAACATTTCACCTCAGGAGAGAAGATGCAAAAATTAAGGAAATACCATGTCCTAGGTCAAATAGACAGCTCAAATTAGCTTCTCCTGACATTCCTTCTGACAATTATCTTAAATTAAATATGATACCATCACAGGACACAGTGAATCCACAGAATTAATGAGTCTCTCCTGTAACGCAGCGGAAAAAGCATATTGTAGAGGACAGACACAAATGAGATAGTCAGTACCAGCAGCTAGCTGGGCATCCCCAGGAAGCCCATTAATGCCTCTGGGCATCCCCTCCAAAATTCTGTGACTTTATGTGTGAGTAACTACAGTGGACAAGAGAGCCGTAATCATCACCATTTACATCACCATCACCATCACCATCATCACCGTCATCATCATCATCATCACTCTATTATCACCACCATCACCACCATCATCACCATCACCATGATCATTATCAACACCCATCACCACCATCACTGTCACCATCATTGTCATAACATCTGCCATTCACTGAGATCCCACAAAGTACAAGACGTTCTCCACACTGCATTCTTCTGGCCAGCACATTTTTTATGTGTCCACGATGTGCCAGGGACCATGCAGAGGACTAGGAAATCGGTGACACAGTTACACAAACCACAGTACAATGTGTGCGGTCGGCGAGATGGAAGAGGGTAAGGGAGGAAGGAGTGGAGGCACCTGAGTTTAGGACAGCTCCTTCAGGGTCTGCTGTGGAGGCTGAGAAGTGTAGGGTGAGTAGGTCAGGCGCAGGAGGAGAGAGCTCATATTCAAGTCTAGAGCTAGTGGGAGGAAGCATGGAGGGACTCCACCCGTAGGGGTTTAAGCAGGTAAGGCAACAGCATGGGCAGTGCAGAAATGGGAGGCCAGCCAGGAGGATGGGTTACGGACCAGGTAGCGAACAGGTGCAGTAGTGGCAGCAGCACAGAAAAAGAAATGAATGCTTTGGAGAGATGTTTAGGAGGTAGACACAGTGCTCAGTTACTGACTGGAGAAAGAGGACTGATAAGGAGCAAAACCCATCAGGGAAACCCCGGCGTCTAGCCTCCAGCTGGGAGGTGGTGGCACGACTGACCAAATCAGAGACAAAGAAGACGTCACGTCCAGTCCTGAATGTGCTGTGTGGGCAGAGAGGTCTAGCTGGCAGGAGTTTCAGAGAAAACTGTATCAGGGAGAACCAGCACCATGGCTGTGCATGCAATGCCCAGGAGAGGGGTGTTGTGTGAGATGCTAGGATGACACACAAAGGGGTCCAGCATGAAAGGGGCAGCAAAGAAAGAGGAAACTGCACAGGAGGGTAGGAAACCAGAGGACAGAGCATCGTGCAAGGGGATGAAAGTGAATCTTTTAACATAGCTGCTTTAAGGACAGTGCTTTACAGCATTTATCATAATTTTGCCAACTAGGACAAGTGCGCTGTTATTTGATTAATCTTCCTCTCCAGCTATAATATAAACTCCATGCGAGCAAGAACCAAACTTATCTGATTATCTTCGAAAATAATTTATTTGTCAAGTGCCCGCTCAGCACCAGCAGTGGCTAAGGCTTGGGAATGTCCCCCATGAACCAGCCAAATGGCTCTGGTGCTGGCTGGTGGCTGCTTCCAATGCTTTCAGAGATTTACGGTTCATTGTGGTTATGAGACAATTATGAGGTCATAACTGTCTCATAACAATTATGAGGTGGAGGGAGGGCTAAATTAGAAATTTGGGAGTAACATATACTATACATATAATAGATAAACAGCAAGGACCTACTGTAGAGCACAGAGAACTATACTCAATATCTTATAATCACCCATAATGGAAAAGAATCTGAAAAAGAATATATATGTGTGTGTATAGAGAGAGAGAAAACTGAATCACTTTGCTGTACCCCTGAAACTAACACAACATTGTAAATCAACGATACTTCAATTTAAAAAAATAATAAATAAATGTATAAGAGAAGAAAAAAGACTGTAGCATATGGGCCACAGTCCTTCCCCCATGACCACAGCAGACATCACCAATCAATCACAGTCTCCCTTGCTGAAGCATCATTCTCATCTCAGGGTACCAGGCAGCCAGAACCAATCAACCAGCCTCAGGACTGGAAACTCACTTGTTATCCATTCAATTCATGCTCCAGGTGTAGACAGACCACCTGCCACCCTTCCAGCTGCTGCTACAAAATTAATTTCTTTAGAAGTTTATTAATGAATGGATAGTGAATGATCCTGAATGCTTTATTGTCATCTTCTGAGAGAAATATGATTTTTTCTGTAAGGAAGTGAAGATGTAATTATGTCAGAGGGTATTTTTTAACCTGGGAGTCTATTCAATAGCTAGAGTTAAGCTAAACATTCTGTATCTAGGTTAGTAAGCAAGTTGAGCTATAACTTTGCTTTGGAAATTGTGCAGTTAGGAAGAAAAGTATATTTAACACATAAAGTAAGCTTGGTGGCCATGGCCCCTTTGAATGCTACAGATCAAGAGCTGGGAAACGTTTTGCACAAAGGGCCAAGGAGTAAATACTTTTGGCTTTGTGGGCCATACAGTCTCTGTTGCAATTCTTCACTCTGTTGACCTCGGGCAAACACAGCTACAGACAGTAAGTAAATGAATGGGTGTGGGTGTTTCAAAAAAACTTTATTTGCCAAAAAAAGGCAGAGGGCCAGATTTAGCTCAGGGTCTGAAATCTGCAGATCCTTGATCTACATCATCCTTGGAGGTTTGGAAAGAGTACTTAGGAACTTCACTACAGGCAGCAGCCTTTTGGGGGAGAGTTGTGACTTTTGGTCTTTCAACATGTTGCTGATCTGTGCATGATCTCCAATTCTATTTGCATCAATCTGGGAAAATCCAATTTTGAGGAATGAGACATCCTTTTGTAACAGGTAATCAAATAGTATTGCCCAGAGTCAAGAATAAATTCCTTTTTGTCCAAACGTAAATCATATTTTTATTGGGTGATACTTTCTCTTTCTCATTCCAAGGCAATACTAATTAGTTCCTGCATCTTGTGAGATGAAAGATGAATAATTGTTTGGTGGGTGATTATCCATTCATTATTTTTTGAAGGAAACTATTATTGATTTTGTTTGTGGCTTCTCTGCTCTTTCCACTTGGTGCTTTATTTCTGCGCACTATGATTACGTTAATATTCGTGCTTCCTAATTTTTACTTCACTCCCTGGGTGCCCAGTCATAATTTTGTTTTTTCATTTCCTACGAGTACAAGAGCCTAGAGCAACATAAATTCTCTTCATATTTTGGCTGTATCCCAGAGATTGTGACGCCTTGCATTTCCATTTCAAATATAAAATATTTTGTTACTGGCTATGAATCCCCTGTCGACATGCTTTACAAGGGGAGCTTTCAAAAATTAATGTGAGTTTGGGCCTTTGGAAATTGCATTTTGAAGCAGAAGCATTAAAGGTTAAAAGGGGGTTCCTGCCACCTATCAGCTGAGGCACCAAGATTATAGACGAACGGATGGGAAATGGGCAGCACCCCAAGTGTAGAAGCTCGCAGAGGAAATGCTGGGGGCGAGAGGACAGGGCCCCCAACTCTGGGACCTCAGCCAGACCCAGGACGTGCAAAGGGGCCGGCCTAGGGGTTGGGGTGAGTCACAGAGGAAACCTATCTGGAGAAACCTGAATCTGAAACCTGAATCTTGTTACCTGCAGGGGCAGCCATACAGCATAGGTGCTGGCTCCCTCCCGAAGAAGTCCGTGGCCATGACAACAGGACAGAGGCGGCTCCATGGGGACTGGTCGTCCTCCCAGGGCTGCTGGGGGTGACAAGTCTTGTGGAGAACACCAGAGTTCGAGTCCTAGGGGGTCATTCTTGGTTCTACTCAAAGAGGTCACCAGGATGAGCCCAGGGACCCCAGAGGCAAGAGGCTGGTGGTTACAAAAACACGTCCAGGTCCAGAAACTTTCCATCATCCCCAACTGAGACTCTGTCCCCATTAAAAACTCACTTCCCGTCCCCTGCCCACCCCCCAGCCCCTGACACCCTCCGTCCTACTTTCTGTCTTTATGAATCTCACTCCTCTAGGGACCTCACAGAAGTGGAACCCTACAGAATTTGTCCTTTGCGTCTGGCTTCTTTCACTGAGCATCACGACCTCAAGATTCACCCATGTGGTAGCAGGTGTCAGAATTCCCTTCCTTGGGACTTCCCTGGTGGCGCAGTGGTTAAGAATCCGCCTGCCAACGCGGGGGACACGGGTTCGAGCCCTGGTCCGGGAAGATCGCACATGCCGCGGAGCCACTAAGCCCGTGCGCCATGGCTACGGAGCCTGCGCTCTACAGCCACCGTCCTCATTCCCTGAGAAATGGGTGATGATGCTTCCGCCAATCTCTAGTCGTGGGGAACGAGGCCAGTGTCGCGGTCCCAGGCCTCGGCTTGCCCTGAACAAGCAGCAGCGTCTTCCTGGAACTTTCCCTCCCACCTCCCGGCCAGGTCAGGTGGAAGCCCCGTCTCCCCACCCAGCAGACGTGATCCCAGCTTTGCCCAAAACACAAAAATGGTCAACAGGCTCTCAAGGGCAGCTCCCAGGCCACGTGCCCTCTCTGGAGGCACGAGGGGGTCCGGAGTGTGAGAAACAGAGCCAACAGACCCCCACCACCCCGTTTCCGCCTGGCCATCACTGCTGAAGCTACAGCCACGTCCACGGCAGTTGACCCATCACGGAACAGGCGCAGGAGCGGGCCGAGCACACCTGGAGCTGGACCGTGGCCACGAGAGCTGTCGGGACGCATTCTTCTGCCTTGGGCTCGGATGCACGTGGTGCCTCTGTCTTTGGGGCAGGAGCAGGTCCCCGCAAGACAGGCTTGGCGTGGCCTTTGGGGGCCCCTCACCGGCCCCTCAACCGCCCGAGGGCGGTTTCACAGACAGAACGTTTCCAGAAAGCAGCTAGGAGGTGGAGCTCTCT
Source organism: Eubalaena glacialis (assembly GCF_028564815.1). Classification (NCBI taxonomy): domain Eukaryota; kingdom Metazoa; phylum Chordata; class Mammalia; order Artiodactyla; family Balaenidae; genus Eubalaena; species Eubalaena glacialis. The sequence continues at coordinate 5,451,825 of NC_083737.1, read as the reverse complement.
TTTGTCTTTGAACCACACTTATTATCTCTTCTCTTGTTACACAGCCTGCCCGAGGGATGCGTGGCTAAAACCACACGACCATCTTCTGGGTAATTAACCTGTAAGACAAGCCACGTCCCCGTTACGCGGGGCGGGGGGAATCGGGAAAGGGTCCCCCAAGTGCCGTATCTGCAAAGCTGATGATGTGCTATCAGTCATCCGGGCGCTCCCGGCTGTTCCAAACCCCAGCCCTGGGCGCTCCTGCCGGGCAGCGGGCAGGGGTGGCCTCCGTGAGGCCCCCCGACGGAACATGAGAAAGAGGAAACAGCCTCAGAGAGCAGAAGACGCATCCAGGTGGGAACACAGGCGGGTGAAGCGGCTCGATACTCAGGGACTGGGGACGGGCTCAGGGAGTCTGCCCTCCAACCCAGGCGGGGAGGTACCAAGTCCTGGCCGTCCAATCGGACCTCCGCCAACCTCTTCCCTCTAACCCTCACCCTCACCCTGACCTTCCTCTGGGGGTAACCTAACAGCTGCGGTTTTCCAAAACTGAAGACGCTGTACCCTGCAACTCCCTCTCCTTTGGGTACACCCACCTACCGCCCAGCGCTGTATGCGGTCGTGCTTGCCCATGAGCATTTAAAATTCTGTATAGGGGGAATTTTGTCCTTTATAAAAATAGGTATTCGGTGCTAAAAAGAAAGGAGCTCTGAAGCCGTGAAAAGACAGGGAGGAACCTTAAATGCATACGACTGAGTAAAAGAAGCCCATCTGAAAGGGCTACAGACTGTGTGATTCCAACTCTGTGACTTTCTGGAAAAGGCAAAACTGTGGAGACAGTCAAAGGATCGGTGCTAAAAAAAAACACAAATTAAAATACGTAAAAAAATAAAAGGATCAGTGGTTGCCAGGGGTTGGAGGGATAAATAGGCAGAACATAGAGGGGTTTTAGGGCAGTGAAACTACTCTGTATGATACTATAATGGTGGATACACGTCATTATACATTTGTCCAGACCCATAGAACGTATAACACCGAGCGTGACCCCTAATGTAAACTATGGACCTTAGTTAGTAATGTGTGCACACTGGTTCATCAGTTGTAACAGATGTCGTGGATTCGTGCAAGATGTTAATAACAGAGGAAACTGTGGGGCAGGTATTGGGAATTCCCTGTATTTTGTCCTCAATTTTCTGTAAACTTAAAACTGTACTAAACACTAAAGTGTAGCAATTTAAAAAATAACAATAACATAGAGAGACAAAGGGGTTTGGACATACCCGCCAGGTGAGCAGATCCTGCATGGTGACCCCTCAAACCACCACTGGGTACAAAGAAAGAATGTGCATTCCAGACGAGAGGGCTTTTTACGACTTGTTTCCCTAAAGGAATCTTAACGTCTTCTCACGTTTAATTTTACAAGCAGGTGATCCATGGCATTCACTCCAAATGGGAAGGGTCGTTGTATAGGGCAAGGTTCCCAGTGACAGGTCCACCCCTGGAAAACCTACGCTGGGAAGCCAGCTCTACGGCTGGACATTTAGGAAACGCATGCCATCTCGGGTTGCCCTGTGCTCCCCTTCAGCATGTCTCCAATGTGGATGCGTGAAAAGGCGCCATCAATCAGATACTCGAAACAGGAACACCCTGAGGACAAGTCAGGGGGGGCGTCTGACGGGCAGAAGCCCACGCCTGGGATGGTGATTAGGCAAATGACCAAGGAAGGAGTATACCAAGCCCTGAAAACCCCGAGCTGCACCCTCTCCGCCCACGCCCAGGCTTATCTGCAGGCATCGGGCGGGCGGAGGAGTGATGCAAACATGAGGCTGGAAAAAGAAAAGGGCTGAATCAACTCCAAAGTGTAACCTGCCAAGTCCTGGAAGGTGAATTCCAGGTAAGGAGGTCAGCTCAGGACACACAGAGATGGGTGGCCTGATTACCCAGACAAAGAGGTGTCTCTACCTGGAGCTCCAAGACCCTGCAATACCTGCATCCTGCATCACTCGGCACACGGCATCCTTGCCAGTCCCCTTCAGGCCAAACGGCTTCACCCAGTGGCCAAACCATCACCCAGATGAATAGCTCTACATGGAAACACACAGTGGAGGATAAGGGCAAGTGGTCCACTCGTGGTGGCCGTGATCAGTGCCACATTTCTGGACAGCTGTTTGGCAACCTGCATTCAATGCCTTTAACTCCTCATTCTACATATCAGAAGGCATCAGGGGGAAAAGTAAGTAAGTGTTTAAGATACAAATACAAGGGCACCGAACACACAGGATAACGAAACACAAGCCATTGATGAGAAATTAGGCAAATACCCTGGGATATCCTGACAACAGAAGCGTACGTAGCCATAAAAATAAGGACTTCTCTTTATTAACAAAGAAACACGTCCAACTAGACAGAACTTGGAAAAGGAAGAGTTTGTTAATGGATATATATATCTATAATGGATATATACATACAACCCGGGTGGCAGCTGGGGTCTTGCTTCCTCACGGGGTCATGTTCTGGATTTGAAGGAGCCATACCCTTCCCATGGGCTGTGGAGGCCCTAGAGCCCTCCCCAGCTCTCAGGGTACTCTCAGGGGTCTTGGGGCACATGTGGTTCCCTCTGCTGCGTTCTTGTCGCTATGAAAATAACAGGAAGGGTTATAACCCCGCCATGTTTCTCCTGCCTTCACTGTGTCCCACTGACAGAGGCGTGCAATGCCATCTTTGTCCTCACACACACGTGCACACAGGTTTGTGTGTGTAACAGATTGTCCTGGGGACAGAACACACTACAATGTACAAGCCAGGGTCCCTACGAGACCCTGGGCCATCAACACCCACCCAACTCCCATCTGTTGAGATGCTTGAGCTGTTTTCTGTCTTTTTCCACCCGTCTTTCTCTTTCTGTTTCCCTGCCTTCTCCATCTCTCCCCGTCTCCAAGGGTCGCTCTATTTCTGGGTTCCCTCCAGGACTCTGAGGTCAGATTCAAATTCTCCACTTATTAACTGCATGATGTTAAGAGGCTTCCCGAAACTCTTTGTGCCCTGGTTTCCTCACTTGTAAAAAGGGATTAGTGATAATAACTCCTTCCTAGGAGAGGACCACATGAATCCATACACGTAAAGCGTTTAAAACAATACCCGCTACAAAACAAGTATCCAACACGATGCAGCTATGTACTCTAATGATCATCATTTCTAACAAAAAGCGGTTTGGTTGTCTGTTTTGCTGAAGCTCTTTATTCTAACTTCAGTAGCTTATTAAAGAGGGGCTACACATTCTGGTTTGCCACAGACCATTCTCATTTATCTTTTTTTTGGGGGGGGAGGGGGTGCCCTGAGGGTACTTCTCAAATTTCAACATGCACGGATGCAGACCTCAAAGAGAAAGTGACAATTGGTCGGGCTGAGGAGTCAAAGGTCAGAGTCTGGGGTCCCTAGGGCAGCTGGAATGGAGGGGCACAATCCAAAATGAAAGGCCACAGGGGCGGGAGCTGAAAAATCTGAGTAGAAAATCCCAGCGAAACCTCAGCAGACTAGTGAACTGCAGAAACACGGCAAGACACCAAGGAGTTCAGGGGCAAACTGCAGCTGGAAGGTTGAAAGATGTGAGCAGAGAAATTTCAGCCACTGCCTGGTGCTGGGGAGACAGGATATTTGCATCTTGCCAAGTTGCAGGGGCTCAGTGAACAGCTCAGAGTCTCACCTGAATCCTGAGATGGGCTATGTCTTAGAACAAAGGATTGAGATTGAGAGCTCCATATCTTAAGATTGAGAGCTCCATCCAAGGCCCAAGGGCAGAACTGAAATAGACTTATCATAACAAGACGTGAAGCCAAGGTAACCCACCAGTGATATCACTGGCCGCTACAAAGCTCAACATTCTTCAGAGGAAGATAACAGAATGCAAAATCTCTACAGTGGATCAGTCACAATGTCCAATACACAAAAAATGACCAGACATGCAGAGAAACGGGAAAATGTCACCTGCTGTCAAGAGGGAAAAATATCAATAGAAACAGACCCAGAGATGATGTAGCTGTTGGAATGAAGAGACAAGAACTTTAAGATAACAATTATGAATTAAAGCATTTACAAGAAAAGATGGAGGTCAAGGGTGAAGAAAGGAAGAACGTCAGGAAAGACATGTAAACTAAAAATAACCAAATGGAGGTCCTAAAACTGAAAAATACAGTTAGTTTTGAGGAAAACAAAAACCCAAGGATGGGATTACAAGTGTACTGCACACAAATGAAAAACAATTTGGTGAACTTGAGATAGTTCAATAGAAATCATCCAAGCTAAAGCACAAAGGAAGAAAAGAAAGTTGGATAAAATGAACAGAGCTCAATGAAATGTCAGACAGTGTCACGGAATCTACCATATGTGTAATTGTGGACCGACAAGAAGGTGGAAAGAACAAAGCAGGAAAAGTATTTGAAAAATATTGGCTAAAAATTGTTCAAATTTTATCAAAACTTCCTACCCCATGGCTACAGGGAGCCTTTTAAACCCAAGTAGGGTAAACACGGGGAACCACACATAGGCATATTATCAAAATTCTGAAAACAAGTTAAAAAAAAAAAAAGAGGAAAGAAGGCACATTATATTCAGGAAATAATGATAATAATTATAGCTGATTTCCTATCTGAAACAATGAAGGCCAGAAGTCCAGGTTACAACAACTTTAATATCCTGGGGGTAGGGCAGTGTTTTCAACCCAGAACTCTACGTGCGTGGAAAACAGCTCTCACAAAGGAAGGCGGAATAATGCTACCTGCAAACACTTAGGACCATGTGAATCTCCCACCCTGCTCTGAGGAGAGAGTGAAACTTTCCTCTTCAGGAAAAGGTTTTAAAACAAAACCTGCAATAAGTGAAAATAAATATTTATCTTCAAGGCACTACAGCACCTTATGGAGCCTCCAAGTGTCTTGTTAGAAAGTGGATCTACGCAATTTCTAACATGCTAACGTCATGGGCTCTGCACACCCCAAACCACACATCACAGAGATAATAACACAGAGAGGACCACAGATGTGTGCAGAGCCGGGCCACTGTTCTCATCAGAATCTTGACAACAATTTCAGAGGCAACGTCCTTTTCACTGAAGGAGAAGCCCCTTCCAGGAAACGTTAACCTCTGGGTCTCATTTAAGTGTTTGAAATATCATTACATAATCCTTCAAGTTTTATTTTTTCAAAAAACCTTTCTTACTATATGTTTATCTTCTATAACAACTAAAGACGACTTCATTTCCCCCAGGAGGAAAAATATCATGGAAGTAACATTTCCAGAATAACTTTTAGAGACGGTCACGCGAGCAGGTTCTCTAATTACCAAGTTTAAAAGCACGGAGTGTCTTGAGGTGTGTTAGAAGGGAACGGTCAAAATGAATTTCCTCGGCGATGATTCCTCCCCACAAATGAAAAGAGGAGAAAACACGGAACAGGATAACAGGACAATGCAGGAGGGAGTGAAAATATTGCATAAATTATTGGTGGGGGAAATAGAACTTTGGACACAAGATGAGAATGAAAATTCTTCCCTGTGGTTTTTTTTCTTCTATTATTATTCCTGTAAGTATTTATAGACGAGCTAAGGAAACTAGGCAGACAATCCCCTCTCTCATAGAAGTCACCCTGATGGTGCTTCCAAAGGTTAACATTAATCATTCCCGAGTCTGAGAAATGAAGAGCCCTTCACAGGAAGAACACGGGGTGAGCAGTGATAACATTAAATGTTCACAAAGGGCTGTGCTGCGCCTTCGTGCCTTCAGAAAAGACACGATGACCTTCTAAACTTTCTTTTTTTTTTCCTTTGTTAATAGAATTGACTCGCCGAATGCCATTTTTTTTTAATTGCAATAGAGTTGATTTACAATGTTGTGTTGGTTTCAGGGGTACAGCAAAGCGATTCAGTTATACATACACATGCATCTATTCTTTTTCAAATTCTTTTCCCATGACAGGTTATTATGAGATATTCAGTAGAGTTCTCTGTGCTCTACAGTGAGTCCTCGTTGGTTATCTATTTTATATATAGGAATGTGTATATGTTAATCCCAAACTCCTAATTTATCCCTCCCCCCTTTCCCCTTTGGTAACCATAAGTTTGTTTTCTATGTCTGTGAGTCAGTTTCTGTTTTGTAAATAAGTTCATTTACATCATATTTCAGATTCCACGTATAAGTGCTATCGTATGATATATGTCTGTCTCTGTCTGGCTGACTTCACTTTGGATGAAAATCTCTAGGTCCATCCAAGTTGCTGCCAATGGTATGATTTCATTCTTTTTTATGACTGAGTAGTATTCCATTGTATATATGTACCACATCTTCTTTATCCATTTACCTGTTGATGGACACTTAGGTTGTTTCCATGTCTTGGCTATTGTATATAAATAGTGCTACAATGAACACTGGGGCGCATGTATCTTTTCAAATTAGGGTTTTCTCTAGGCATTGTTAAACCTTCTAATTGCCCACAGGAAATCATCTGTCTGTATGAACACCTGTCTAGTGTCTGTCTATCCAGGCATGCCTGCTCACTGGCTACCTCAGGACACCAAGTTAAAGACGAAAGGGGGACATTCCACAAAATTCCTGGCCAGCACTCTGCAAAACTGTCAAGGTCATCAAAAAACATGGAGAGTCTAAGAAATGATCACAGCCAAGAGGAGCCTAAAGAGATGGGACAACTAGATATTACTGTAGCATCCTGTATGGGATCCTGGGACGGAAGAAAGACATTAGGTAAAAACTAAGGAAATTTGGAAAAAACATAAGGTCTTTAGTCAGGGATCACAGACCAATAAGGTGCTTTCACTGTGAGACACGAACTTAACATAAGATACTAATGATGGAGAGAACTAGGCATAGGGTATGTGGGAACTCGGGAACCTTCACAACTCTTCTGTAATCTAGAATTGTTCCAAAATTAGAAGTCCATTTTTTTCAAAATTCACTTATTAAATCATTCACCATCACGTCACAACTGTCAGAGTGGCTGTCATCAAAAAGACCACAAATAACAAATGCTGGAGAGGGCGTGGAGAAAAGGGAACCCTCCTACACTGTTGGTGGGAATGTAAGTTGGTGCAGCCACTCTGGAGAACAGGATGGAGGTTCCTTAAAAGTAAAAAGAGAGCTACCATATGATCCAGCAATCCCACTCCTGGGCATATACCCAGAGAAAACCGTAATTCAAAAAGATACACACACCCCAACGTTCATAGCAGCACCGTTTACACCAGCCAAGACGTGGAAGCAACCTAAGTGTCCACAGACAGATGAATGGATAAAGAAGATGTGGTACATATATACACAGTGGGATACTAGTCAGCCATAAAAAAGAATGAAATCATGCCATTGGCAGCAACATGGATGGACTTGGAGGGCATTATGCTAAATGAAGTAAGTCAGACAGAGACAAATAGTCTATGATCTCACTTATACGTGGAATCTAAAAAATACAGCAAGCTAGTGAATATAACAAAACAGAAGCAGACTCACAGATACAGAGAACAAACTAGTAGTTACCAGTGGGGAGAGGGAAGGGGGGAGGGACAAGATAGGGGGAGGGAATTAAGAGGTACAAACTACTATGTATAAAATAAATAAGCTACAAGGTTATGTTGTAGAACACAGGGAATATAGCCAATATTTTTCCATAACTATAAATGGAGTATAACCTTTACAGTTGTGAATCACTATACTGTACACATGAAATATATAATATTGTACATCAACTGCACTTCAATCTAAAAAAAATGAAAGGGGGAAAGAAAAGGATGCCTGTAGGAAACAGGAAACTGTCAATAAGGGCCATTTTAAGTTAAATCAAAAAGATAGGAGAAAACCATAATTTGAAAAGATACATGCACCCCAATGTTCATAGCAGCACTATTTACAAATAGCCAGGACATGGAACCAACCTAAGCGTCCATCAATAGATGAATGGATAAAGAAGATGTGGTACATATATACAATGGAATACTACTCAGCCATAAAAAAGAACGAAATAATGTTATTTGCAGCAGCATGGATGGGCCTGGAGGTTATCATACTAAGTGAAGTAAGTCAGACAGAGAAAGACAAATATTATATGATATTGCTTGTATGTGGAATCTAAAAAATGGTACAAATGAACTTATTTACAAAACAGAAATAGAGTCACAGACATAGGAAACAAACTTATGGTTACCGTGGGAGAGAGGGGGGAAGGGATAAATTAGGAGATTGGGATTGACATATACACACTACTCTATATAAAATAGACAACCAACGAGGACCTACTGAACAGCCCAGGGAACTCTACTCAGTATCTCGTAATACCCTATATGGGAAAACAATCTGAAAAGGAATATATGTATAAAACTGAATCACTGTGCTGTATACCTGAAACTAACATGATATTGTAAATCAACTATACTTCAATAAAAAATGATACAGGGACTTCCCTGGTGGTTCAGTGGTAAAGAATCCACCTTACAATGCAGGGGACGCGGGTTCGATCCCTGGTCAGGGGAACTAAGACCCCACATGCCGCGGGGCAACTAAGCCCGCACGCCCCAACTACTGAGCTCGCACGCCTCAACTAGAGAGCCCGCGTGCCACAAACTACAGAGCCCACGCGCTCTGGAGCCCACACGCCACAACTAGAGAAGAGAAATACCACGCGCCACAACTAGAGAGAAGGCTGCATGCCACAACAAAGAGCCTGCGTGCTGCAACTCAGACCCGACGCACCAAAAATAAATAAATAAGTAATAAACAAATCTTTTTTAAAAAAATGCTACAAATGAACTTATTTACAAAACAGAGTCACAGACATGGAAAACAAACTTACGGTTACCAAAGGGGAAAGGTGGGGGGCAGGGATAAATTAGGAGTCTGGGATTAACACAGACACACCACTATATACAAAATACATAACTAACAAGGACCTACTGTAGAGCACAGAGAACTCTGCTCAATATTCTGTAATAACCAAGAAAGGAAAAGAATCTGAAAAGGAATCTATGGACATGTATAACTGAATCACTGTGCTGTACACCTGAGACTAACACGATATACTTTAATTTAAAAATTTTTAAAAAAGAATGACGTTAGGAAAGGTGTAAAATTGTCCAGGACGACACTGGTGACGGTGGAAAAGTGTGGAACAGTGACACAAAGCAAGGGATGCCTTTCTCCTTTTAAAAACAAAGAACAGACACCACATTTCCTAGGATTTTGGACTAGGGAATTCCCTCGTGGGTTGCGTGCGTCACTGTGAAATGAGCAAAGCAAAGTTTACCTGCCTGGAGTCCTTTTAAAAGTATTTAAATTATCTATTTCCATTTGGGTTCATTTGAACATTGTTATGCCATTTTGCTGTTTGTTTTTGTGGTGTTCGGGTTTTTATTGGTATTTTGGGGTGGGGTTTTTTTTTTTTTTTGGTAAATTAGCAAGACTATTCGCTCCAAATAAGAGAGCTTGCATCAGCATGTAATTACTTAAGAGCAATAAAGGTTTCGGTACCATGGATACAAGGTGATAACGTATGAAAAGTCTCTTCCCTGGAAATCTCTAGGCTGGGAAATGACCAACATCACCTTGATTCCTGACCACACTCACAAATACATCCTTCTGAAAGCCGAACTAGTTATACACGGATATGCAGGTGTCCTCCCATCCCAGCCCCAAACGTGACCTCAACTGACCGTGATGTCAAAGGCAGAAAGTACACCACGTAAAGCATTCAACGAGGAACTAAGAAAAAAGGGTCAGTACAGAGATGAGGGGGGAGGTAGGCTACAGAGAAGTTCGGCATTTAGAAATGATTGTGTTAGGGAACTCGCCTCAATACTCTGTAGTGACCTATATGGGAAAAGAACCTGAAAAAGAACAGATACTTGTATTCTGTATAACTGAGTCACTTTGCTGTACAGAAGAAACTAACACAACACTGTAAAGCAACTGTACCCCAATAAAAAATTTCAAAAAGAAAAGAAATAATTGTGTTCTCGGCAGTCATCTGTGAGTCTCAGGCTATCTGCTGATTTGCTCCAAAAAAAAAAGAGAAGAATCCAGAGGATCACGGAAGAGCCATAAGCGAGGAACAGGTCGGGCTCCCCCTGGCCAAGTGGGAAGCCGGGGGTTGTGTGGACAAGACCCTCAGAGGCTGCAGCAGGGCAGCTAGTCTGGACAGAGGCACCTCTGCAGGGCTGTGGGCTCCACTCCAGACAGCATCCCGACCCAGACCGGGTCCGGCCGAGTCTGCAGGGAGCTAAGCCAAGAGGAAGGGTGAGGGCCGACCGACGGCCACCGACGCACAGGGAGACCCAGGCCCCCACCGGCCCTGCCCTTGCGCAGCAGGTCCCCGGCACAGGGAGTGCCCCTCTTCCCCTGGGATTGGCTGGGCCTTGGCTTGGGGGAATCCCGAGGCTGGATGCGAATTCAGCAACGTCAGCTCGAGGACCACCGCCAAACCACCCGCCTCTGGCCAGGTCTCAGCATCTCCCACCTGTCTCATGGCGACCCCTCCAGGCGTGCACGGGCTGGGCTGTCCACGCACCGACTTCCAAGTGCCAGGCTTCTGGTGTAAAATACAGACAGCGCTGCTTTCATGTTTGGTTCAATGCACAGAAGAGGAATTTTCAAAGGTGCGTGTGTGTGTGTAATCAAGGGTTCACTCCCTCACTGGACCAGCCCCCGTGGGAGTGGCCACGCTCACCCTGGCTCAGACCATACCCCTGCTGCAGACCTCAGGGGTCACTCAGCTTGTGTCCAGACACCTCCCTGGCCCCCATGTCCCCTCTCAGGCCAGGGGGAACCTGAGCTTCCCTAAGCGCTGCCAACTTCTGGGCAAGGGCCGTGCTCCAAGCAACACAAGGACCAGCGCAGGGCCGCTGCCCACCAAGGATGCCCAGCCTCGCCCTTTCCATAAACTCGGATGCCCGGCGGGGGGATGGTGGCTGCCAGGAAGTGGGGTGCAGGCAGGCTGGGGTTTGGGGCTTGTGCAGACCCCTGGGCTCTCTCTGCTGTCGGTGTGCACCTGACTGACTGTCTGCCCCGGCAGCTACTTCTCCCAGATGCAAATTTCATGGATCTACTTGGCGTCACTTGCTAGAAATGAAGACACAGGAGCAGACACAGCCGAGGCTCTGTCACCAGCCTTGACCAGGGGGGCGTGACACCACCGTCCTGGGTGATTAGGAATCACCGCCCTGCCCACCGCAGGCCCTGGGGGCCTCCCCTCCAGCACAGAGCTGCTACCGAAGCGTTTTCCCTTTAATCCGTGAGCTTTCCGCCCAAACTGTGAATCGCAGCGTACAAGGCTGATGCCACCAGGAAATTGTCTAAAGATGTTTTAGAACGTTCTTTCCTCCCATAAATCAGGGCTACGGATTACAGCTCTGTCAGAACACATGAAGCTCTTAAACGTTTTAAAGAAGCACACGTAGCCCCAGATGAACCTTGGCACCTTGACTGGTTAGGCCTGTAACATGAGCGGGTTTGGGCGAATTATTTTTTCATTCTTTCCAACGGTTTTTCAAGTCATGAAAAGAAGCCCACGCTTTGGCGGTTTCCCACGAGACTCCTCTTTTGCTCTGGAAATTATGGTTTCATGCAGTCACGACAGCAGCGATTCTTAAACGTGAGGGGGCAGGGGGATCCCCGGGGAGGACGTGGGAAAATGCAGGTTCCCGGCCCCGCCTGCAGAGGTTCCCAGGCTCAGGGCTGGAAACCAGCACTTCTAACCACCTGCCCCCAGGAATGCTACTGCTAGATGCCCGGGAAATACACGCTGCGTGGAAACCAAGGCGTTGGAGAGAGCGTCCCCCTGAGCCACTGCAAACTGGGGACGGGGGTTCACGATCGGCTGTCACAACAGTGGACCACTTCTGCCCCGGGGTAGGTGAGGGAGAGAAGCAGCGCCTCTGTCTGCAAGAGCTGCCTGGTGTTGCAGGAGAGCTGCGGAAGCCCCTCTGGGTTCTGTCTCAAGATCAAAGGCATCCTAGTAGATACCTAATGAGAACCTGCCTTACAGCACAGGGAACTCCACTTCGCGGCACAGTAGAAACTAACACAACATTGTAAAACAACTCTACCCCAATTTAAAAAAAAAGAAAAAGAAAAAAGATCAAAGGCATCCTGCCACGAGGGCAGAGGAGGCATTGGGAATATCAACACGCCCCAGCCTTGGACAGAGGGCCGGACGGTCACCTTGAACAAGCACGAGTGGGAGTCTTGACACAAAGGGATAGATAAGGCTTACCCGTCCGTCCGGGGTTTTCATGTGTCTCTCAAGAATCGCAATCTTGCCACCTTCCACTCCCCAAGGAGGACAAAAGCCCCCCAAAGAAAAGCCCAAGAATCAGAGACATCGCTGCCCAAAGCCACTTCCACCATCCGGGTCCCTGAGCCCACGCCAGGGTCTGCAGCCCCCAGAGCAAGCAGAAGAGCCATCTGTCCACCGGGCAGTAGAGTACCTTTGTCACTGAGGGTTTCCTCTTTTATCTTCCTCACAGCTTCTTCCGCTTTGCCTTGGTTATTTCCGCCTACAAGGAAAAGAAAAGATACAATTCAGGGTAAGGAAACTACCCCATGTGAAACGATGTTTTCTTGAGACAGTAAACACAACCCTACAACACGCTAAGTGTCTCCTTCCGTCCTGGCGTTGAATTTTGCCATCGGAGCAACTGTAGCAGATTCAGCGTATCCATTGAAGACGCATTTTCTTTAGGTGGATTGGTCAAAAGGATGCATTTCTGGGACATCTTACTTTTCAGTGATTCCGGGGACACGAAGCACCTAGTGGCATCAGGACCACGGGGACACCAACAGCATGAGCAGGAAACTGTCAGCAGAAATGTCAGACCAGACATAGAACTTTCGAGAGACTTTTGGTCCAGGCGACCGCTCTGTTCACAGCGGCTTGAGCTATAAAAACCATCACGGGGGACTTCCCGGGCGGTCCAGTGGTTAGGACTCTGCGCTTTCACTGCCGAGGGTCTGGGTTCAATCCCTGGTCGGGGAACTAAGATCCCGCAAGCCGCGTGGCATGGCCAAAAATAAAAAATAAAAAACCATCACGGGACATTCCCACCATGAGCTCGAGATGCCTCCTCCCGTTACCCGTGACTCCGTAAAATCAGCAGGTGCGATTCTGGGAACGTTCGCTTAGAAGGGTGGCGATGGGTCTTTTGTGTAGGATATGGATGCTTCAGTTGAAATTTGGGGCGGAAGAAAGTGAATGAGGTTTCTTTAACGCCTGAGTAGGTGAACCTGTGTTGACCATGAGGGTAGAGCCGGAAGGGCAGGGGGGCTGTCTTTCCCTACGTCTGTGCGCAGACGGCCCTCATTTTAAGGGGGACCTGATGTAGCTGCTGCTCAGGGTGGGGAGAAGCCAGGACAGCCTGCTTCCCAGACAGCATCCCCTATTAAGGAGCCGGCCTCAAGCAGCGCCTCTGACCCTGTGCAGGAGAAGCCACACCTGCAACTCCCTGGGGGCTGAGTCACAGGAGACCTTCAACAGGGAGGCCAGAGCTGGCAGCTGTGAACACAGGGGTGGGCATGGAGCCCTGACGCCCAGAGAACCAACAGGGGGCATGAGGACACCGCTGAGGGGCCTGGGAGGGGCAGGTCCAGCCCACATCACCCTCCCACCTGCAGCCAGCCCCTGCTGGCAAGATGCTGGTTCTCTCGGGTCAAAGCCTATTGAGGTCTCTGTGAAAGTCCACTACCAAGCAATCCTTTTATCAAGCATTTCTGCATGCTGTTTATGTACCCGTGGTTTCATTTACACACTCTAATAGTATTCCCTACTCTTTTCCTCTGTATTATGTGCTCTGTGTCACTGACAGGTGTCCCCAAATGAATCTAGGCAATGCCCTTTCCAAAACAAAACAAAAAAAGAATGTTTACAGCAACGGGTTTATTTGTAACAAACATATAAGAGAGGAGAAGTGGTGAACCCAGGCGGAATCAGAAATGCCTCCTGCTGAAGATAAACGTGGCAAAGGACATCTCTGGGGGTGAACGAAAAGGAATATAGAAACTGTCACCGCCTCGGAGAAGTTCAAAGCTGCAGACATCAAGAAGATGCAGCTGCAAAAGTCATTTGCACCTCCAGCTCCTTAAAGAAATAAACATTATGCGGTTATTATGTGTTTTTGCTGGGAGAGCCTTCCTGCACTGCGGGAGTGCAGGGGCAGGATGGCAAAGAAGGCATGTCTTCCATCCCTAAATGTTCCGGGCATCAAAGACCAAAAAAAAAAAAAAAAAAAGAATTCATGGGTAAGTGAGGGCTGCAGACATGTATGAGCTTGTTTCTGAAACTTGTGCAATTTTTAAACATTAAAACACCATCTGCTGCCGGGCTACCCTCCAGCCTGAGACCATCTTGGCATCAAGGGCTGGCGTAGCAGAAGCTCAAATGAAGTCAGAAAGACATAAGTGTCCAGAGAAAGAAAGAAAGCTGAGGGTGGGTTGGGGAGAAGCGATGGAACAGCAGGACAAACTGGCCACGGCCAGCAGCGCCCCCCGACGGGCAGCTCGCTCCATGTTCAGGCAATCAGGCAAATATCATATGATATCGGCTCTATGCGGAATCTAAACAAAAATGATACCTATGAACTTATTTACAAAACAGAATCAGACTCACAGACTTAGGGAACGAACTTGTGGTTACCAGGGGGGAGCGATAAATTTGGAGTTTGGGATTGACTTATACACACTGCTAGACATAAAATAGATAACCAAGGACCTACTCTATAGCACAGGCAGCTCTACTCAGTACTCTGTAATAACCTCTATGGGAAAAGAATCTAAAAAAGAGTGGATATATGTACACGTATAACTGATTCACTTTGCCATACACCTGAAAGTAACACAACACTGTAAATCAACTATGCTCCAACATAAAACAGAAATTTTAAAAATTAAAAAGAAATCAAAGAAAACAATATTCAGGCAGTCAGGGCTGGATTGTATGGGAGGGATGGACAGGCACTTTGGGGGCGAAGGTCATCTTCAGCAGCTGCCTCCTATGGGCTGGATATGGGATGCTTGACCCTACACAGCTGCCAACGTTGCCCATACATCTCCGGAGTGATGGCTGCATATCAGGAAACACTACGCCACAACAGAAGCAGGGCTCAAACGCAGTGGGTCTGCCTTCCGCTCAACCTTCGTGCGGCAGGGGTTAGGTTTTATACATGCTGCAGTGCAGGGTTTCAGGGGCACCAAGTCGAGTGGGAAGGACAACCTCTCATATCCAGGTCCGCTCCCTGAAGACAGCACCCTAGCCACCAGATTGTAAAGATCTGCAAGAAGCAACAGAACTGCCACTTGTTTAAAAAAAAAAAAGATACTGAACCCAAATTAGGGCCAGCACACTACAGACCTGGGGCCAAATCTGGCCCATCGCTTGATATAAAAAATAAGTTTTATTGGAAAACAGCCATAAACTTTAAGTATTGGCCATTGCTGCTTTCCTGCTGTAAGGGCAGAGCTGATCATCATGAGAGACCTATGATCATCTTTATCATCCAGCCTATAGCAGAAAAAAAACATACCAACCCCTGGTCTAAACCTTAGATGACCGTTTATTAAGAATTATGAAGAAAGAAGGATCCTCCACCAAAATAGTATTTTGAAACAGTAGGAACTAAGATACTGTGAACAGATGGGAAACTGAATAATTCATGCATTCTTAGCAACACTAATGGGCTGGACTCGGACCCAGATTATCACTTCAATTCTTCAGCAAGTAATTGATTATTCTTTAAATATTCATGGCTTCAGGACTGAGAGTGTGGAATTGATTAAACCCATCTCTTAATCTGTGTTTAGTAGAAAAATGCATTGTGACCAATGATAATGTTTCATTAAGTGACCTTGTCTCCAGCTGTCATGTAAGAAGAAAAACTGTCCCTCTCAGGATATATTCAACTATCCCCTCAAAGACACACCGAGGCAGTGAGCCTCCCTACGTGACTGGATTGACAGGTAAGGTCAGACCTGTGTCCCTCGGGGAAAGTTCAAACAGGGACATCAGAACGTTAGTGGGAAAGGAGACACAGGTGGGTGAGGACGTGCTGCCTCCTCTCTGTTTAACTCGAGAAGAGTAGAAATTTGGTGCTGACAGATACCATACCTGATGCTCAAGAAACATCACCTAAAGGAGGTGATATCAGTCAGGGCTCCAGCCCTCAAATGCATGGGTACCCAGGCTTGCTCAAATATGCTCAGTGCCCGTGTTTGCTGCAGTATATACTCATCACCCAGCTAGACCTCATTCTGACCTTCCCAGTAGACCTCCTCCTGACCTTCCCAACCAGACCTCCTCCTCACCTTCCCAACTGGACCTCCTCTGGACCTTCGCATTCAGACCGCCTCCTGACCTTCCCACTAGACCTCCTCCTGACCTTCCCATTCAGACCTCCTCCTGACCTTACCACTAGACCTCCTCCTGACCTTCCCATTCAGACCTCCTCCTGACCTTCCCACTAGACCTCATCCTGACCTTCCCAACCAGACCTCCTCCTCACCTTCCCAACTGGACCTCCTCTTGACCTTCCCATTCAGACCTCCTCCTGACCTTCCCACTAGACCTCCTCCTGACCTTCCCATTCAGACCTCCTCCTGACCTTCCCACTAGACCTCCTCCTGACCTTCCCATTCAGACCTCCTCCTGACCTTCCCACTAGACCTCATCCTGACCTTCCCAACCAGACCTCCTCCTCACCTTCCCAACTGGACCTCCTCTTGACCTTCCCATTCAGACCTCCTCCTGACCTTCCCATTCAGACCTCCTCCTGACCTTCCCACTAGACCTCATCCTGACTTTCCCAACCAGACCTCCTCCTCACCTTCCCAACTGGACCTCCTCTTGACCTTCCCATTCAGACCTCCTCCTGACCTTCCCATTCAGACCTCCTCCTGACCTTCCCACTAGACCTCATCCTGACCTTCCCAACCAGACCTCCTCCTCACCTTCCCAACTGGACCTCCTCTTGACCTTCCCATTCAGACCTCCTCCTGACCTTCCCATTCAGACCTCCTCCTGACCTGCCCACTAGACCTCCTCCTGACCTTCCCATTCAGACCTCCTCCTGACCTTCCCACTAGACCTCCTCCTGACCTTCCCACTAGACCTCCTCCTGACCTTCCCTCTAGATCTCCTCGTGACCTAACCCTCTAGACTTCCTCATGAGCTAAAACCACCACACTCAGGCAAAAAGCACAGAAATGGGGCTCTTTTTATTTCTCTGTCTTCCAACATCACCTAGTTTCACTAGGAATTAAGAAGATGAAGATGCCTGCAGTGGAGGAACCACAGGGGCAGAGAGACCCAGCACTGGATGCCAGCCTCCCATCTTTGCTCAGACGAGAACGTTCCTCCTGGACTACTCCACCAGCATCTTCCCACCACTAGCCCAGGTCCAGCCGGTCCTCAGAGGGGATGTATGGCTCCTCCTGCTCAAGAGCTGACATCACTTTGACCAAGTCTTCCAAACATCGGCAGAAATCCAAGACATGGAAGGCTTGTCATGTCTCTCAGGAGACAACAGAGGCTGACCCACCATGGAAAGTCAACAAATCAGGGGGTTAGGGTCCATCACTATCTCACAGTCTCCCTGCAGTCTTGAGATCTGCTCCCACCCTGGGCTCCCACATCCTACCTCCTTGATATTCTCAGGCCCCAGAGAGACACAAACAGATCACAGAGGTGCTCAAGTTGATAAGTAGCTCCAGATATACATCCTCAGATGCATCCCCTCTCCCACAAGACCTCCTGGTCTGCAACCAACCCATCTTCATCTAAGGGGAGTTATGGATAGTGATAAAGTTGGTAATTTCAAGTTCAGAAACTTTTAATATGTCCACATCTATCAAGAGAATAGGACTTACCAGGGGGGAAAGGCAGGGAGCTGGGATGAATTGAGAGATTGGGATGGACATATATACACTACTATGTATAAAATAGATAACTAATGAGAACCTACTGTATAGCACAGGGAACTCTACTCGGTGCTCTCTGGTGACCTAAATGGGAAGGGAATCCAAAAAAGAGGGGATAGATGTATATGCATAGCTGATTCACTTTGCTGTACAGCAGAAACTAACACAACAGTGTAAAGCAACTATATTCCAATAAATTTAAAAAAAAGGCTTATTGAAAGGGGGGGGGAAGAAAAAGAAAACACACACACAAAAAAGAAAAAAGAGAATGGGACTTAGCCATATTCCTGATGAAAAGAACCCTTCAATGGGGACAAAGAACAGTGAAGCAGACCAAGAAGTGATCTACTGCTCCCAAAGCAAGACAAATGTGGGCCATTCCACAGACCCCATCATACATGAGAGAAAGATGGTTATGTGAAAAAGGGAATCACCATGAGAAACTGCAGTCTTTGAAAAGAGAGTGGAACATGGGACAGGCCATGAAATGGAAGAAATTTTCATGGTGCAGTCAGGTTTTGCAAAAGCAAAAAAAAGTTCAAATGTAAGGGCGTGAGGGAAGAGCTGTGTGTGCCCAGGTAAGCCCCACCCCTCCAAGAGCAGAGGGCTACACTGGACCCCTGGGGATGTCCCACGTGGGGCTCAGGGCATCTGTGAGTTTCGATGGGGAAGAATGGACATCATCACTGTGACCGGCCTCCAAGAGAATGTGGACGAGACAAAGAGGATAGAATGGACAGGATCTATGGCTTGGCCACCAACAGAAACCACATTCTCCTATCAGGGTTCAGTTCTTGAAGATGTCTTGAAATAAGGTTTAAGATCCTCATAGCAGGACTTCCCTGGTGGCGCAGTGGTTAAGACTCCACGCTCCCAATGCAGGGGGCCCGGGTTCGATCCCCGGTCAGGGGACTAGATCCCACATGCATGCCACAACTAAGGAGCCCACCTGCTGCAACAAAGGAGCCTGCCTGCCGCAACTAAGACCCGGCGCAACCAAAAAAAAAAAAAAAGATCCTCATAGCTCCAAATCAGATGGGTTACTAAATCATAGAAGATCATGTTATTTGTTGTATAAAGATGTAATGTGTATAATTATGTGGCAATTTTTTTCCTTATATACTTTTATATCTGCATTTCAATACAATTGGTTGATACTATGATGGATTTCAGTTTGTGCACTGAGGCATCACTAGATGTGAAGGTGTTCAGGGACCAGAAAAGGGGGAATCTGGCTGTGGATGGACCTTATGGACAGACCCACAAAGAAGCAAGATGCACGTGTGTTTAAATCCACAGCCCCAAGTGCTGTGTCTGAGCTGTAATCATCCTTCAACACACGATGGAGGAAAAACGAGAGAAAGGAAGAAATGAATCGATAATGAATGAATGAAGGGCCATGGTTAATATTTTAGAAAGTCTGAAGTGAAAGCAATCCCTAACACCTAAAACCAGACCTGCAGTACGATTTTCATAAACACAGACACCATAAAAGGGATTAACTGAATCCAGATGATGTCGGGAGAAGCATGATAAATATTACGGCCTTTTTTCAAAGCTCATCTCCCCATATCATTTTTTCCAGCTGATTTAAACTTCTACCTCCAACTGAATGGGAATGCTCACAAATGTAAAATGAGCTCACTTGAACCGCCTTCACTTTCCTAGCAGAAGAAAGTCCCTTCATTTTCAAAGAGGATTTAGGGACCGAAATAAGCCATTAGAAAGTTTCAGAAAGAAGAAGGGAAACACAGAGAGTTTCGGTTCAGAATCCGAAATGCAGAAGCTGTTCAGATTCTGTTGGGAGCTGAATCATGACATTGCAACGTCTTATGTTGAAGCCTTGACCCCCAGGACCTCAGAGTGTGGCTGTATTTGGAGATGGGGTCTTTAAAGAGGGGATGAAGGTAAAATGAGGTCCACCCACTAGGGTGGGCCCTGATCCCATAGGACTGGTGTCCTTGTAAGAAGAGGAGATCAGGACACAGACACACACAGAGGGAGGACCCTGGGAGGACACCGGGAGAAGACGGCCGTCTACACGCCCAGGAGAGAGGCCTCAGGAGGAACCAGCCCTGCCAACATCTGGATCTCAGATTCCAGCCTCTAGGAATGGGACAGGAAAAATGTTTGTGGTTTAATCCACCCAGTTTGTCATATGATTTGTTAGGAGAGGTCTGGCAAACTAATTCACATTTACTGTTGTTTACTGCAGTGAATCACACAGGGAAAAAAATGTATGATCCATATCACAGCACAACCTCGACTCCTCTCCAAAAAAAGCACAACACAATTTCCTGTCTTTCAGTTTTTGAGTATTCACCCTTACGCCTTCTGTACTTGTTGCATCTGGAAGCACATCAATATTTCCATACACATAGAAGCAAGCAGCTGCGTATCTCCCCCTCGCTCTAAGATACAAGGAGTTGTAGAAGTGAATCATCACCTAGGATAACGTGCATGCCCAGTTTGGCCAGATGCTTCGCTGTCGAATATCCAATTCCATCGGTCCCGCCGGTCACTATAGCAACACGCTCGCGTTGTAGGGGGAAAACTGCAGAAGAAAAGAAAAAGAAACCGAGGTAAAGGTTTAGAAGCAGAGCACACGTTGATGAGAATGAAGTCGCAAAAGAGGGCATGATGCCAACGGGAGTTGTGGTTTGATATTTGTGGTTTTGCTCTTCTGAATTCCTACAGGCTCGGGACGCATGAGTGTAATACGGTGCAGTTGCCCTGGATAAGGACAGCCTGGTAAAGCCACCTGAAAAATCCTTGCTCGGTCCCCAATGATACCTTTGCAGGAATTAACGCTGCCAAAATGATCTGCAGAAAGCTCCAGATAATGTCTATCGTTGACGGCTGTGGGTGAGTTTCGGTTCAGAATCCGAAATGCAGAAGCTGTTCAGATTCTGTTGGGAGCTGAATCATGACATTGCAACGTCATGATTAATGACGTCATGATTAATTAATCCGAGAGGTTAATCCTCTCGGACCATGTTGGTTGTGTTGTAAAG
This sequence comes from Eubalaena glacialis, assembly GCF_028564815.1. Taxonomy (NCBI): domain Eukaryota; kingdom Metazoa; phylum Chordata; class Mammalia; order Artiodactyla; family Balaenidae; genus Eubalaena; species Eubalaena glacialis. Next base: position 5,430,882 of record NC_083737.1, on the reverse strand, counting down.
TGCAGGTTTTATACTTGTATGCGTTTTCTCAGATGTAGTTAGGAAATTGCATGTTATGGAGGGACGGCCCACTGTTTTCTACAAAGTCTGGAGACCGCATGAGAATACAGAGTACCTTATAAAAACAGAGAACATGATGACTCCTTTAACCATGTACCTGTGCATGAACCTACACGTATCCAAACATATGAGAATATACGTTTACGTGATGGTGTAAAATTGACTGTTTCTGACTCACACACAGAGAGAACAGACTTGTGGTTGCCAATGGGGTGGGGATTGGGGGAGGGAAGGACTGGGAGTTTGGGGTTAGTAGATGGAAACTATTATATAGAGAATGCATAAACAACAAGTCCTACTGTAGAGCACAGGGAACTATATTCAATCTCCTGCGATAAACCATCATGGAAAAGAATATGGAAAAGAATGTATATGTATGTATAACAGAATCACTTGGTTGGACAGCAGAAATAAACACGTTGTAAATCAACTATACGCCAATAAAATAAATAAACTTTACTGTTTCTAATAAAATCTTAAACTACCCAAAGTGTCGATAACATGTTGTTATACAAGATGAAATAATGCTTTACTAAACGTTAGACTTCTCTTTTTGACTCCATTTTAAAATTGTACTGTGCATTGTGTGACCAAAATAAAAAGGGTATTTTGTGATGTAAAAATAAAAAAGAAGAAAGAAAGAGAGAGGGAGGAAGGAAGGAAGGGAGGGAGGAAGGGACAGAGGGAGGGAGGGAAGGAAGAAAGGATAAAGTGTAGGTTTTATTATTATTCAAGTATGGGGTGAGGCCAATGGGTCAGGAGACGACCAATATTGAAAAGACGGTTGATCACTCACAGTTCCCAAGAGGAGGGGGCACAGCACACCACACAGGGTTACACGGGGAAGCACCAGGGTCGGTCAGGAGGCAAAGGGAAAGGGGGAAACCAGACAAGAGCCTTTACTGTGATTTTTGCAGGAAGGAACAGGTGAGGCAGGGTTAGGATGGGCTGGTGTGAATAATTTCATCAGGTCCTGGCTGCAGGGACTGTCCTTGTTGTCTGGTGCCTGCCCTGGGGGGGATGAGGGCAGGTGGATGGTGGCCCAGAGTATGGGAGCCCCTTAGAGAAGGGGGTGGGGTGTGGATCTGGATGGGTAGGTTTGTATTTGAGAAGCATGTTTACAGGTCAGTTATTTGCTATCTGTAGGAACTGGCTAGTCCTAGGAGCTTTAACTATAAGATCAAGGTGGCAAAGATGAATTTTGTATTTTCCCTGTCTCCTTTATTTCATTTTTTTACTTGTTTTTTATTGAAGTAGAGTTGCTATACAATATTTTATAAGTTTCAGGGGTACAACATAGTGATTCACAATATCTTAAGGTTATACTGCATTTATAGTTATTATTAAATATTCGCTGTATTCCCTGTGCTGTACAATATATCCTTGTAGCTCTTCTTTTTTTTTGTTTTTTGACCGCGCCACGCGGCATGCGGGATCTTAGTTCCCCGACCAGGGATGTAACCCATGCCCCCTGCAGTGGAAGTGCGGAGTCTTATCCACTGGACCACCAGGGAAGTCCCAGTAGCTTATTTATTTCATACACAGCAGTTTGTACCTCTTAATCCCCTACCCCTATCTCTCCCTTCTCCCCTTCCCTCTCCCCACTGGTAACCACCAGTTTGTTGTCTAGAAAAGATAAACTTTTTAATAAATGGTGTGGGGACATCTAAAAAGACCTTTGAAAACAGATGAAATGAGATCCATACCTCCCAGGACACATCAAAATGAACTCCAAGAGGAAAAAAGCTAAACAATGAAAATATTCGAACAAGGCAGGGACAAATTTATTCTCAACCTCAGAGTAGGAAATGCCTTCCTAATTCTAACTCAATATTGAGAAGAATAAATAGACCAATTTCACTCCTAAAAAAAGTGTACACAGTTTAAAAAAAAAAAACAACAACACCATAGGGACTTGCCTGGCGGTCCAGTGGTTAAGAGTCCATGCTCCCAATGCAGGGGGCATGGGTTCCATCCCTGTTCGGGAACTAAGATCCCACAAGCCACGAGGCGTGGCCAAAAAAAAGAAGAAGAAAAAAAATCCTACCAAAAAATTAAAATGAAAACAACACCATAAGCAAAGTCACATTCAAAGGGCTATTTTCCAAGCATGTAAAGAGTTCTTAAAAATCAAGAAGAAAAAAAAAAACTCTACAGAGAAGAAGGGCAAAAGCACCTGTTGATATAAAAACATACTGAAATGGCCCTTAAAAACACATGCCCAAGTTTACACCTAATAAGAGAAATGTGAATAGTTAACGAAAACTGCGAGATACCATGTCACCCATCAGGTTGGCGGAAGTTCAAAGACGTCAACATCCTCATTTCTCTCACCTACAGCGTGGGTAGGAGTGCAAAACAGCACAATCTCCATCGGGGGAAATTGGGTAATATCTAGTGCAATTACATGTGCTTCTATCGTTTGATCTCGAAAAATCACTTCTAGGAATCTGCCGTGAAGAAACAAGGTCGGTTGCCAATGTAAAGCCAAGGTTCCTCAGGGCAGCACCTGTCTCTCCGTAGAGAAGGATGGATAAACCACCTGCCATACGTGCATACAGTGGGGCATCCTCCATCCCTACAATGGGGTATCCTAGCCCATCCTGGGTCTCCACCATCACACAGGGAACACTGAGCAGCCCCGAGCGGTCCAAGCTCAGGTGATAATTCCACCTGCTGGCCAGGAGTCAGGTTTGATCCACTTGTTAGAAAATCCTTCCAATAAGTGGGGACAACCTGTTGTCCACCACTGCAGTAAGGCGTTGCTGCCCAGAACATGAAGGAACAACCCTACAAAGAAAAGCCCCAAGAGGGATGCAGGGGCACCGGTATCCCCCGGAAGGCGGGGAGGACCACCCCTCCTCCCGCCCCCGCCCAGAGAATATTTCCCATCACCGCATCCATCAGAGAGAGCACGTCCTTCATTCACAGGAACCCCAAATGAGTCCTTCAGGTGCCCCACAAAGTTCCCAGATGCCCAGGCTTGATTCTACTAAAGGGATTCCAACCGCGTGTGGGTTTAGTTCCTGGGCAGGTGAGCCGGATTAATAAAAGTGCTATTTTCCTAGGCTCCTGGCGTTTACAGAGAAGGGTTCCAGCACCACGCTGCAGGGCGGGGAGCCTTAGGGAGGACCCAACTCAACTTTTCTTGTCCCCCTGGCATCCATCTGTCCCTCCTGAAAATGCAGACCAACAGGTTCTGAATGCGTGTGGAGGGCTGTACTGCGCCGACAGTGTACGGTGAGCACAGGTGCACGCTGGGGTCTTGGGCTGGAGGGGCATCTTACAGCTCCCAGGGTTACACAGAAGAGGCAGAGGACAGGGAAGTCCCTGGTGGTCCAGTGGTTAGGACTTGCGGCTCTCACTGCCAGGGGCCTGGGTTCAATCCCTGGTCAGGGAGCTGAGATCCCGCGAGCCACGCGGCAGGGCCAAAAAAAAGAGAAAAACCAAAGGACGACCACAAAGCCTCATCAGCAGCCTGAACTTTCATCTCAAAGCGAGGTTACGGGGAAAACTGAACAGTTAAGACAAAGTAGATTACAACACAGGTCCCCAAACTTTCACAACCTGCAACACACTTGCTGCCCAGAAGTTTTTTCACACCACTGCTAAGGAAAAGAAAAAGAAATAAAAATATGTGTGTAAAATATATTCTTATATAAATATAAATGAAATGTTTGTTTCTATTTAGATATTTATAAATAGTATCTATGCTATAGTCTTATCCTAGGTAAAATTATGTTTATATATTTTAAATGTTACATATTTTACATATTTATTTTAATATATTTAAATATGTTTAATATATTTAATACATAAAAAATATTTAATAATGTAAAATAAGTAAACAAGAAAAGTAAATAAGATAATAGCAAATAGGATGTATTATTTAATAAGAGACAATATGAAAATAAGTAAATGATACTTTTATTTTAACATAAATATTTGTCAATATAAGTAATATTTATGAATAGTAAATATTTTATATTTATGTTTACATATTATACTATGCAAATATTTATTAGTTATATGTTTATATTTATTATTTATATTTATAATATTTACATTACTTATGATTTATAAATTATATAATATTTATATATTATATAAATATTTATAATATTTATAAATATATTTCTTTTATATTTATATTTACATATTTTACATATTTTATTTTCTATTTTATTTATGTAAAAATGATAGTCATATATATATGCAACTAGAGGTCATCATAGTAAGTCAGAAAAGGAAAGAGAAATACCATATGATATCACTTATATGTGGAATCTAAAATATGGCACAAATGAACCTATCTACAAAGCAGAAACAGACTCACAGACATAGAAAACAAACTTATGGTTACCAAAGGGAAAAGGGAGGGATAAATTAGGAGTTTGGGATTAACATATACACACTACTATATAGAAAATAGATAAACAACAAGGACCTACGGGGCAGCACAGGGAACTCTACTCAATATTCTGTAATAACCTATACGGGAAAAGAATCTGAAAAGGAATATATATATAAATAACAAGTATCAATATTATATATGTTATATAATATGTATAAAATCACTTTGCTGTACACCTGAAACTAACACAACATAGTAAATCAACTACACTTTGAAAAAATAATAAAAAATAATTAAATTAAATTTTAAAATAAAGAACAAAGGTCCTTAATTCTCTTGGTCCCTGCCACCAGAATTGAAAAGAACAGAGAGAGAGTTTCTGTTTCCCTGTCAAGGAGGCTTCCAAACAAACCCCTCGGTCCACACCCAGAAAGGAATGGAATACTTCATTAAAAAGAAATGTCGGGACTTCCCTGGTGGCACAGTGGTTAAGAATCCGCCTGCCAATGCAGGGGACACGGGTTCGAGCCCTGGTCTGGGAAGATCCCACATGCCGTGGAGTAGCTAAGCCCGTGCACCACAACTACTGAGCCTGCGCTCTAGAGCCCGCGAGCCACAACTACTGAGCCCACGTGCCACAACTACTGAAGCCCACATGCCTAGAGCCCGTGCTCCGCAACAAGAGAAGCCACCGCAATGAGAAGCCCGCACACTGCCAACGAAGAGTAGCCCCCGCTCACCGCAACTAGAGAAAGCCCGCGCGCGGCAACAAAGACCCAACGCAGCCAAAAATAAATAATAAATAAATAAATAAATTTATTTAAAAAAAAAAAAAGTCAAGTGAAAAGATCCGATGTAGACACGCTTCCGTCGGCACCTACAACCTCTGAAAATCTCGCCTCTACCCCCATGTCTATTGCTGAGAAGTGGCCACGGGAAAACCCAGCAAAGGCATTAAAACCCCCTCCAACATGAGTAAGGTCTACAGTTTCCTCCTCGCAGGTGGACAGCACTCATAGAGGACTCTGAATCGGGCGCAGGGCACTGGCCAGAAGAAGCGAGAGATGCCCAGGAGAGAGGCTGCCCCTCCCAGACCCCAGAGGCTAGTCTCTGCATCTGCGTCACCTGCACCCTGGGATGGCGGACGGGTCCACGTGGTTCAACCAGCCGTGGGAGGACAGGCGGCCAAGGAGGAAATGGGCAGGAGCTCCCCAGGGAGGGTGGGCGGAGGAATGGCCGGGCGAAAGGCACTGGACGTGAGGTCAAGGGAATCATTCCTCTAACGTGTGCTGAGAACGAGACCGCCGCCCTGATGCTGGGCACCCAGGCCAGACGTGGGCCAGTCCCCGCCCTTCCCGGAGAGCTGACTTCCAAAGCAAGGAGCTGACACGCCCACCCCGAAACAGTCCAAGTGTCAGGCTGTCGAATCCCAGTGCCCTGCCCGGTATGGGAGCTGCGTCTCCCTCTGGCTTCGGCTGAGAGAAGAATCCTATCACAGATGTTCCCTGGTTGCATGGCCATCACAGCTCCTGGGATAATTTTACGTGTCGAACTGGCTGGGCCACGGGGTCCAGATATGTGGTCAGACATTATTCTGGGTGTTTCCATGACAGTGTTTTATTGGATGAGATGAACATTTAAATCAAGGGGCTTTGAGGAAAGCAGGTTGGCCTCTCTGGTGTGGGTGGGTCTCGTCTAATCCATTGACGGCCTCAATAGAACCAAGACTGAGATCCCCCAAGGAGGAGGGAATTCTGCTTCCTGACGGCCTTTAGACTCAAACTGCAAGTCTTCCGTGGGTTTCCAGCCTGCTGGCCCACTCTGAAGATTTGGGACCTGCTAGACCCCATAATTACATGAGCCAATTCCTTAAAATGAATCTCTCCATAGATAGATACATAAATAGATGATAGATAGATAGATAGGTATCAAGAGACAGACAGATAGAGAATAACTTGAAAGATGATATAGATGATAGCTTGAAAGATGATAGAAAGATACATAGATCGATACGTAGATAGATAAAGATGGTTGGATACATACATACATAGATGACAGATTGATAGATGACAGATAAATGACAGATAACAGATGGATATAAACAGACTGAGAATAGATAAATGGATAGTTCAGGTAGGTAGATGGTAGATACATAGATACATATATAGTTAAACAGATAGAGATAGAGATAGAATTTACGACAAGCAATGAGCAATTTTTGGTGTAAGCGTAGCCCATGCACTATCCGGGATACGCTTATGCTACAAGCATGTGCGTTCTTTATCTTCCACCCAAGCTGACGGCGTTTCTGCTGAGATGGGGGATGTTTCAGCCAACAACTGTCTAGGCACATCCTGGGTGGTCTCTGCAGAGCACACTTCCTCATTTTGTCAGCCTTAGGGAACGTCTGCCCCAGGCCCCTCTCCTTGGCGTGTAGATGGCCGTCTTCTCTGTGTGCTCACAGGGCCCTCCTTCTCAGCATCTGTGTCCACATCTCCCCTTTTTACTAGGCCCCCAGCCCTGTTGGGTGAGGACTCACCCAAGTGACCTCACCTGAACTTGCTCATCTGCAGAGACCCTATTGCCAAATAAGGTTACAGGATGGGGCGGGGGGGACTCCAACGTATGTCTTTTGGGGGAGGAGGCGTGATTCAAACCCTAACCAGGGGCGTACACGCGCACACACACGTACATCCACGCGAGGACACACCAGCCTGGATGGAGGGAGCTCCCTAGAATGGCAGGTGACCGGGCCCTCTCTGCCCCCCTTATCTCCCCGACACGGGTCAGCTGCAATGCACATTCCTTCCACGCTTCCCCCGGAAACCTAGCTGCAAACAGATCCACGGGATCCCTGTCAATGACCTCCACTGTCACCCTCTCTTCTCCACACCGTGCACGTCTTTGATCCTGGGTTCAACAACAACTCCGACCTGTCAGCTCCTGTCCGACAGATGCCAGAGAAAGTGCCCCGTCAATTCTGGATGTAAGCTGATCCCAAGCGCACCAGCCGGGCCTGGGACCCGTGTGGTGACCGGGACCCGTGTTGCCAGCTGCCCCGTCCCAGATGGGTATCTACAAGCCGCCCCATGACAAGGCTCTCGCCTGCGCCTTTCCTCCCAAAGCCACTCAGCTCTGCAGCCTCTGGGTCCAACGCTGCAGCATGAAGCTACTCGCCCCTGGATTTGTTTCTGGATCACCACGCTCTGCAAGAAGAAAGGCAACTGAGATCTTGGCAAATGGCAGGATGTTTGCAGGGTGCGGGGAGAGAGGCCCCTTCCAGACTATGTTTAGAATGCTCTCCGCTTGCGGTTCTGTTTAAAGCGTCTAACTTGGAGTGCTGACCTCATGCCTCGGTGATGGCCAGCGCTTGGGAAAAATGGCAAAACGACAGCTCTCTGTATACCGAGCTCACGGCACATTAGAGACAGCTCCAAGGGTAACGGAGAAGAACATATCTGACTCCACATTAGGTCTGTTTCTTTTACTTTAACCTTTGTATTCTTTTGCTTTGAGTTCAGAATGTTGCCCATAGCCTGAAATATACAGGATAGCCCTTTCTCAAGGCTCTGACCTCTAAGGGTGTAACGCCTTTCCATTCATAGAGACAGAAAAAGTTGCACAACAGAGAATAACATTGGTTTTGTTGGAAGTTAAAAGGAACACTGTGACCTGACTTACGTGGACAAAGGATTCCTGCACCAAGAAGTCTGCAATAACCAACCACACCCTTCCCTCACCTTGCCATTAAAAATGCTTTGCTGAAACCCTTCGGGGAGTTCGGGGGTTTGGGGGCACAAGCCACGGTCTCCTTGCAGGACCCTGCCATAAACCTTTCTCTGCTCCAAACTCTGACGTCAGGCACCCGAACTTGTACCCTCCCAAAAAAGAGAAAAAGGAAATAAACAAGGAATTCACCGATACTGAATAAAATACAGATATGTAACAGGATGTTGGGACTCACTCCTCCTTAAAGAAAATAAAGGAAAGGAAGTTAGTAGGTTTCATCAATCAGAACAGTGGGGTCCCATCCAGGATGGCAACGCCCCAGAAAAATGAACCTGTTTGCACATTTAGTCAATTTTCCACCGAGACTGTATCTTTTAGGAGGTGAGTTGGAGGGGGTCTAAAGTGGAAGTGCATGTACCCTATGTAGCAATTCTACTTCTAAGAATTTAATGCCACAGACATACTCCCACAGGTCTGCAGAGACACAGGAACGAAAATATTCACTGCAGCCTTGTTCGTAAAAGAAAGATCTTTAGTGTGACTGTCATTTTACAGGTGTTATTCAAAAGAAAGGCATATTGTTCTGGCAACAAGGTGGGTGGATCTCTGGGGAATTATGCCGAGTGGGGAGAAAAAGAGCCATTTCAAAAGGGTCCCATTGTGTATGCCTCCATTTCTATGACAGTCTTGAAATGACAGAATTATAGAGAACAGATTAGTGGCTGCCAGGGGTGAAGGACGGGGTGGGGGGTTGGTGTGGGAAGGAGATGGGCGACGCCAGGGATCCTTGGGGGTCACAGAACTGCCCTGTGTCTTGACCGTGATGGTGGATTCTCAAAGCCACACGTGCAACAGGATCGCACAGACGCACATACACAAGCGAATACAAGTTAGAACAGGGAAATCTGAATAAAAGCATTGCATCGCACCCAAGTCAACATCTAGGCCGGGATGTGGTACGGCCATGTTGCAAGCGGGTAGCCCTGGGAGAAAAACAAGTAAAGTGTTGCTGCATTTTATTCCTCACAACTGCACATGAATCTACAATTATCTCAAAGTAGGAACTGTTTTTTTTTTTGGCCATGCCACACGTCTTGTGGGATCCTAGTTCCCCGACCAGGGACTGAACCCAGGCCCTCAGCAGTGAGAGCGCCGAGTCCTAACCACTGGACCACCAGGGAATTCCCAGGAACTTTTTTGAAAAAGTTTAAACTAATGCCATGTAATATAGCCTTCTTAAAAGAGAAAAAAAACTAAACTAAAAAGCAAAACAAAAAACTCTGTCTTCTTGGCCCCTGTCCAGTTGTTTTGAAATGACCCGAGCTTTCTGGCTCCCTTTTGAATTGGGGATGACCCCGTGCCTGGTCCTTTTATCAAATACTGAGAGCTGGACCCCCAGCCAGGACTGCCCGCTGTCACGAGACAGAGTGGACACCAGGTACAGGGGTTTGCTAAGCCCAGGCTAGCAGCAACACTACCTCGTCCCTCATCTACCAGGTTTCTGGACTTTGGTCTCTGTTCTGTGTTTCCTATCTTCCGCAGACACGTGTAAGCCACCTTGAATCTTTCCAAGAGCACGTGGGTGGTCAATTCATTTCCTCGCTCCTTAAATATTTGCTCCTGTGCTGTACTGGGAAATAACAACATACCTCTTTGAAGAGAGCATTAGCGAAACATACATCAAAGCCACGCAGTATGTTTTATATTATGTGACTTTTACCACAATAAAAAAAAAAACCCATTTAAAAGAAGAAAGAAAGAAAGAAACAGAAAATAACAAAGTTGGTAAGGATGTAGAGAAATCGGAACCCTCCTCCACTGTTGGTGGGGATGTAAATTGCAGGAACCACTTTGGAAAAGAGCCTGGCGATTCTTCAAACGGTTAAACATGGAGATACAATAGCCCAGCTATGCCACTCCTAGGTATCAATCTATCCAGGAGAAATGAAAACACATAACCACTCAAATACGTGTGATGAATGCTCACAGCACCATGATTCCCAGTAACCAGAAAAGTGGGAACAACACAAGTGTCCATGGACGTTTAACACATGATGCTCAGTGAGAGATGCCAGACCCAAAAAAGAGCATATATGCCATGATTCAATTTATATGAAATACTCAAATAGGCAAACACATGGAGATGGAGGACCTGGGGGGAAACAGGAGTGGGGAGTGACAGGTAACAGGTACAGGGATTCCCTTGGGAGGTGATTTTTTAAATGTTCTAAAATGACATAGCAATGGTGTTTGTACAACTCTGCAAATATACTAAAAATCACTGAATTGCGCCATTTACTGGGTGTATTGTATGGTGAATTATTTCTCAGCTTAAAATGGGGGAAACACCTTGCTGAATCATGAATAATGGGGGATGGGCGGGGACTTGGAAATTCTGGTATTCTTCTCACAAACGAAGAAGGACATACATAAGCCACCCTTTCATGGACCTCCTACCATCTTAGGCATGTGTGTGCATGTGTCTCAGAGACCTCAAAATTGACAGAATAATGTTAAAATGACGTGTAGCTGAACCTCCAAGTCAACTGGCCCCAGGAATACGTTTTCCTGACACGCAGCATCACGTAGGTCCTTAAGAATGGCTGTGTCGATAAACCACGATAATTAAGAAGCTTAAAAGTCTCACTAGTGAGACCTGCCTGACAGACAGATGATGGGAAGCAACCTTTCCAGACAAAGCCACCATCAGGCCCTTTGGACACCGTACCAGCCTCACGGGACACTGTGCCCCGTTTGGTGACCAGGGAAGAGGAACAGGATGGCCATTCATCCCAGGGATAGAATGATCTAGAAGCATTAAGACTGGAGAGGCGAGGGGGGGCAGAGATGGGAAAGCTTAGTATATGAATACATCATATCCTCTATGTATCAATCCTAAAGTGAGATTGGCAGAAAAGGAAACAATCTAGAAAGACATCCAGACCCTACATTAAAAAGTTACTTAGGGGACTTCCCTGGTGGCGCAGTGGTTAAGAATCCGCCTGCCAATGCAGGGAACACGGGTTCGAGCCCTGGTCCGGGAAGATCCCACATGCCGCGGAGCCACTAAGCCCGTGCGCCACAACTACTGAGCCCACGTGCCACAACTAGTGAAGCCTGCGCCCTAGAGCCCGTGCTCCGCAACAAGAGAAGCCACCACAATGAGAAGCCCACGCACCACAACGAAGAGTAGCCCCCGCTCGCCGCAACTAGAGAAAGCCTGCACGCAGCAATGAAGACCCAACGCAGCCAAAAATAAATAAATAAAATAAATTTATTTTAAAAAAAGTGACTTAGTCCTATGAGCAATGGCGTGAGGAATGATACTGTGTCACAATAAGTGATGCTGCGTCCAGGGAGGCCATGCACATGTCATGCCGTCCAGATCTCTCAAGAGAGCAGCAGTTCAGGCTTTCGGCGGTGGGTGGCATAAGCCATAAGCCCAAGCACCAGGAGGCAGGTCCACTGAAAACTGTACTGAATTGTATGATTTAATGGTGGATTAAATCTCAATAAAGCTGCTCAACCTGGGTGAAGACCACGCTGAATCACGGACAACGGGGGAGGCGTGGGTGTGTAGAGGTCCCGGGAATTCCGCCGTGAGAAGGGGGCTCATGTGGGCTGGAGGTGGGAGACCCAAAATCGACAGCACCAGCTGTCAGTTGCCAAAGAATGGACGTGGAGAAGATAAGAATGGACGTGGAGAAGATGAGAATGTCTGAGAAAAACCACAGCCGACCCAGGACATAACTCCGAGAAGCCAGGCCCAGGCATCAGCCTCGACACAAGTGCTGGGGGGTCAATATTAGTGATGCGTTCAGACTTCCCCAGCGGTCCCGTGGGTAAGACTCCGCGCTTCCAAGGCAGAGGGCACGGGTTCCATCCCTGGTCGGGGAACTAGAACCCCGCGTGCTGCAACGTGTGGCCAAAAACAAACAAACAAATTAGTGATGGGGCGGCCTCAGAAGCCACCACCCAGGACTCCGGGGCTGCCCAGGGCTGGTAGGAAAACAGGCGCTCCCCAGAAATTATCCCAACACATCAGAGTCTGGGGACACCCATGGATCCCAGTAAAGACGCATGAAAAAGTGCCTGGATTCTTCAGGGCAGAACTAAACACCAGCACCTTCGGAGCATGCCCTGAGCTTTGCACAATTCTATTTAAGCACGTCCATCACGAAGCATCCACAATGTTACAGGTCAATTTGCCTCAATAAAGTTGGGGAAGAAAAGAAATGTGATATTAAGGGGGTATGCATAACTAAGAGGGAATCACCTGTAAAGCGATCACGCTTTACATGATAAACACTCTTTAGAAACTTACGCAAGTGACCAAAAAAACAGAGGCAAGTATTTTGCAGTCACTTATACTTGGTTTTCAATAGACCACAGAAAAAAAAAAAAAAAAAAAAAAAAAACAGGATACAAAGTTGTATGTGATGTAGGATGATGGTTAAAGAGTATTAACATTATAGGGAAATAAATTAAATGTTCATAGCTAAAAAAAAAAGCATGTCCACTAATAATGGCCTCTGATGTTCGTCTATTTCGTATATAGTAGTGTATATATGTTAATCCCAGTCTAATTTACCCCTCCCCCTCTTCCCCTTTGGCAACCATAAATTTTTCTCTGTCTGTGACTATTTCTGTTTTGCAAATAAGTTCATCTGTATCATTATTTTAGATTCCACATGCAAGTGATATCACATGATATTTGTCTTTGTCTAACTTCACTTAGTATGAAAATATCTAGGTCCATCCATGTTGCTGCAAATGGCATTATTTCATTCTTTTTTATGGCTGAGTAATATTCCATTGTATATATGTACCACATCTTCTTTGTCCAACAAGGATTTACTGAATAGTACAGGGAACTATACTCAGTATTTCATAATTACCTATATGGGAAAAGAATCTGAAAAAGAATATATATATATATATATATATAAAACTGAATATAAAACTGAATCACTTTGCTGTACACCTGAAACTAACACCACATTGTAAATCAACAATACTTCAATTTAAAAAATTAATTTTTTAAAAAATAAATGAAAAATTCAAGAAAGTTTTCAAAGAATGAAAAAAGGAAGACTAATGATAGCAGATAGCAGGCCTCAGTATCATGTTGGCTTAGGGTTTAGTTCAATACCTTGATAATTGTTTACGTATCTATTACTTGTATTATTAAATTAATGTGACATTTTAAATTTTTATCTTTAAAGAATGATGAAATTGGAATACTTACATGAATTTCTTATTCTATTTCATTTTTCCTGACAGCTTTGGTTACTAATGTAATTTTCATATTGACAGCTTTATTATATTACCATTTTATTTTGTAACAATAATTGCCAATATCGTTTTAATCTAAACTACAGAGTTAAATATTTTCTCTGTTCAACTATCAATTATGCAGAATTAAGACTTACAGTTTCTTTAAGAAGGGTTTATTAAAACTACATTTGCTTAATTACAAAAAAAAAATTGGCATCTGAGAAGTAGAATTCAATGACAAGGAAATGTTTAAAATTGACAGTGAGTGGGGTGACCAAAGCTTGGGTGTTTTACACGAGAGGAAGATGCTTGGCAATTAAGTCCGTCAGTATGAGGAAATGAAATTTTTTTTTGACAGGTCCTCTCATGACTGGGAGGGGCTTGGCTCCTGTATTCCTTGGACCCCCAACCCTAACTGGCTTTCTTGTAGTGCCATCTATGGACATAAAGTATGTTTAGTTATGGGTCTCTCCAGATAAATGGACAAACAGGAAACACAGAGAGAAAGACAGAGGGAGACAGAAAGAGAGAGAGACATTATTTGAAGGAATTGGTTCATTCAACCATAGATGTGAAGAGGGGGTACCCCAAAATCTGCAGGGTAGACCAGCAGGCTGGAGACCTAGGGAGAGCTGAGGTTACAGGTTGAGCCACACGACCATCTGGAGGCAGAATTCCCTCTTCCTTGAGGAACCTCAGTCTTTTTTTTCTCCTAAGGTCTTCAACTGATTGGACAAGGCCCACCCACATTGTGAAGTACAATCTGGTTATGTCAAAGTCTCCTGGTGTCAATTTTTTTTTAATTGTAGTTGATTTACAATGGGGTGCTGGTTTCCGGTGGACAGCAGAGTGATTCAGTGATATATTTTTTTCAGATTCTTTTCCATTATAGGTTTTTACAAGGTATTGAATATAGTTCCCTGTGCTCTACAGTAAATCCTTGTTGTTTATTTTATATAGAGTGGTGTACATCTGTTAATCCCAAACTCCTTAGTTATCCCTTTCCCCTTTGGTAACCATAAGTTTGTTTTCTATGTCTGTGAGTCTGTTTCTGTTTTGTACAGAAGTTCATCTGTATCATATTTTAGATTCCACATATAAGTGATATTATATATTTGTCTTTCTCTGACTTACTTCACTCAGTATGATCATCTCTAGGTCCATCCATGTTGCTGCATGATTTCAATGTTTATCTCATCTTTTTTTTTTTTTTTTTTAGCCATGCCACGGGGCATGCGGGATCTTAGTTCCCCAACCAGGGATCGAACCCGTGCCCCCTGAAGTGGAAGCACAGAGTCCTAACCACTAGACCACCAGGGAAGTCCCAACGTTCCTCTCATCTTAAAAAATATCTTCCCAGCAACCTCTAGACCAGCGTTTGACCACAAAGCTGGGTCCACAGCCCAGCCACATTGACATAAAATTAGCCAGCACAAAGTATGAGTTTTCAGGCAACCGAGAGCCCTAACGAGCTTCCAATGGGCGTCGTCTGGAAGCAGGGACCCAGCCAGCCGGACCAGAGAAGCGCGGAAAAAGCACCAGCTCAAGCCAGCACGGCACCATCGCCTGGATGATGGCTCATCCTTGTGGCAGGAGGACCTGACGGCCGCCTCTCGTGCTGGCATGTTTCCACAGCTTGAGAAACGAGTGCAGGTGTCAGCCACCAAGCATGGCTGCTTCCACCAACAGCAGGGGGACAGAAAGAGCTGGGGGCAGCTGAGGGGCCCCGCGGCTCTTCAGCCTCGTGATGTCGCCTCGCGTGGATCCTAAACCTTCCCTCCTGCGGCGGTCACCACTAAACCCTGTGGCAACTCCCTCCAAATAGAGAAATCCAAGAGGTCCATGGGACTGCCCGGGCGGTCCAGTGGTTAGGGCTCCGCGCTTCCACTGCAGGGGGCACGGGTTCCATCCCTGGTCGGGGAACTAAGATCCTGCAAGCCGCGGAGCGTGGCCAAAATTTTAAAAATAAATAAACAATAAAATTTTTTTAAAAAATAAAAATGGTTATGCTAGAAGGGCCAACACCAGAGGAAAGAGCCATGTGGGGAGAAGCCCCAGGGATGATAGGAATAAATGCGGAAAGGGGGAGAGAAAACAGCCTCCACGGGGACCCAACAGAGGCCTTTCTAAGCAGGAGTCTTTTACGTGTGACTATAAGCCCCATCCCCTCTGCGGGCTGGGTGAGGTCACAGGTAGTTTGAAGAGGCCCCCAGCCGCCCCTGAGCACATGGGCGAGAGAGTCGGCTGGACCCAAGAGCTGTGCCTGCTAAGGCCTGCAGCCCTGGTCACGCCCTGTGGCACTCAGCTGCTCTACCTGCCAGCTCGGGCTGCATGATGAGTAATGGTATGCATCAAGTTGGCTGGGCCACCAGGAGCTCAGAGAGCTGGGCACCGTGATCTCTGCATGTGTCTGGGAGGGTGTTTCTGGGTGACATGAGCATTTGAACAGGTGGCTGCAGGAAAGCAGATGGCTCTCCCCAGGGAGGGTGGGCCCCGTCTAATCAGTTGACACTTGAATAGAACAGAAAGGCAGAGGGAGAATTCTCTCTCTCTCTGTCCTTGAGCGGGGATGTCCATCTCCTCCTGCCCTTGGACATCTGTGTGCCTGGTTCTCAGGCCTCTGGACTTGGACTGAACACACCACCAGCTTTCCTGGGGCTCCAGATGGCAGACGGTGGCATTTCTTGATCTCCCGAACTGTGTAGGTCAATTCCAATCAATCAATCAATATATACATACCGATACAGAGATAAAGATACAGATAAATGTATTACACAGGGGTCTGCAAAGAAACAGAACCAATATCTACATTTATCTATATCATCTATCTACCTATCATATGGCTATCATCTACATATCTATCATCTAGCTAGCTAGCTATTATCTATCTATCATCTAGCTATTATCTATCAACTATCTATCCATCTACATAGATATTAGATATATCCTGTTGGTTCCATCTCCCTGGAGAGCCCTGACTAATACTAGCTGCTGTAACAAAGTAGCACAGACAAGGTGGTTTAAACAACAGACACGTGCTTCTCACAGTCGTGGAGGCTGTTAGTCCGAGACCACGGCGAAGGCAGATTAGTTCCCAGCGAGGCTCTCCTCCTGGTTTGTACAGCTGCATACCTGCCATGTCCTCACGTGGTGGAGAGAGAGCTCTGGTCTCCTCCTCTTCCTATAAGGACACTAATCCCATCACGGGGACCCCACCCTCATGGCCTTATCTAACCCTAATCACCTCCCAAAGACCCCACTGCCTAACACCATCCCCTCGGGGGTCAGGGCTTCCACATATGAACTCGGGGGGGATACCAAGACTCAGTCTGTAACATGCTCCCGCCACCTCACCCGGAGGTGTCCACACGAGAAGGTCGGAGGCGGAGGAGGAAAGGCAGGGCTGGGGGCTCCCTGCTCGGTCTCCCCCTGCGCTGCCAGCAGTACGGACGTGCCTTCCTGCACATGCATCGTGCACCCACCATCCCCCCCGACTATGCATCTGCTCCTCCCTTCATCCACCTCCCCGTCCCCAACCCCTCCCAACGCTTCGCCGGGGCGGTCAGGACAAGACCAGGGAAGGCCACCGCCAGCCCCTCGCCCCGACCTCACCAGCCCCTCCCAGGGGGTGTCCCTCCTGCCAGACACCCACCCAGGAGGGCTCACCGCTGGCTCGGGCACTACGCGTGCACCACCTCCGCTGTCCCGGGCCGCGCTCCTTCACGAGGCCGTACACGGCGGGACAGCCCCGAACCAACCTGATCACAAACCCAGGACTGGCCCTCCTGGCCTGGCACGCGAGACCCCGGATGCCAGCAGGAAGGGAGGTGACCCGGTCACTGCATCCCAGCGGCTGGACCTCCCACATGTCCTTCTGCCACCTGGAGACCCTCCATGTGGGCTTCACCGCCCACAGCCCAGGAATGGGCTCCTCCTTGGGGAGACCCCACACCCCCCTCCCCCAGGGCAGGCCTGCGGCCACTCAGCCCATCCGCTACGGGGCCAGCTGCCCTGGCCCGAGAGGTGTGGTGTAGCTCTCTGGCCAAGTGCGTGTGAAGGGGTGAGGGCCACACCAGCCTAGGAGCCAGGGGACCAGGCACTGAGTGCAGGGCGATGCTCCCCCCAGCCCTCCTGGGTGAGAAGCTGGAAATGCTGAGTCCTCAGAGGTTCCGGGAGGAGGGTGGACGGTAGGAATCCCACGGTTCCTGCCAGAGTGTCTCATGGAGCAGGGAAACGCGTAAATCCATGACACGTTGACCAATGACAGTTGTCCTTTAAGGAGAAATGTATTAACTCATTAAATTTCCTGCAGGGAGAATCAAAGCTGCTCAACGCACCTTCAGTTTACCCATAAAGGTATAGGATGGACGGATGGATGGATAGATAAACAGAGACAGATAGATAGATAGATATGACAAATTGATAGGTAATAGAAAATACATAGATACGTAGATGATAAATAAATAATAAGTATATAGATGATAAATAATAGATACATAGAAAGATGATAGATACAAAGATGTATGATAAATTGATCATAGATACATAGATAAATACATAGATAATATAGATAATAGATACAGATAATAAATAGGTCGATAGATAATAGAAAATGGACAAAGGCATAGATTATAGATTATAGATGCATAGATTATAAATAATACATGCATAGATGATAAAAATGTAGACAGATGATAGATATGTAATAAATACATAGATGAATGATAATAGATGACAGATAATTGACTGACAGAATATAAAAAAGAAGATATACATAGATAGGGTATGAAAGTATATATATTTATATATGTAAATATATATACTTATGTTTATATACATATTTACATTATATATATATAAAAATAGAATCAACTCCATCCAGGCATGGAATCACAAAGGTTAGTATGTATGTAACAAACTGGCCATCGACACAATTATCAGCTCCTACGCTGGCCCATAAACCGCAATCCTGGCGTCCCCGGTGCTGTGCATGAGACGTGATCTTCCCAATGTCACCTACCCTCCAATCACTGCCTCATTTCCACGAAGACCCAGTCAGGATCCTCCTGGAAGCAAAAGCCTCAAGAAGACTCATCAAGTACCACCTCCCAGAACACCCACCGTGCGAGGGGAAATGCATTTGCTGTCGACCCCATGTGACAAAATCTCTCAGGAAAAGTCCTCTTTCAAGGACAGCTGCGGAGACCGCCGGGTTCCATCCTTCTAACAGAGGAAGCGATGCTCGTCTCCCTAAAGAAACACTCCCTGAGGAACGTGCCCCTGCCTTGTGCCATCTGCCACCTGCTAAAAGCCTATCCCATCTGGTCTCACGTCACCCAAAAAATTGAGTGAGTTCGGGTCAATCGAGAAGGTGAACAAATTGGGCTGAAAACGAGAGGTGGGCAAAGCATCCCAACCTTGCTTCAGGCAAAGGTCAAACCACTGAGCAGATATTCTAAGAGTGCTCCCAGAAAACCAGCAGAAACAACCCTAGCAAAGAGGCCACGCGGAGCCCCCAGCCTCGGAGTCATAGCCTGGGAAGCCGGGATGGGCCCAGGCAGCCGGGGGGACCCGGAGACCACGCAGGTCCCAAATCCCAGGGCCCGGGAGGGCCCTGCGTCTGCAGGGCTGGCCCACAGGCCGGGTCTAGGCCAGGGCTGCAGGTCAGGAACCCGGGTCTGCAGAGAGGAAGGGGGAGCCTGAACGGTCGGGACCTTGACGTGAGCATGACAGGATGGGGCCGGCTCTGTGCACAGCAGGGCCGGAGGAGAGGCCGGTGGGGCTGGAGGCGATGCTGAAGCCACCCAAGGCAAGCAGCAGCTGTATTCCCCCCGCACGGGGCTGCAGAGGACGCAGCCAGCAAAGTTCAGAGGAGGGTGGCCAAGGGCCCCCGCCACGCAGAAGGAGGGCCCCGAAGGCCCAGCCGTGGGTCTGCTAGCCGTGCGAGGCACAGAAGGGCTTGTGTTTCCAGGCAGAGCTGCAAACCCAGTCCCCGGTGGCCAGAACAGCTGCAAAACATCCAACGTTGGGTCTTAATTCAGTACAATTTATAGGACGGGGACACACGGGGCTGCAGGTTCCCAAGGAAAAGAATTCTAGCTATGTGTCCGGGATAGGTCCAGACTGCACCCGGAAACCAGAAGAACGAACTGTCCGAGGGCCGCGGTGCTTTCAGAAGCCTGTGAAGGGCCCCAGGTCTTCTCAGCGGGTCAGGCCTTGCTCAGAGGGCGGCCGAGACCCCGGGATCACTCCAAACACACACTGCGGCGCCCGCCTCCCCGAGCTGGGATGAGAGCGGGGCTCTGAAAGGAAACTGACTTTACAGCAAGACCTGAGCATGAAACACACACCATTTTGAGGAAGCAGAGTCCTGGACCGACCCAGATAAGACACATCCTTAACGGTCAGGGGCTGTGTTTTTACGAGAAGTTCTGGATGCCAGCGATGATACTTTATCTAAGACACTGAAGGACACATTGCACTTAACGTTCGACGGAGAAAGCTCTGGAAGTGTCAGGTTATCATGACTGAAAACTGGCCCGTTTAAACTCAAAATGCTTGTGCAGAAAAATTATACGTTTGAATCCCCCTCCCCATGCCCCCAGGAACAGAGGGAACCCATAATATGCAGAAGGAGAAAACTACGAGGGACGCCGACCTCCCACTCTGTCTGTTTCTGGGGTACCTCGTTTTCTTAAAAGGAAGGAAAGGAAGGGAATGGGGAGAGAAAGGAGTCGATGGGAAAAAACCCAGATGCCCTAGTGATACACATGGTCTGAGGTCAGCACCCAAAAAGGCTCGGGTTTTTACAACCATCCTCCCCCTCCTCCCTACACCCAGTGCAAAGACAGCCCAGGGAACGAACGTGCAGAATCCCTACTCCCATAGCAGGCTTCCCCGGCTCGCAGCTTTATTCACATAAACACATTTTGATGCCAAAAGATCCAGAAATGCATCACACCCTTGATGTGATTTCCAAAGACCGCAGAACAAAGCACAGTGGCCTTATTTCTTCTGCGTGGCTTGGAAAAGTCTCTTTAAACAAACAGAAATAAAACCCTCCCCCGAGGTCGGAGGCTCTCCTGCAAGTGCAAAGCCTTACCCCCACACGTCAGACAGATAAATTAGGAGTCCGTTTACTGCTGGGGTTTCTCGAACAAGCGTCCGATTCAAAAGTATTAAATAAGAAAAAGTACAAGCCAGGAAGAGCGCCGGCAACCCCAGGGCTTAGAAAAAAATGTGGGAAACGCAGAGAGGTGGCTGGCTGGAGGAACACAAGTTTTCATGAGTGACAGAAAGCCAAGATTTTAAGAAATGTGAGGGGGGGGTCAGATGCAAAGCAGCCAAATACAGCCCGGGAGGTGGGATGTGCATCTCTGCGGCTCTTTTTCCAGCCGGAGAGCAGAGCCGAGGGTCTGGAGACAGCGATGCTATCGCTTTCCTTCAAGGTGACGGCGCAGGTGAAGCTGCTTTCTGACACCTGATTTCCTAAACACATTCAAGGCTGGTGACATCAAGATAAAATACTGCCTTGGCCAGAGCCACAAGAAGTCCCCAGCCATGAACCTGGAGAAATGCCCTCCTTAAGCCCCCGGGATGCGCCTCGATGTTGGGGTCCTGGGAAAAGATTGCCAAGGGCTGAGATGGGGCATTTGTAAATCGCGTACCTCCTGACAAAACATCCATCCGGACTTGGGATGTTTTAAGGTGGGAATCAGAAATAACAGCGGTGCCTTTTTCTTTTTTTGGGCCACACCGTGCAGCATGTGGGATCTTAGGGCCCCGACCAGGGATCGAACCCGTGCCGCCTGCATTGAGAGCACGGAGTCGTAACCACTGGACCGCCAGGGAAGTCCAGGGGCTTTGCCTCTTAAAGAAAAGCAATGCGTTTAAAATAAATAAATAAATAAAAGTAGTTCTAAGTGTTAGAAACAGCCTTCCTGTTTCCCCAATGACGGAAGCAACCCACAAGGACCCCCAAAGATAAAATGATCCCTGGTACTATTTTTAACTCAATGCCCCCCGCCCCCCATTGGTGTTGAGTTTAAAACAGAGAATGCAAGAGCCCCTTCCGGGAATCAAATCTAAATCAGCCCTCTAGAGCCGGCCGTGGGCACGAGAGGGTCCTTCGTATTCAAAAGCAGGGTTTCCAAGGAGTGGGGACCGCCTTCTCTATGTTCATCCCAAGAAAAGTGATTCTGGGGAAACCAGACCTTTGAAGCATCAGACTCACAAAAAACCCACCTCAAGACCCGTGAGCTACGGGGCTCACAAGCACTGTGAATTCGGGCAAGGGGAGAAAAAAAGACTGACTGATGGCAGAAAACACACCACAACCAACACCTCTTTTCTGCTTTTTTTATAAGCGGTTGCATTGCAAGCCCACTATTAACATCTTCCACCAAACATAAAACTGGTGTCTCTTGAAAACAGGGCATATGGCGAAAGCGTCTCTCCCCGGCTACCCAGAGGCAAGGTTCCCACGTAAATGACAGCGTAAACGGGTTCCTTCACCGACCAATGGCTAACATCCACGGATGGTG
Source organism: Eubalaena glacialis (assembly GCF_028564815.1). Classification (NCBI taxonomy): domain Eukaryota; kingdom Metazoa; phylum Chordata; class Mammalia; order Artiodactyla; family Balaenidae; genus Eubalaena; species Eubalaena glacialis. The sequence continues at coordinate 5,408,919 of NC_083737.1, read as the reverse complement.
TCAGCGGAGGACACGCAGGGGGTTTCATCCTCAGCCGCCCGTCGTTTTCAATCTTTCTCCGATTTACCCCAAAGCGTCCCTCGCAGAGAACACGAATGCTGCAGGTATGGAATTATCTAGGGGGCAAAACATCCCTGCCGGCCGTGCTTCTGTCGCGGAGTTTAGCATTTGCAATCCTATCAGCGGACCTCTAGAGCTTTTGTAAGTCATTTCTTTCCCTTGCGTTGGGACGCAAGGGGCCCCTGCAGAGAAAACACTCGTTTTCACCAGCTTTGGGCCACCCAAAGCCCATCTCTGTCCTCTGAGCCACCCAAAGCCCCCCACCTGTCCTTTGGGCCACCCAAAGCCCATCTCTCTCCTCTGGGGCAACCATAGCCCATCTCTGTCTTCTGGGCCGCCCGAAGCCCCATCTCTGTCCTTTGGGCCACCCAAAGCCCATCTCTGTCCTCTGAGCCACCCAAAGCCCATCTCTCTCCTTTGGGGCAACCAAAGCCCATCTCTGTCCTCTGAGCCACCCAAAGCCCATCTCTCTCCTTTGGGGCAACCAAAGCCCATCTCTGTCCTCTGAGCCACCCAAAGCCCCCCACCTGTCCTTTGGGCCACCCAAAGCCCATCTCTCTCCTCTGGGGCAACCATAGCCCATCTCTGTCCTTTGGGCCACCCAAAGCCCATCTCTCTCCTTTGGGGCAACCAAAGCCCATCTCTCTCCTTTGGGGCAACCAAAGCCCATCTCCGTCCTCTGGGCCGCCCGAAGCCCCACCTCCGTCCTCTGGGCCGCCCGAGGCCCCACCTCCGTCCTCTGGGCCGTCCGAAGCCCCATCAAAGGTCCATCTCTGTCTTCCGCGCATTTCCTCTGTCCCGGGCAGCGCGCCCCACTGCGGGGTCAGTACTGACAGCCAAGCATCCGACGAGGCGCCCGCGCGCGGTCACCCGCCCCCGCCCCGCTACACGAAGCCGCCGTCCCTGATGCCGAAGTAGCCGGCGTGCACGGCGTCGCCCAGGGGGAACGCCTGCTCGTGGTCCAGGCCCCACTCGCCCTCATCCTCGTCCTCCAGCTCCGCCTCGGCGCCGCGCGCGTTCTCGTACAGGAAGACCTGCTCGTCCACGTGCGCGGGGGCCAGGCGGTTCCGCTTGGCGCTGACGACGTTGGCCGAGGAGCCGAAGAGGCGCTCGGGGCAGACGCGCGTGGCCGCCACGGACCAGTACTTCTGCAGCACCCGGGGCAGCAGCGGGAAGAGCGCCAGGCGGTCCGACCACCACCGGAGCGGGTCCTCGTGGAGACCCAGCACCTTCTGAGACTTGAAGTTGCTCAGCTCCTCGACGACCTGCGCGTGCCACTCCTCCTGGTCCTCCACGCCCGCCGCGGGGCAGAAGATCTCGGCCAGCATGTCGTTGATGACGCTGGCGGGCGGCGGCGTGGCGGAGGGCGCCGGCTTCTTCACGGGCGGCTCCTCGGGCGCGGCGTACGCCGGGTCCTCGGGGGCGCGGTAGGCGCCGTCCTTGACCTTGTCCAGCAGCCCCTTGGCCTCCTCCACCACCCTGTTCTCCACCTGCTGCCTCTCGAAGGCCGACAGGAAGGGCAGCCTCTTGTAGCGCGGGTCCAGGAAGGTGGCCACGTTGAGGAACATGTCGATCTCGGGCGCCTCCTGGTAGGTCCTGGAGAGCTCCTTGGCGATCACCTCCTTGGCCATGCTGATCTCCTTGGAGTCCGTCTCCTTGATGTTGAGCGTGGTGTTGAGCAGCATGTGCAGGAGGGGCTTCACCATGCTGATGGTGGGGTGCCTGGAGGCGGACAGCATCTCGGCCACCTGCCTGAAGGGCTGCAGCAGGTCCACCAGGCCCTCGATGGTGGCCCACTCGGCGGCCTCGAGCATGAGGTGGTGGTTATTGCTGTCCTCCAGCAGGACGCCCGCGATGGCAAACTGCTGCTCCTTGAGGCGCTGGAGCATGGCCAGGGTGCTGCCCCACCAGGCCACGCGGTTGCTGACCAGCATGCAGGGGGCGGCGTTCTGCTGCTTTTGCTTCTCGTACAGCATGTACATGGCCACGGTAGACTGCTGGAAGTACTCCACCAGCTTGCGGCAGCGGCCCAGCAGCGCGCCCAGCTTGGGCAGCCGGAAGGCCTGCTGGATGCCCGCGTCGAACGTGTGGCCCAGGCAGGGCATCTGCACCGCAATGTCCAGCAGCGAGCAGGCCTTGGCGATGTCCTTGCCACGGTCCGTGGTGGCGCTGAAGACCTTGGAGCTGACGCCCCACTCGATGAAGGCTTCGTACAGGACGCGCGTGATGGTCTCGGCCGCGTTGTCCTCCGGCACCTCGAAGGTCTTGAGGCAGCGGGAGCCCAGGAAGAGGCCGTGGGGGGCAGCGCGGCCAAGGAAGTGCGCGGCCAGCGTCACGTAGGTCCGATTCTGGCTCTCGCTGCGCCACAGGTCGGTGGAGACGCCGCACCACGCGGCCTCCGCCAGCTCCTTGAGTACCGCGTCGCGCACGGCGCCGTAGCGCTCGGGGATGGCCTTGCCGCAGAAGAACTTGCGGCTGGGCAGCTCGTAGCGCGGCTCGGCCGTCTTCAGCAGCACCTTGAACGTGGGCTCGTCCACGATGGACGCGGGATAGAGCCCCTCGCAGATGAGGCCCATGACGGCGGCCGTCAGCTCCTGCTGCCTGCGGCCCTCGTGGCCGTGCGCCGCCGCCTTGGCGGCCAGCGGCTCCTGCGCGCCCTGCTGCGCGGCCTCGGGCTTGAGCTTGGAGAAGGCGCTGGCGAAGGCCTCGCGCATCTGCTCCGTGTTGCTCTTCACAAACTCACAGAACTCATCGGGGTGGTTCTTCTCCAGGTGGTAGGACAGGTTGGAGGTGTTGCCCGAATAGGCGATCTGGGCCATGCAGATGCGGCAGTAGATCTTCTTCCACTGCAGGATGCAGCCCTCGGCGTTCGTGTCGAAGCCGAAGTAGCGCCACACTTTGCTCTTGGCGCGCGGATGCGCCACCAGCTTGAGATCGGTCTGTGCGCCCTCCAGGCTCTTGCCCTCCATTGCGCCACCCCGGCCGGGCCTCCGCTCATTCGGGACGACCTGCCGAGAAGCAGCGAGACAAACACAGCGTGAGAAGAGACCCGGCTCCGGCCGGCGCGGAGTGGGGCTGCTCCGGAACCAAGGGCGCACGCAGAGGGACCCCGGGGGCCGCCGCTCCGGCTCGTGGCTTTGGCAAAGCAGAGGGGCCGGTCTGACAAGCCAGCAGCTCTTCCATCCGGGTGCGTCCGAGGACACGCGTTTTTTATTTTTAGTTTTTGGATCGTCTTTGGACTCCTGATGACAGCTCTTTCCTCACCTGAGCTGCTTTACTCTGTCCTGTTCTAGGAAATCCAGGAGCCCCGACACCAAGCAGGGGGGCTTGTTCTCCAGACGGAGGCCACATTCCCAAGCGCCCCGCCAGCCCAAGACGACCCACCTCCCCAACAGAAAACCTGGTCGGCAAGCACACGTGTCACACGCCACCATCAGATGTGGCTCCAATCAGAAGAAAACAGAGGGTCTCAAGCGGATATTAAGTTGGCAGAGTGTCATTAAATGCGAGCTTTTTCTAATTTTATGGTTTGAAATGATGCCTTTTTGACCACAATGAGGTATCACCTAACCCCCCCCCCACCCCCGGCGGAATGGGCATCATCAAAAAGAACACAAATAACAAATGCTGGCGAGGGTGTGGAGAAAAGGGAACCCGCCTACACCGTTGGTGGGGATGTAAACTGGTGCAGCCACTATGGAGAACAGGAGGGAGGTTCCTTAAAAAACTAAAAATAGAGATGCCGTATGATTCAGCAATCCCACTCCTGGATATTTACCCGAAAGAAACAAAAACACTCATTAGAAAAAAGATGCACGCACGCCCATGTTCACAGCACCACTATTCACAACAGCCAAGACATGGAAGCAACCTAAATGTCCATCGTCCATGGACAGAGGAATGGATAAAGAAGATGTGGTACATATATACAGTGGAATATGACTCAGCCATAAAAAAAGGAACGAAATTGCACAATTTGCAGCAACATGGATAGGCTTGGAGATTATTATGCTTAGTGAAATAAGTCAGACAGAGAAAGACAAATACTGTATGGTATCAGTTATATGTGGAATCCAAAAAAAAAATTTTTTTTTTAAACTAGTGAATATAACAGAAAAGAAGCAAACTCACAGATATAGAGAACAAATTACTGGTTACCAGTGGGGAGAAGGAAGGGAGAGGGGCAATATAGGGGAAGGGGATTGAGAAGAACAAACTATAATACTCGGTATAAAATAAATAAGATACAAGAACATATAGTACAACACAGGAAATACAGCCAATATTTTATAATGCCTATAAATGGAGTATGACCTTTAAAAATTGTGAATCACTATGTTGTACACCTGAAACTTATATAATATTGTACATCAACTATATATCAATTAAAGAAAGTTTAAAATATTACTTTCTGAACTGCACATGCTCTAGTTGTTTTGTTTTGGTTTTTAATCTATCTATCTATCTATCTATCTATCTATCTATCTTGGCTGCGTCAGGTCTTAGTTGAGGCATGCGGGATCTAGTTCCCCGACCAGGGATCGAACCCGGGCCCCCTGCATTGGGAGCGCGGAATCCAACCCACTGGACCACCAGGGACGTCCCTCTATTTTTCTCCCACGTGCATCTGGGATCAGGAACCAGATTGGGGCAATAATGGATCTCTCAATCCCTGGAACTTCTCAAAATGCCCACCGTGGGCACTCACACCTGGGCACAGAGATACCTATGAGCTGTGGTGCAGCATTGCCCGGCTGTCAGTGGGGAAGTCGACCTTAGGGCCAGGTCCCCGGGTTTCCACTGTTGGTGATGCCCACACATTCGGTTCCCTGGAGCTGCCAATCAGGGCCAGGACGCCCAAAAGGGCAGCTGAGTTTTCTTAAAAGCAGGCTGTTACTCACAGACATGGAAAACAAACTAGTGGTTACCAAAGTGGAAAGGTGGGGAGGGAAAAATTAGGAGTTTGGGATTAACAGATACACACTACTGTATATAAAATAGATAAGCAACAAGGACCTACCATATAGCACAGGGAACTACATTCAATATCTTGTAATGACCTATAATGGAAAAGAATCTGAATATATACGTATAATTGAATCACTGTACTGTACATCTGAAGCTAACACAATATTGTAAATCAAGTACGCTTCAATAAAAGACCTTTTTAAATAAATAATCATAAACAAATATATATACACATATATGCCTAGACACAGAGAGAAAAAGATATGCTTTAAGAGCATGAATGTTAGTTTTATTACTTATTTGATTTCCTCAAATGATGTCCGTGGAACAGATTTCCCCCTGAAATGGGTTAAGTCTGCAAGCTTTCAACCCCCTGTACAGCACTCAGGGGGTTAAATCACAAAGTGCACCAACCAGGTGTTTTCTGAGTGTGGGGCGTATGTTCAAAGCCAAAACCCGGTAACGACGACAGTGGTTTGAATAGCGGCCCCCCTCCCCAAATTCATGTCCCACCAAAACCTGAGAGTGGCACCTTATTTGGAAATAGAGTCTTTGCAGATGTGATGAAGAATCTGAGATGAGGTCCTCCTGGAGGAGGGTGGCCCTACATCCAATGACAGAGTCCTTACAAGACACAGGAGAGGAAAGACACAGACACAGAGGAGAAGCCCCGGGAAGACAGAGGCAGAGACGGGAGGGACGCGGCCACAAGCCCAGGGACGCCTGGAGCCCCCAGAAGCTGGAAGAGGCGGGAAGGACCCTCCCCTGAAGCCTCTGGAGGGGGCGCAGCCCTGGGACACCTTGACCTCAGACGTCTGGTCTCCAGGATGGGGGAGGATGAACTTCCGTGATTTTAAGTACTTTGTTACGGCCGCCCCCACACGCTCTGCTGATGAGAACAAAACTATAAAAGCTATGAGTGGTAACATCACCCCTGGTGCTGGGCGCCCTGCGGTCAAAAGGGCCCACCTGAGGCTTTTCAGGGAGAGGTCACACTTGGGGGGGGCTGATTTAAGGGGCACGTCGGTAGCCAGGGGTGGGGCAGAAGGATGTACTGCTCAGAGGTGAGGCCCAAAGTCTCCAGGACAGGCGGAGGGGATCCGACACAGCCAGGACTTTCACAAAGAGGAAACCCCAAGACCGCACATCCTACAGCCAAGCCAGGATGGGGCACCTGAGCGTGGGAAAGGTGGTCCCAAAAAGCGACAGGAACTTCACGGCGGGCACCACACCTGGGCTCTGGAATATGAGCGGCCGCATCCCGCGTGGGCCACACAATTCAGTTTTATCAGATCCGACTACACCTTGATGATGATGATGAATTACTGCTGTGATTTGGCTGAAGGAGTCCAGCGCGACCCTGGCGCAAAGTTTTGCACACAAAGCAGGAAGTATCCCTGACACAGTGACAACCTAAGGAGGCACTGCCCGTAGGGCCTCCCCCTGCAGCATCACCTCCTTCGGGCCAATGATGTCAGAACCTCCAAGGAGGTGACACACAGTAGGAGGGTTCTGAGCACATATGTTGAAGGCGGCTGCACAAAGCCACCCTCCACTGTCTGTGGAGGGCAAGGTCTACATCTCCCGTCAGAGTCAGGAATCAACGTTTTGTCAAAGCAGCCTCTCCACAGGGTCCTTCTTACAGGGTGGCCTGAGCATCTCTGGGGGGGACCATCGCCAAGACATTGCCAGGGATGTGGCGAGGTCCTGCCTTTTCTCACATCAGAGACACCAGCCAGATCCTCCCAATCGGCTTCACCAACACGAGGAACATGTCACAAGACACAGGATGAAGCCACCAAGTGGAGAACCAGCTGCCTTCTGCCCAGCCGGTACTTCAGGAAACTGGTAAGAACCGAAAACAGGGCCACTCTCCCTGACTTTTGTTTGTTTGTGTTGGAGAATATAGTTATTTTTCACTGGGAAAAAAGGTTACTGGGAATAACATGTAAGTGACTTGTTATGTTACTTGAAATATATGTTGTAAATTTCTGTTTCACATTTCTGTTCACTTTTTTTTCATTTCAAATAAATCTAAATTTAATTAACATTAAGTGAATAGGATCCATATGGATAAGTAAAAGCCACATAAACAAAAGCTCTTTAGGACTCCCCTGGAGGTCCAGTGGTTAAGACTCCATGCTTCCAAGGCAGGGGGCACGGGTTCAATCCCTGGTCAGGGAACTAGGATCCCACATGCTGCGTGGCACGGCCTAAAAGTAAAAATTTTTTAAATTTTTTTAAAAAAAGCTCTTTGGTGGGGGGGGGGGTACTTATTTTTTTTAAGAGTAAAAAACGCCTAAGATCATGAAAACTGTGGTTTCACCTCCCTGGATGCACAACCCCCAACTGTTCATATGTACACAACACCGAGAAATAACTTCCTCTTTATCGGTTTTTAAAAACCCTACAGTTTGAACACCAGGATCCATCCTAAAATAGCTTCATAAATGGGCCAGTTGACATCTTTTGGGGTGTCAGCCCATCAGTAGAAGTCCATTCCCAGACCTACCTCCTATTTCCAACAGAATTCTTAAGGGAAATGTCTGTGTGGTATCAGAACTGCCCTGTAAAACACATCTGGATGATTTTCTCTCCCTTTCAAAACTCACTGATGCATCAGAGACATTTAATTTGTAATAGACGGTCACCACAGAGAATCTGGAAATCAGACTCTCTTACAGGAATTTTTAACTCGCTTACACACGTCTCTATCAAGACAACCTGCAACAATCATGAGTTTGTAATGATCTTGTTTACAGACAGTGCATTTTAAGGTAACATTCAGGAGTGGGTTACCTTTTCAGCATCTTCCTTCACCTTTTCATAGAATCCACGTGAACTCACACCACACACCTGTCCCCCACCTGATAAAATGTGCAGGACCACCCACAATTCCAAAGCGACAGTAATAAATGCGAGGCAGCTCCATTTTATCTAAGGAGTCCCAATAAAAGTTATATAACTGCATTAAATACGTGCCGTATGCACAAGCAACTCATGAAAACGCTGAGACGATCTATAGATAGACTCACCAGATATTCAATATCTGACATGCAAATATTAGCAAACGATCGTAACCAAGGTAGTTTTAAATCTGATGCATGATGTGACCGCTCAGGGCGGGTTATCAAAGAACTTTCACAATACCAAATGCACTTCAATAATCACCGCTGTGGTTTGTCATTATCCGTTTAGAATATATAAATAAGAGAATATTTCCATATCAACTATTTTATACTGTGCACATTTTTATTTATATAGACTATATAAATTATTTTTTAAAAAAAGAAAACATCTGATGTTTAAGAACAACAAACCCCAGCTACTCTCCATGTGCACTGGGCCTCTGTGTTACTGTTTATTTAGCTCCATACCGGGGCAAAGTTCAATGTCTCCTCCCCCGCAAGGGTTAAGTCCAGTTAGGAGCAAATAAAAAGTGGGTCCAAAAGCAGAGGAACAGTGCCACTTGGGACACCGGCCACCACCAGGCACATGGGACGAATGTTCGTTCACTCCTCCACCCAGATCTAAAATGGATTCTAACCCCACAGACCACGTGGCTTGCACACAGCAAGCCCATCAAGTCCATCTTTCGATGAAACAACCCTCTGCAAAAGCCGGAATAAGGATGCCCTCGGCTGACACATGGCTTCATGGCTGGTTTGCCTTTTCACAACTTTATTTTTTTTCTCAATCAATCAACAGGTGGAAACCACAGGGCAAGCCCTCAGGTTGGATGCATTTCCAACACGTTTCCGAGGCACGCATTTTGGGGTGCTGCATGCGATAACACCGACAAGTCTAAATTCCATCCTCAACTTGTCTTTTCTGCGAGCAGCTAAACGGGCTCCCGGGCGGGAGAGCCAGACCCGTCTGGAAGCAAAGCCGCTCGGAGCGGCGCTCCACAACCTGGGGCCATTTGGGGCAACTTGGGACAGCTTTCCATACCTCTTCACTGTTTACAAGCCAGTCCTGATCTCAAAGGTGACTATGCGGACCCCACCCCCGAGCCCCAGGTACTGGCTGGGTTCTTACCCTCTGTTCATTTCTCATCGCTCTCAATGTGTTTTTTTTTTTTTTAAATACGGAAATCCAGCTTATCAGAAAACCAAATGCTCGCCTCACATAAACCTGGAAGATTTATTTCCCTGGATGGAGGCCTGGGAGGGTGGAGCTCATATAAAAATACCTACTCCTGCTCGGAGCTGCAGGTTTGCAAAGCGTGGCCCCGGCAGCGCCCGTGGAGCGATTCTCAAGTATTTTCACAACCGAAGTCACATGTTCTCTGCCTTTTTTCACCCCCGTGTCTCAGGGGTGTTGCCCAGACGGTGCTGGGGGTGCTAGGTCAAAAGGGTGGAAACACGGGTGAACCTGAGACTATATCTATCCCCTTAGGCTACACATTAGAGAGACGGGCCACAAGGTGACACAGCACCACTCTTCCCACCGAATACTTTGTTTTAGAAAGTAGTCATCTATCACCTAAAAATACAATGTCATGTATGCTCGCGTAGCCTAGGGTTACTGTGATCTCCTGCAAATCAGGGCAGACAGAGGTTCCTACAGGCTTCCCCGTTTTACGTCCTGAGCACGCCGCTGCGACCAGACACAGCCCCAGACGGACCGCCGCCACCCCTCGCCCCCGGAGGTCCCCAACGTGCGTGAAGAGCACGAACGGGTCCCCGGAAAGCTTGGAACCGGAGACGCCGCGGAGGTCGCGGGGGCCAGAGGAACAAGGTGCCCCAGAGCGGAAGCCCCTCCCTCCAGGCCTCGCCGCGCCCCCGAGCGCGCCCGGCGTCCCCCACCCGCCCCGGGGAGGCCCGTCCTACCCGATCCTGCGCGCGGCCGGGCTCTCGAGCGCCCCCTCCTTCCCCCCGGCCGCGGGGCTGCGGGGCGCGCGGGACCCCGGGGACCCCGGCCCGCAGTGCGCGGGGGGAGCGGACCCCCGGGGCGACCCCGGCCCGGGATGCGCGGAGCGGGGGAGGGGGCGCGTGGGGACGGCGCGCCTCCCTCCCCCCACCCGGCCGCCCGGCCCTGCTTCCGGGAGCGCCCGGCGCTGCGCGCCCTGGCCGGCGGCCGGGGTCAAGGACACGCGGGGCCCCGCCGCGCCGCTCCCCCGCTCGTCCCCAGCCCCGGGGGTCCCGGCCGAGCGAGGCGCGCCACCCCGGCCGGGCGCCGCCGCCGCCGCGAGCCCCCCGCCCGCCCCGCGCGCCGACGCCCCCGCCCGCCGCCGGCCGCTGACCTGGCTCCGCGAAGCCCTGGAGGCGGCGGCGCAGCAGCTGCGCCACGACCACCGCCGCTCCCACCGCGTACACCCGCAGGGCCGCCAGCGCCGCAGACAAAGGCGACATGGCTGCCCGGCCGCCGCTTCCGCGCCGCCCGCGGGACTCGGAGCCCCGCCGGACGGCGGAAACGCGCCCGCGCCGGCCCGCCCCCCGCGCCCACGCGCCCGCCCCGAACCCCGCCCGGACCCCGCCTGGACCCCGGGACGCCGCCTGACTCGGGGCCCCGGACCCCGGACCCCGGACCCCCGACCCCGGCCCGAAACACGCACTCCCGTCCGCACCGCGGACCCCCTCCTGGCTGACGACCTCCGCCCGGACCCCGGGATTCTGCCTGACGCCGGGGCCCCGGACCCCAACCCGGACCAAGGACCCCATGGACCCCCCCTACCCCAGGGACCCCCGCCCGGACCAAGGACCCCAGGGACCCCCGCCCCGACCCCAGGGACCCCCGCCCGGAACACAGACTCCAGGGACCCCCGCCCGGACCGAGGACCCCCGCCCAGACCACGGACCCCAGGGGCCCCTCCTTGCCTGGACCCCGGGACCCCTCCTGACCCCAGACCCCCACCCAGACCACGGACACCAGGGACCCCTGCCCAGACCACGGATCCCCGGGACCCCTGCCTGGCTGCAGGACCCCCACCCAGACGTGGACCCAACCCAGACCTTGGACTCCTGCCTGGGACCCCCAATCCGGCCCTCTGACCACAAGAGCCCCCGTGGACCTCAGACCCTCCATTGAGACCGTGGACTCCCGCTAGGCTATTGCCCACCTCCACAGCAGAACCCCAGCCCCCCCAGACAGGACCATGGACTCCCACGTGGATCCCTCCTGGAGCGTGGAACCCCCCCGCCCAGACTTCCACCAGACCCCCAGAGACCCCTGAGGGGACCTCCACCAGACCCCCACCCAGATCACAGCTAGGACCCTCCCTCCCCGCACTTCCCCCAACCCAGACCCCCAGTAAGACCCCACACAGACCCCTATCCAGAACCTTACAGAAACCCTAAACCTGGCAACCCCAGACCCTACAGGGACCTTAATATCCATCAGAACCCTGGACCACATCCATATCCCCCCGATTCGGACACCTACGGGACAGCACCCCTCATAACACACCAGCAGAGACCACCTCCCCCCCCCCCGCCATCAGCGCCCGCCAACACCTAGGACCAAGGATCTCCACCCCAGCCCCACCAGGATTCCTGCCCCTGCTAGGACCCAGGATCCCACACTCCACAACCCTCTGGAACTGTGACCCCCGCACCTGGACTCTGGGTCTCCCCCCATCGCCGTAGGAAGTGAACCCAGCTGGTCTGACTCGGGGTCACCCCCAACGTGCAGGCTGCCCCCCTCCACTCAGGCCACCTGGAGATGCTCAGGATACAGACCTTGGTGCAATCCAAGGCTGGGTTAGAAGGGTCTTTCTGGTCTTTGTGACCCTCTGTCCTACAGATGAGAAAACCGAGGCCAGGAAGCCTTCCCAGGATCCCCAGCAAGACCATGGTATCAGCTGCCCCTCTTGGCCAGGTGCACCCAGGTGTGCCAGGCATGCCCAGGTGTGCCCAGAAAAGAGCATCAGGGAAAACCTCGATAGCTGCCGCCCTCCAGGGTTTCCCGCAAGAGCCCCAGGTGTGGCCACAGTGACAGAATAAGAAGGACCTAGAAGCAGGTGGAACCCAGGGAACAGTGGGGGCGTGGACCTGTCCCGGGGTGTGTGTCCAAAAAGAAAGGCCCGTTGCCAGGCATGTTATCTGTGGAGGCATAGCAATGCCAGCTGACGCCTCCCGTCCTCTTGCCCCATCTCCCCGAAGCGTCTGTGTTGTAACGTGGTTTCTGGAGTGGTGAATGGAGGGGCTGGGGTCGTCACCAGGTGCTTCCAGCCACGGCCCCCAATTCAGAGAGCCTGGAACTCATTAGAATGTTGAGGCTCCAAATGCACTTGACTTTTATGGCACCCGTAATAAATCACCCGACGTGTAGCAGCTCAAACAAACACCAACATATGATCTCACTGCCCTGTAGGTGAGAAGTCTTGCTTGTGGGTCTCCTGCCCAAGGTCTGACAAGGTCAAAATCGAGATGTCTACCCACTGGGCTCCCAAGGGAGTGATCTGGAAGAGGCTGTTTCCAAGCTCATTTGGGTTAACAGCAGAATCTAGTTCCCTGTGGTTGTAGGGCTGAAGTCCCCGCTTCTACGCTGGTGGTCAGTGGTGGGCAGGGGAGGATCCTCTCTCTGGTCTGAGCAGGTGTCACCTAAATCCCACCCTCAGCATCTCTTCACCTTCCCGTCGGTCACATCTCTCCCACTCCAGCCAGAGGTCTCTGCTTTTGAGGGTTCATGGGATTAGACTGGAGCAGGGACCAGGTTAATCTGGGATCATCTCCCTATTTTAGGGTCCATGCCTTAATTACATCTGTAAGGTCCCTTGTGCCATATAAAGTTCCAGGGGATTCTGGCTTGGACATCTTTGGGAGATATCCTTGGTCTCCTCCACCATGCTTGACAAATTCCCGTCCCTTCAAGGATTCTAGGACTCCACCACTGAAGGTAGGTTCACCTGGACCAGAAGAGGCAGGGACAACTCCAGGTGAGGGGCAGGACATCCCCCTGGAAAAGAAGGTTAGGCAGAATGGGGCCCCCTAGTGGAGGCCCAGGAAGCAGGGCGAGAGCAGCCATCTGGTTGACCCAGAGGCCAACATCTGCCATCAGGCACCCTTGGCACGGTACAAGGTGCTTATGATCATCTTTGGGGTCCTTTTGAGCTTCTCTTAAAATCAGGGGGGGAAAGACTATAATAATAATAATGAATAACTATAAATAATGTATGCAGCACGGAAAATAAGTTTTCTACCAGAACTGTCTTAAAATATAAATTTTAATATATGTTATGGAAGCCGCAAAGGTGACCATAGAATGGCCCCGAGCAAGCCAGATCCTGAAGCATCACATGGGGTGGTCAGTTCCTAGAGGCCCCTGACCCTAGAGAAGGGGGCTTCAGTGATGCTGGCCACAGACTAAACCACAGCAACGTGGGCCCTCAGAGAACTTTGTGTTGGTAAGGAGCATCTTTGTGGTCAAAGGTCACCCTCCCTACGACAGCCCCTGATAATTCAGTGGCTCCCTCCCACCTGAGTCTCCTTGTAATCAGGCAGCCCCCATGGCAGCTCCTCTGCCACACCAGGGACATGGGCCACACCAGCCACTTCTGTTTCATTCCTCTCCTATCCCTGGTGCTAACACTGTTATCGTGCGAATTGTATTCCCTACGAATAACCATGGACTCCGCCGGTGCAAACCGTGCTATTGTAATTCACTAGGATGCCTGGTCTTTTTTATTTATTTATTTGTTTGTTTGTTTGGTTGCGCCGGGTCTTAGTTGCAGCAGGCGGGCTCCTTGGTTGCAGCATGTGGGCTCCTTAGTTGTGGCATGCAAACTGTTAGTTGTGGCATGCATGTGGGATGTCGTTCCCTGACCAGGGATCAAACCCGCGCCCCCTGCATTGGGAGCACAGAGTCTCAACCACTGCGCCACCAGGGAAGCCCCAGGAGGCCTGGTCTTATCTGGGACCCATGTTCTTACATACGAATATTTTCTATTTCAGCGTTTAATGTCTCAGTCCCTGGGCCAGTGGCTGGACATCCGTCGGGGTGTGGGTAGATGTGGTCTCTGTGCACAGTTCCGGGAGCAGGGTATGTTCTCATAAAAGTGTGCTCAGTGCCTGAGTTGGTGGCCCTGGTGAAGTTCAGAATGAGGATGGTGTTTCCTGGGTGCTGACTGATATTAAACTGAATTCTCCACTGTCCATCTTATATAAAGCTTCAGCGTCCTAGACGCACCGCCCCCCCCCACACACACACTTTTTTGATGCCTAAGTATATCTCCGAACATCACTGTACAAATCCCTGTCATGCAGAGTAATAAGTTAATGACAAAACCAACCTCCTTTTCTATGCATCTCTGCATGTGTCTTCGATGGTGTTCTCAACCAAGGCCCCTCCATGCGTCTCCTATCCAGAAATTCTAATTATTGGGGCAACTCTTGGATAGTAACGATGTTTTCCAGTACACACCTGGGATACTGCCCATTTTCAGAGTGTGAAGTACCAAAGTTCTTCTCGGCATCCGTGATTTCCCTTGAATTTGTAAAGATGGCATTGCTCTATTAGGTCCTGTTAAAGGTCTTTATAGTATCCATTGGAGCCATGGACCAGGAAATCAGCATTTTTTTTAGCCCACATCTGTGTCCTCTTCATGTCCTAGGGACACGCACCCTCTTCCCTTTTATTTATTTATTTTCCTTTTACTTCCAAGAAGTGGGGTTGGGGAGAGCAGGGATGCTGGGGCACTGGGTCAGAACAGGATCCCCTGCTCGGTACTAAAAATGAGCCCTGGTCTTGTGAGCTTGGGCATTTTATGGTACCTTGGATCTATCCCTCCTGTGGTCATCCTCAACCTGGGGTGCTGTTGTAGGTTGAATTGTGTCTCCCTAAGAGATGTGTTCAAGTCCTAACCCGTAACACCTGTGAATGGGACCTTATTGGAAAACAGGGTCCTTGCAGATGGAATCAAGTTAAGATGAGGTCAGACTGAATGAGGGTGGTCCCTTCATCCAATGACTGGTGTCCTTAAAAAGACCAAGAGATTTGGAGAACAGACCTCGAGGAGAGAAGGCAGAGATGGAAGTGATGCGTTTACAAGCCAAGGGTCGCCAGCAGCCTCCCCCCGTCAAAGCTGTGAGAGAGGCTAGAACAGGTTCTCCTTCAGAATCCCCAGGAGGAACCAGCCCTGCCCACACCTTGATCTCAGACTTCTGGCCTCCAGAACTGTAAGAGGATACATTTCTGTTGTTTAAGCCCCCCAGTTTGGGGTACTTGGTTACGAAAGCCCTCGGAACCTAACATGGATGCTGAAGAAAAACATTTTCTCCTGAAAGGGACCCCCCAGCCACAGTTCTGAGCCCTCAAATCCTGACACTTGAGGGGATAGTCAGACCCCTCGAGCCCTGTGGTCACCCTAGTATGTCTTCAGACCTTCAGATTCTATAACCTAGACCTGGATCCATCACTATCATCACGGAGCCCAAATCTCCTCCAGGCTCTGGGTGTCCAGCCTTCTTGGGGTATCAGGGGGGCCCGAGTTCAGTGCCCGGCAGAAGGCAGAGAAATAGGCAACTGCCCTGAGCTCCTGGAAGGTGGGACGCCCCGTGACTCTGCACCCAGCATGATAGGAAGCTGTGACACGCGCTTTGAACGCTTGGTCGATGCAACCTTTACACGTGAGACTCATTTCTTCCTACTTCACCTCCCTCCTGAACGATGGGGCAAGAGTTGCTGGGTTAGGGACTTCCCTGGCGGTCCAATGGTTAAGACTCCGCACTTCCACCGCAGGGGGCCCAAGTTGGATCCCTGGTCCTGGAACTAAGACACTGCATGCCACCCGGGGCAGCCAAAATACATAAATAAATAAAGAGTTGATGGGTTATCTAGCAATTGAACTATGGTGTGCTTGCCTGCATGTGCGTGCATGCCTGTGCGTGTGTGTGCACGCGTGGACCTCCCTTGAAGGAGTCCTGCCCCGGGGGGTTGAGGGGATGGCCGCACACATGCTACCCTGCACTGCCCACATGAGACGGGCCATCACGTACACTCACAGCCTGTGGAGGAGAACAGCCCACTGGGGCCGCACGGGGCTGCCCCCGAGGTCAGGGTGAACCCCAGAGGCAGGCTTTCTAGTCACAAGGGTCCGAGGGGACCCTGGGAGGGTGTGATGGGCTCGTGTGAATAATTCCGCGAGCGGACGGGAGTTCAGCTGACTACGGAGGAATGAGCCGCCGGCACCGAGCGTGGTCCCCCTGCTGAGGAGGGGGCTGGGCTGGGGGAAATGAAAGGGAGGGGCTGAGCGGGGAGGCCAGGGTGCCATCAGGCCATTTGAGGGCCCCCTGGTTTCCCCCAGACACCAAGGAAGCACATCACATGGGCCTTAATTTTAGTCATTGCGGCACAGTATGATTGGGAGGGTGGAATGCGGTAGTGTAAGGAGGAAGGGGGGTCCCAGTGTTTTACTGGGTGTGCAGACCAGGCGGGACCCTACACAGATGCCGTGCACGGGGCGGATCCATAGGGATGTTTTTCCATGAGTCTGGGGAGACTCATTTAATGCCTGCATCCTGGAGGTGTGCTCCAGACCTGCCAGAAATTAGACACACACACACACACACACACACACACACACACACACCAAAAAACCCCAAAACCTGGTCACTCACTAAAAAGGCAGACTCCCAGAAAACATTACATACCTCCTGAGTCAGAATCCACTGGTGAACTGTTAAAGAGAAAAAAGAGAAAGACCCGGAAGTTTGGAGAGAAAGCTGGTGTGGATGCCAAGGTGTGCCTTGTTTTGTTTTCACTGCGTGTGTGTGTGTGTGTGTGTGTGTGTGTGTAGTATGGGTGTTTATTGGTTTGCTTTTGCATCCTTATTATACATCGTGTGAGGGAATTCTCACTGTGATGGAACAAAGTGCTTATAAAATCGTTTAGCCCATCCACAGATGGATGGAGAAACAGCATGGGGTCCATGCACACAGTGGAATATTATGCAGCCGTGAAAAGGAGTGAAGCTCTGACACAGGCTACAACGTGGATGGACCTTGAACACACGACGCTCAGTGAGAGAAACCAGACCCAGAAGGACACACAGTGTGTGATTCCGTTGATAGGCAACGTCCAGGACAGGCAAATCCATAGAGACAGAAAGTGGGTTCGTGGTTACCAGGGGATGGGGAGTGACTGCTCATGGGGTTGGGAGGTCTCCTTTTGGGGGGATGAGGATATTCTGGAACCAGAGAGAGGTGGTGGTTGCACACATGTCGCCACCTTGAAATCAAGGTTGGGCACGGGGCTGCATTTGTATTCTGCGTCGGCCCTGCCAGTTCTTCAGCACAAAATGTTCAGCACTCAGGGCCAGAATCATCAAGACACCGAGAGTGGACATTGTGCAAGCAATTGGGGTTCTCACCATTTCCCTTCATAAGTCAAAAAATAATAATAATAACGCCATAGATGAAAGAAATACACGTAAACTATGAACGCATTAAAGAAGGAAAATATCCCATCCGTTTTAGTAGCAAGAGGGGAAGCTCCAGGAGGTTTTCTCAGGGCAGTGTATCTCCACCCCAGGGCTGAAACCGAGTGGCACCCTCTGGGGCTCCGGGGCACAGAGGCCTTTTTCTCCCTCCTTTCTTATAGGCAAGACTCCAGCCTCCGTGACTTTCCCTGAGTTCCCAGAGGGCGGATGCAAACAGTTGCTAATCAAGGGAGAAGCGGCCAAGCCCCTGCACACCGGAGACCCTGCACACACCCTAATCTTATCAGCAACCCCACCCTCGAACTATTGCTGTAAACTCCTCATCAAACCCTCCCAAGGGCATAGTTTTTTGAGGGCAGGAGCTTGCGGTGTCCCCCTCTGCCTGGCAAAACAATAAAGCTCTGCTTTTCTACTTCACCCCTCTGAGATGCCATTCGGCACCGGTGCAGAGAGAAGCTGAGCTTTCAGCATCAGCACCGACGGCCTTCGGGGATAAAGTTCTCTTTGCTGCGGCGGTGCAGCCCCGTAAAAGGTCTAGCAGCACCTGGGGGGGGGGGGCGGATGCTTCTGGGGGGGGCCGGATGCTTCTGGGGGGGGGTCCGGATGCTTCTGGGGGGGCCCGGATGCTTCTGGGGGGGTCCGGATGCTTCTGGGAGGCCCAGAAAGAGATCGTTGTCCTCTTATTGCGTTTCTCCACATCCTCAAAGTTCCCAGTCCAGATGGAGAATATTCTTTGGGACCCAGCTGTGCAGGAAAGAATTAACTTTGCTCAAAGCCAGGTCTGGCCTTGTCTCCCGGGCTCCTGGGAGGTCACCTCTGAGCCCGTGGATGTCCTGCCTGATAAGAGTATATTTGTTTGCCTGGGGCCTGGGCCACGACCGATAGTCTGTGCTCCAAAGTGATTTAGGATGGGGGGCCTTGGGGCGTGCAGTGTCAGCTTGACCTTGGAGGAGATGGAGACCAAAGTCAGTCCTCCAGGCCGTCCACCGTGCTGGTTGGCAATACCCGGAAGTTAGCGCACACCCTTGGTGGGAGGGGAAAGCCCTGCCCGTTACTCTGCTGGGACGGGCACCTGCAGGCTTACACCTGGTCTCTCCTAGACACCGCCCCACGCACCACTTCCCTCAGCCGATTTTATTCTGTGCCCTTTCCCTGTGATGAACCATAACAATGACATCAGCAGCTTGGCAGAGTTCTCTGGGTCCACATGGTGAACTATGGACCCTGGGGGTGGTCTCGGGGGCACCACAAGTTACAGTTGGCGCTGGAAGTGAAGGTGGTCTTGGGGATGTCACACCAGGGATGTGCGATGATATTCCAAGGACCCAAGAAGTCCACATTATCCTTTGTGAGTTGCCTTTGCACAGAATGGGAGGAGGGAAGGGAAAGGCTTGGGGGTGTTACCCAAAAACTGAGCTCCCCTCTCGGTGGGTGTGGAACCAAAAGACACAACCAAGCCAAAATCAGGAGAAGGAAGGATTTATTATTTGCAGCAAGTAGGGAGAACACAGGGGACCTTTCCCAAAGCAGTGTTTCCCGAACAGCAGAACTGGGGAAGCTTTAATCTCAGGGTACATGCATATTCATGAGGGGGCTTGGGTGGTACATGCATATTCATGAAGGGACTTGAGGAGAGGAGAATTCAGCATTGCATTGGGGCCAAGGTCCACAGAGTCTCAGCTTTAGTTGAGTTGAAGTCACAGGGTCAGAAAAGGTCTATATCATCCTCCTCCTTTCGGTCCCAGTGGGTCTGGTGGTTGAGGCTTCAGACTAATCTTCACCACTGAAACAGAACTGGGAGACTTTACCACTGGTTTGTTATCTTTGCTATTGTTCCTTCTCTTGCCTGATAACAGTTTGTTCTTTGGTTCCCTTAAGATCATTAATTACCAAGACCTGTTCAAGGGCAAGCATGGCGGCCAGGCCTAGATCCCAAAATGGCTTCAGCCAAAAATGGCTTCTCTTATGTCAAGAAAGCCATGCCTAGTTCTCTTTCTCGGGGACCTCCTACCTTATCTGTTTACAGGGGAGAGGGTCCCAGTGAAATATCCCTTTCCTCCTTCATGTTATGAGAAGGCTGTGAGCTACCCGGGTGATCATAAGTGTTCTCTTCCCAACGCTGAGTTTCCTGGCGTTTCCCACCTGGACGCTTTGTCGACCGAGTTGGTGAGAAACGCCTTAGAAAACTCCTTAGAACACTTCAGAAAATGAACACTGTCGAGCTTTTTGTTTTTGTTTTTGGCCTTCTGTGGTCCTTCTTTCCGGAAGCAGCTGTGACGCCTATGTGGGTATTCACACAACAATGTGTGTCTCTGGGGAAAAGCAAGAGAGGGTGCCTTTGAAATCTGCTTCTAAATCTGCCATCCCATTTTATCTTCTGCTATTGTGACGAGCAGAACAAAGGAGGCAGGTGCAGCTGGGTGGCTAGGGGTGACGCCCGTGTATGGATATTTCTCCAACGTGGGCATCCTTCTCTACCACCAAACCCCGTATAAGAATCCTTTCATTTCAAGGAAGCGTTCCAAAGACAGTGATGGGTTCCATGTTAGTTTCGTCCTCACTGTCTTTTCCCAAGTTCAGATTTTTTTTTTTTTGAAATGGGTGTCTTGTTATTCATAACAAACCTCTCTCCACGACAGCTGGGTTTATGTGAATGGAGTGACTTTTTTTTTTTTTTTTTTGCCGCACTGCGCAGCTTGTGGGATCTTAGTTCCCTGACCGGGGATTGAACCCGCGCCCTCGGCGGTGAGAGCCCCAAGTCCTAACCACTGGACTGCCAGGGAAGTCCCCAAAGTTCAGATTTGTATTTTAATCCTGTTGATGTTTACTGCTGTCCCTCCTAGACGCCGTCACAGAGAAAACATGTTCAGAAAAGTAAAACGGTGGGAAGACATTACATTCTTACATGTTCAGTGTATAGAATCTAGAAAAGTTCAAACGCCTTGGAGGTCCTCCGCTCCTGTAGGAATTCTAAAGACTAAGCAAAGTGTGAGATTCTTGCATCCAACGTCTTAAAAGTCATTCCTTGAATTCTTTCGCTTTTAACCGAATCATGACCCCACCCCTATTTCTCAGGGGCATTTTTATTCTTCTTATTTTTATTTTTAAAATTTATTTATTTATTTATATTTATTTTTGGCTGCGTTGGGTCTTGGTTGCTATGCGTGGGCTTTCTCTACTTGCGACGAGCGGGGGCTACTCTTTGTTGCGGTGCACGGGCTTCTCATTGCGGTGGCTTCACTTGTTGCGGAGCACGGGCTCTAGGCGTGTGGGCTCAGTAGCTGTGGCTCGCGGGCTCAGTAGTTGTGGCGCACGGGCTTAGTTGCTCCGCGGCATGTGGGATCTTCCCGGACCAGGGCTCGAACCCGTGTCCCCTGCATTGGCAGGCGGATTCTTAACCACTGTGCCACCAGGGAAGTCCCACGGGCATTTTAAAAGTCTTATCTGTGTTCCATTTTCCTTTTTATTTCTGTAACATGGAAGCAAAATTCTTTTCTGATGAGAAAATATCTGACTCTATTTCCCCAGAAATTTATGTACTTAGATGTCAAAGTTGGTGACTTCAGAAGTTTGTGTCTCCATCATCATCATCATCATTATTATTTATTGTGCATCCTTGGTGCTCTTTTCCTGGGAGCATTTATTTCACAGACTCTTGATCAAGACTTCATAATCCTCTGGCCTCTGGTCATTCATCCTAAGAGAGTCACAGAAAGCATGGCAGGTATATTCTGTCTGGATTTGCTGGAGCTCCAGGGAGGCCTTTGAACATGAATAATAACATTGGGCTTTTTCTACAAGGCCAGCGGTATTGGGGCCAAGTTATCTAGGAGTAGAAAACAGATGTGAGAGCTGAGAGTTTGGGAAAAAGACATCCCACACCCAACCTCAAATTTTGTCTGACTGAAACTGAGCAGGACCCTGAGGGGCCCTCCTGGGGACAAATCCTTTGTGTGTCCCCCATTTCTTATTTGCAGAATAAAGGCTTCAGCCTCCTGCACCTTCCCTGAGTTCCAAAGGGCAGGTTCAAACAGTTGCTAATCAGGGAAGGGAGGGGATGCAGAGACAAGGGAGGAGCAGCGAAGAAACAGTATGACATACTCGGGTGAGTCAGAGTCAAGGGGTCTGATATGGAAACACTTAAAGTTTGTATCTGCTATTTCCAGCACCAGGGTCATCTGGGGTGAATTGATATGGGGATTTTTTTCCACTTGATTTTATTATATTTTAATTAGTTTTTATTGGAGTAGAGTTGCTTTACAATGTTGTGTTAGTTTCTGTTGTACAGCAAAGTGAATCACATATGTCCCCTCTTTTTTGGATTCCCTTCCCATTTAGGTCACCACAGAGCACGTAGAGTTCCCTGCGCTATACAGTAGGTTCTCATTAGTTATCTATTTTATACATAGTATCAATAGTGTGTATATGTCAATCCCAATCTCCCAGTTTATCCCACCCACCCCCCCTTGGTATGCATACATTTGTTCTCTACATCTGTGTCTGTAATTCTGCTTTGCTGATAAGTTCATCTGTGCCCTTTGTCTAGATTCCACATGTAAGCGATATTATACGATATTTGTTTTTCTATTACTCAGCCATAAAAAGGAACGAAATAGTGCCATTTGCAGAGATGTAGATGGACCTAGAGATGGTCATACAGAGTGAAGTAAGTCAGAAAGAGAAAAACAAATATCCAGTTGATTTTAGATTATGTTTTCCTGGTTCTTCACATCTATCGTGTGTGTGTGTGTGTGTGTGTGTGTGTGTGTGTGTGTGTGTGTGTGTGATGGACATTGTGGTCCGTGTGTTGTAACTGACTCTGTAGACAGTTAACTTCCCCTGCAGAGTCCATCAGACAGTTCACTAGGCGGGATGTAAGCTCTAAACTCTGCCTTCCCTGCACTGGGCAGCAGCTGAAACCTCTGCTTCAGGCTAAACCGTTCTACCCAGTTCCCTGGAACTTTCCTACACAAGCGTCATCCAGATCTGCCAAAAACGTGGGCAACACTCACACCCAGATTTTAAAGCCTCCTGCCGCAGATGCCCCATTGAGGAATCTCATCCTCACTTTCGAGGTGACCAGGCACCTGCCAGCTCTGTTTTCTGACTTACACACTAGTAAACCTGCGGTGGTTCTAGCTTCCCCCAGATTAGCAGACTGGGGGCGGCTCTCAGGAGAAACGTTGCAGAGATAACACAACTTTCACCGTGCAGTTCCTCATTTTTCAAAAGAGTCCCCCACCCTGCTCTGGTTTCTGCTCATGTGGGGTCATGCCCCAGTGCCTTCAGAGAGTTTTAATGTTTAGAAATTTCATCCAGAGTTTATACTTGTTATCTGTAGGACGTTCAGTCCAACTGAAGCTACATTCCAGTTGCTGGGAGCGGAATTTGATACTTCCTAGCATCTTTAAGACGTCAAGTTGCTCAGAAGAGCCCTTTGCTTTCATAACTTGAGCCTCAGCACTTTTATCTCTTGGGAACGTATTCCACTGCTTTTTTATTTTTATTTTTTTTTATTTTTGGCTGTGTTTGGTCTTCGTTGCTGCGCACGGGCTTTCTCTAGTTGCGGCGAGCAGGGGGCTACTCTTCGTTGCGGTGCGCGGGCTTCTCATTGCGGTGGCTTCTCTTGTTGCAGAGCACAGGCTCTAGGCACACAGGCTTCAGTAGTTGTGGCACGCAGGCTCAGTAGTTGTGGTGCACGGGCTTAGTTGCTCCGCGGCATGTGGGATCTTCCAGGACCAGGGCTCGAACCCGTGTCCCCTGCATTGGCAGGCGGATTCTTAACCACTGCACCACCAGGGAAGTACTCCACTGCTTTTTATAACTGAGATCCTTGTGTGGTGCAGCCTTAGAAATGATTTGGAGAAATTCTATAATTATATATTATTATAGAGATGTTTGTTCATTGTTAAAAATCCTTGTGGTTGAGAGTGGATGTTTCCCCCACCCCTATGATAAAGGACCATATCCGCCCACTTCTTAAATGAGGACGCTGAATCGGAGAAGTGTTTACTGCTTAGAAAGCAAATTACCTGCTTCGTAAGTGTGGGCTGCAAATGGTACAGTATGGAAAAGAGCGGGAAGTGGTACCTTCCCAGTGGAGAAATCCGATAAACACGTCCACCAGGACACCTGGGTCAACCTCACCTGTGATAAGCCGTGTTCATAGTCATCACCCCAGTATAATGTGTTGAGAAGTGCACTTGACCTCTGTGGTCTTCCTCCCCCAAAACCCACAATCCCAGTCTAACCATGATAAAAAATCAGACAAATTCCAATAGAGGGGCAGCCTACAAAATCCTTAACCAGCACCAGTCAAAACAATCAAGGTCTATATATAAATAGGTAACTAATAAGAACCTACTGTAGGGACTTCCCTGGTGGCGCAGTGGTTAAGAATCCACCTGCCAATGCAAGGGGACACGAGTTCGAGCCCTGGTCCGGGAAGATCCCACATGCCGCGGAGCAACTAAGCCCGTGCGCCGCAACTACTGAGCCTGCGCTCTAGAGCCCACGAGCCACAACTACTGAGCCCATGTGCCCTAGAGCCTGTGGTCCGCAACAAGAGAAGCCACTGCAATGAGAAGCCCGCGCACCACAACGAAGAGTAGCCCCCGCTCGCCGCAACTAGAGAAAGCCCACGCGCAGCAACAAAGACCCAACGCAACCAACAATAAATGAATAAATAAATAAATAAAAATAAAATTTAAAAAAAAAGAAAAGAAAAAGAACCTATATATACATAAAACTGAATCACTTAGCTGTAAGCAAAAACTAATACAACATTGTAAATCAACTATACTCCAATAAAAAGTAATTTAAAAAAAACTATCAAGGTCATCGGAAACAAGGAAAGTCTCAGAAATGGTCCCAGTCCGGAGGTGCCCCCAAAGAGGTGACAACTCAATGTCATGTGGATCCTGGGATAGAAAAAGGACATCGCAGGAAATCTACATAGCTATGAACCAGTAAATAATAATGCATCAGTATTGGTTCATTAATGGTAACCAACGTGCCAGGCTAATGTAGGATGTTGGTAATAGGGGAAAGTTTGTAACTTATACAACAACTCCTTGGACTATCTTTGCAACTTTTCTGTCAATCTGGAATGATTCTGAAACAAAAAGGTTGTTTAAATACCTAGTATAAAATCAAACGACAGATGTGTTTAAGAATCGGCATTACAATTCAATCTGTTGTCAATGGTGTACAGATGACACACACCTTACAACATCTTCTCAGCCCCTTCTTTGTCCTTCCACGAGGAATCTGCAATATCATAGCAGCCGTCAGCGTCCTCAGTCTTAATTGGGCCGAGTCCCTTTCACCTGTCTGATTCACCACCGGCAAATGACTTCACCTAAGGAGACCCTGATACACATGTAATATGTCAGCTTTTCTTTTATGCAACTTAAGAATGTACCAGGTTGATTTTGCCTTCAGTTTCCTTAAAACTGGCCCTTTGCACGGGCCAGATGGATTCCCGTAAAACAAGGTTATATTACCCACCACGGAACACCCCGTGTTCAAAATATCACTTTCTTCCAATATCCTTCTGCAAAAATGGTTGCAAAAACAACAAGAACAAGGCAATATCTCAGGCATGCATTTGCAGAGAATCTGCATGTGGTCCATCCTTTGGGGACCTCGGTTTTGTCCTCCGTAAACTGGAAATAATGACATCACCTAAGTGTGAGTTTGGAAGGATTCCATCAGGGGATCCGTGTCAAATATTTACCATAATGAGATGGATCCGGAGTTTGGGGTTAGCACATGCAAACTATTATGGACAGGATGGATAAACAACGAAGTCCTCCTGTAGAGCCCAGGGAACTCTATTCAATATCCTGGGATAAACCATCATGGAAAAGAACGTATACATATGTATAACTGAGTCACTTCCCTGTACAGCAGAAATTAACACAACACAACAAATCAACTCTACTTCAATAAGATAAACTTTAAAAAAATTTACCACAACGTCTGCACAGTCAGGGCTCAAGAAACAGTAAATGCGATTTTTAAAATTCGGGGTGCATGTCCATGCTTTGCTTTAAACATCCAACCGCTCCAGCGTTTTTCCCCTATAAGGGAATGTTATACCCAGCGTGTTTAGGCACCTCTTGCATTCGATGTCTGAGTGACTGATAAATGAGGGGGCTTTTGTGTGTGGAACGATCCCGCTTCCTGATGACCCTCAGAGATTGCAGGTTGGTATTTGGTTCGGAGGAAAGGGGTGGGAGGGTGGATTACAGGGAAGAGGTGGATGGACACACAGGGTGTGGAAGAGTTGTAATAAAGGACTGTTTCCAGAGGTGCAGCGGTGGTTGGGGAGGGCTCCTGAGGGCTGGGAACCTGGCGAGCCTGTACCATCTCGGGCGGTGGCAGCAGAGGGAAGGGACAGCCACCAGACCCGGAAAAGACAGCTAAATGGACAGGGTCAGCGGACGGGAGCCGGGCCCTTGGGCAAGAGAAGAAAGCCCGTGCTTGGTGATGCTGCATCAGGAACGCAGGGATGTGCTGCCCCCTCCAGCCTTGGCTGGGGCTCCCCACTCTTAGAACGGCAGCCAGAGGGCAAGGGAACCCCGGGGTGTGGTCCAGGTGCACCAGACCCCCTGCCCCGACAGGTTGAGCAGGGTGGAGAAGCCTGGGTAGTGGGTGTGGAGGAACAGAGGGAAGGGATGGGGCACAAGTGTTAGAGAAATGTGGCAGTGTACATCGGGTGGAAGAGATTTGTCCTGCTCCTGGGTAATGTAACGAGTTCAGATGGGAAGGAAAGAGAGGAAGGTGGGAAGGGAAGGAAGGAAGGGAGGGAGGGAGGAGGGAAGGAGGGAGGGGAGGAGGGAAGGAGGGAGGGAAGGAGGGAAGGAAGGAGGGAAGGAGAGAAGGAGGGAGAGAGGGAGGGAGGGAAGGAGGGAAGGGAAGGAAGGAAGGGAGGAGGGAAGGAGGGAGAGAGGGAGGGAAGGAAGGAAGGAAGGAAGGAGGGAAGGAGGGAGAGAGGGAGGGAAGGAGGGAAGGAAGGAAGGAAGGAGGGAAGGAGGGAGAGAGGGAGGGAAGGAGGGAAGGAAGGAGGGAAGGAGGGAAGGAAGGAAGGAAGGAAGGAGGGAAGGAGGGAGAGAGGGAGGGAAGGAGGGAAGGAAGGAGGGAAGGAGGGAAGGAAGGAAGGAAGGAAGGAAGGAGGGAAGGAGGGATTTAATAAAAGCTGGGAAAGTTATCGATTCAGCAGCCCTACGTCATCCCTTTCTAATTAAATTCAACAAAAGCCTTAAGACCATTCACCTCCATTTCTCGTGAAGGTTAGACCGAGAACCACAGATGTGTCTGCCCCTCCTCCACCGTGAGCCTCAGCTGTGATTTTCTCCACGCGCTGGTTCTCAGTGGTGAACACCTAAGTGAAGACTCTGTGCCATGCCCGAGCTCTCTGGGGGCACTGCTGCCATGGGGGGGTTTCCAGGTGGGTGTCCCCTCAGGCGTCCTAGAAAACCAATGACTCATCTTCCAGTCTGTGTGCAGAAACCAAGTGGTACCACGCTAGGTTTTCTTTTTCTTTTCTTTTCTTCTTTTAAAGATTTTTTTGATGTGGACCATTTTCAAAGTCTTTATTGAATTTGTTACAACATTGCTTCTGTTTTATGTTTTGCTTTTTTGGCCACGAGGCATGTGGGATCTTAGCTCCCCGACCAGGGATCGAACCCACACCCCCTGCCTTGGAAGGCGAAGTCTTAACCACTGGACCGCCAGGGAAGTCCATAAGCTATGTTTTCTTGACTTATTTCACACAGGTGTAGGAAGGCTTAACAAATATCCTGGTTAGTGGACATTGTATTTTTTTTTTTTTTTTAATAATCTAAGCAGTGTTCTTTCCTTAAAAATATCTAAGGATGGTTACACAATTGAGATAACTAGTGGGAAACCAACACAGTTTTCAGTTCCCAGATTATCCTGAGATGCACAGGAACAGGGTAGGTGGAACACATCAGAGGTCCCTGAAGAGTGTTAACGGATTAATCCTTTGTGTTTCATGGGACATAGAGATAACATGGGTCACAGTTATTTAAAAATAACAATAAAATACATCGTGCAGATTGTAGAAGGCATTTTGAGGAACCTGATTCTTGAAATCCCAAGATCTATGACCCTGATGATTATCGCCCTTCTAAATGTCCCTTCCTTCCTTCCTCCCTTCCTTCCTTCCTTCCTTCCTTCCTTCCTTCCTTCCTGCATCAAGGATGTCTTAGTGCCAAATGGACCCAGAATTTTTGTTGGACCCCAGGACGGTCGTCAGCACAGCAAAACACGTTTGTTCCCAAATGCCACGGACTTCAGTTGACTCAGATGATTTCATCATTTTTAGAAAGATTCGTTGGCATCTGTTCTCAAAGCCTTTGTCCAAACACATTTTTAGAAAGCAAGCATTTTTCTTCTTTGGCTTCCTACATTAAAAAATACTTGGAAACACAGAGGAATGGTGGTTGCACAATAGTATAAAAGTAATTCCTGCCACCGAATGGCACGCGTAAAAATGGTCAGAATGGCAGATTTCATTATTTTTATTGATTGTATATATTTTTAATAGATCTTTATTGGAGCGTAATTGCTTTACAATGTTGTGTTAGTTTCTGCTGTATAACAAAGTGAATCAGCTATATGCATACATATATCCCCATATCACCTCCCTCTTGCATCTCCCTCCCACCCTCCCTATCCCACACCTCTAGGTGGTCACAAAGCACCGAGCTGATCTCCCTGTGCTATGCGGCTGCTTCCCACTAGCTATCTATTTTACATTTGGTAGTGTATATATGTCCATGCCACTCTCTCACTTCGTCCCAGCTTACCCTTCCCCCCCCACCAGCCGTGTCCTCAAGTCCATTCTCTACGTCTGCGTCTTAATTCCTGTCCTGCCCCTAGGTTCTTCAGAACCATTTTCTTTTTTTTAGATTCCATATATATGTGTTAGCATACGGTATTTGTTTTTCTCTTTCTGACTTCATTCTGTGTGACAGACTCTAGGTCCATCCACCTCACTACAAATAACTCAATTTCGTTTCCTATTATGGCTGAGTAATATTCCAGTGTATATATGTGCCACATCTTCTTCTTTTCTTCTGTCGATGGACACTTAGGTTGCTTCCATGTCCTGGCTATTGTAAATAGTGTTGCAATGAACATTGGGGTACATGACTCTTTTTGAATTATGGTTTTCTCAGGGTATATGCCCAGTAGTGGGATTGTTGGATCATATGGTAGCTCTATTTTTAGTTTTTTAAGGAACCTCCATACTGTTCTCCATAGTGGCTGTATCAATTTACATTCCCACCAACAGTGCAGGAGGGTTCCCTTTTCTCCACACCCTCTCCAGCATTTATCGTTCCTAGATTTTTTTGATAATGGCCATTCTGGCCGGTGTGAGGTGATACCTCATTGTGGTTTTGATTTGCATTTCTCTAATAATTAGTGATGTTGAGCATCTTTTCATGTGCCTCTTGGCCATCTGTATGTCTTCCTTGGTGAAATGTCTATTTAGGTCTTCCACCCATTTTTTAACTGAATTGTTTGTTTTTGTGATATTGAGCTCCATCAGCTGTTTGTATATTTTAGAGATTAATCCTTTGTCTGTTGTTTCATTTGCAAATATTTTCTCCCATTCTGAGGGTTGTCTTTTCATCTTGTTTATGGTTTCCTCTGCTGTGCAAAAGCTTTTAAGTTTAATTAGGTCCCATTTGTTTATTTTTGTTTTTATTTTCATTACTCTAGGAGGTGGGTCAAGAAAGATCTTGCTGCGGTTTATGTCAAAGAGTGTTTTTCCTATGTTTTCCTCTAAGAGTTTCCTCTAAGTGTGTGGTCTTATGTTTAGGTTTTTAATGCATTTGGTGTTTATTTTTGTGTATGGTGTTAGGGAGTGTTCTAATTTCATTCTTTTACATGTAGCTGTCCAGTTTTCCCAGCACCACTTAAAAGACAGAAGAGGCTGTCTTTTCTCCATTGTATATTCTTGCCTCCTTTGTCATAGATTAGTTGACCATATGCGTGTGGGTTTATCTCTGGACTTTCTATCTTGTTTCATTGATCTATATTTCTGCTTTTGTGCCAGTACCATACTCTCTTGATTACTGTAGCTTTGTAGTACAGTCTGAAGTCAGGGAGCCTGATTCTTCCAGCTCCGTTTTTCTTTCTCAAGATTGCTTTGGCTATTCGGGGTATTTTGTGTCTCCATACAAATTGTAAAATTTTTTGCTCTAATTCTGTGAAGAATGCCATTGGTAGTTTGATAGGGATTGCATTGAATCTGTAGGTTGCTTTGGGTAGTATAGTCATTTTCACAATATTAGATCTTCCAATCCAAGAACATGGTATATCTCTCCATCTGTTTATGTCATCTTTGATTTCTTTCATCAGTGTTTTATAGTTTTCTGAGTACAAGTCTTTTGCCTCCTTAGGTAGGTTTATTCCTAGGTATTTTATTCTTTTTGTTGAAATGGTAAATGGGATTGTTTCCTTAATTTCTCTTTCTGATTTTTTGTTGTTATTGTATAGGAATGTCAGAGATTTCTGTGCATTAATTTTGTATCTTGCTACTTTACCAAATTCATTGATTAGTTCTAGCAGTTTTCTGATGGCATCTTTAGGATTTTCTACACATGGTATCATGTCATCTGCAAACAGTGACAGTTTTACTTCTTTTCCAATTTGTATTCCTTTTGTTTCTTTTTCTTCTCTGATTGCCTTAGCTAGGACTTCCAAATCTATGTTGAATAAGAGTGGCAAGAGTGGACATCCTTGTCTTATTCCTGATCTTAGTGGAAATGCTTTCAGTTTTTCACCATTGAGAATGATGTTTGCTGTGGGTTGGTCATATATGGCCTTTATTATGTTGAGGTAGCTTCCCTCTATGCCCATTTTCTGGAGGGTTTTTATCATAAATGGGAGTTGAATTTTGTCAAAAGCTTTTTCTGCATCTATTGAAATGATCATATGGTTTTTTTTTTTTTGTTTTGTTTTTTAAATTATTTATTTATTTATTTATGGCTGTGTTGGGTCTTCGTTTCTGTGCGAGGGCTTTCTCTAGTTGTGGCAAGTGGGGGCCACTCTTCATCGCGGTGCGCGGGCCTCTCACTATCGCGGCCTCTCTTGTTGCGGAGCACGGGCTACAGACGCGCAGGCTCAGTAGTTGTGGCTCACGGGTCTAGTCACTCCGCGGCATGTGGGATCTTCCCAGACCAGGGCTCGAACCCGCGTCCCCTGCATTGGCAGGCAGATTCTCAACCACTGCGCCACCAGGGAAGCCCGATCATATGGTTTTTATTCCTTAATTTGTTAATATGGTGGTTGTATAATATGATTGTATATATATTTAGATATATAATATATATTTATAATATTTATATATATTATCACAATAAAATTTTTTGTTTCCCAATAGGTGGTATTATATTGTTTATAAATGTTCTTTTTATTGAGATATAGATGATTTACAATATTATATTAGTTTCAACTGTATGCACAATAAAACTTTTAAAATATATATATTACATTTTAGCATTGCCTATCTCACCTCCAAAGGGCAACACAACACAATGGGTCCTCACACACACACACACACACACACACTCAAGGATCAAATGAGTCTGTATATTTTCTTGGGTATGAGTTTGCTTTTCCTCAGAGCAGGGTATTAATCTTCATGCAAATTAAATTTGCTCTCACCTTTTCTGGAAGCTTCACACTGTCAAAGAGTTGCTTTCTCAATGTGGGCATGAAAAGAAAAATCCACACCACCATTCCCAACATGATACCAGATATCCAGTAAAAGCTGAGGTGTTTTTCCTGAGGTGGCAAAGTCACAAAGGGATTTTCATTTGTTGACATATTTATATATAGCTTGTGTCCTACTTTCTTCCAAAATGGCCAAGGCGTTGATACTGAAAATAACATCTGGACTATTTTTTTTTAACGTCCTTACCAAGTTTTCAATGTTTCTGTAGCCTGAGGATTTTTGAAGGTTCTGTGGACAGGTTTGGTGAACACGCCCCAGACAATGTAGGTTACTCTCTTCTTCTATTGCGTCTCATACCCACACCTGGTCCACTTTCCAGGGGGTTCTTTCCAAGACAATGGCTTTCCTTTCCAAAATTTCTTCTAGACGGCACTATTCACAGTAGCCAGGACATGGAAGCAACCTGAGTGTCCATCAACAGAGGAATGGATAAAGAAGATGTGGTACATATATACAATGGAATATTACTCAGCCATGAAAAAGAATGAAATATTGCCATTTGCAGCAACATGGATGGACATGGAGATTATCATATTGAGTGACGTAAGTCAGACAGAGAAAGAGACTTACCATATGATATTACTTATAGGTGGAATCTGAAAATTGATATAAATGAACTAATGTACAAAACAGAAACAGACTCACAGACTTCAAAAACAAACTTATGGTTACCAAAGGGGAAAGGGGGGAGTGGGGGAGATAAATTAGGAGTTTGGGATTAACAGATACACACGACTATATATAAAATAGATAAACAACAAGGACCTACTGTAGAGCACAGGGAACTCTACCCAATATCTTGTAATAACCTATAAGGGAAAAAATATCTGAAAAAGTGTGTATATATGTATATATGTATATATATACGTATATACATATATACATATATATATATAAAACTGAATCACTTTTTTAAAAAACTAGTGAATATAACAAGAAAGAAGCAGACTCAAAGATATAAAGAACAAACTCGGGGGCTTCCCTGGTGGCGCAGTGGTTGAGAGTCTGCCTGCCAATGCAGGGGACACGGGTTCGAGCCCTGGTCTGGGAAGATCCCACATGCCGCGGAGCAACTGGGCCCGTGTGCCACAACTACTGAGCCTGCGCGTCTGGAGCCTGTGCTCCACAACAAGAGAGGCCGCGATAGTGAGAGGCCCGTGCACCGCAATGAAGAGTGGCCCCCGCTTGCCACAACTAGAGAAAGCCCGCGCACAGAAACGAAGACCCAAAAAAACAGCCAAAAATAAAAAATAAACTAATTAATTAATTAAAAAAAAAAAAGAACAAACTAGTGGCTCCCAGTAGGGAGAGGGAAGGGGGGAGAGGCAAGATAAAGGGAGGGGATTAAGGGGTACACACTATTATGTATAAAATAAATAAGCTACAAGGATATGTTATCCAGCACAGGGAATAAAGCCAACATTTCGTAATAACTGTAAATGGAGTGTAACTGTTAAAAATTGTATAAAAAATAAAACATTTAAAAATAATAAATAAAATATCCTAGTAGCCACATTGAAAAACAAAAAACAAAAAAACATGGTTGCAGGCTTCCCTGGTGGCGCAGTGGTTAAGAATCCACCTGCTAATGCAGGGGACACGGGTTCGAGCCCTGGTCCAGGAAGATCCCACATGCCACAGAGCAACTAAGCCCATGCGCCACAACTACTGAGCCTGCGTTCTAGAGCCTGCGAGCCACAACTACTGAGCCCACGTGCCACAACTACTGAAACCCACACACCTAGAGCCCGTGCTCCGCAACAAGAGAAGCCACCGCAATGAGAAGCCCACGAACTGCAACAAAGAGTAGCCCCTGCTCACCGCAACTAGAGAAAACCTGCACGCAGCATCAAAGACCCAAAGTAGCCAAAAATAAATTAATTAATTTTTTTAAAAAAGGTTGCATCCAGTATGCACCCTCTTCTAAAAGAAAATTTGTTTATGTAAAATGTACTCATCATCAGGTACAGGTAATACACCTCGGAGATGGTGAGGATTCGGTTCCAGACCACTGCAATAAAGTGAATATCTCAATAAAGAGAGTCACACAAAATCTTTGGTTTCCCAGTGCGTGTAAAAGTTATGTTCACACTGGACTGTAGTCTATTAAGTGTGCAATAGCATTAGGCCTTAAAAAAATATGCCTACCTTAATTAAAAAATACATTATGGCTAAAAAATGTAAAGCATCATCTGATAGTGCAGGGTTGCCACGAACCTACTGTGAAAAACACAACATGTACAAAGCACAATAAAGCAAACTGAAACAAAACCTTGCAGTGCCCAGGGTCTGTGAACTTTTAGGGGCCCATGAAATGCTTTCAATTCTTTTAAAATGAAAAGAAAAAATGTGCCTATAACACAGCCCGGATGATATTCATGTTTATAGCCACACAGTCATAAAATATAATTTTTAATATTTTTTTAGTTTTTATAGTTTTTATTCTTATTATTTTTAACTTTGATTTTATATTGGCATACAGTTGATTAACAATGTTGTGTTAGTTTCCGGTGTACAACAAAGTGATTCAGTTACGCATATACGTGTGTCTCTTCTTTTTCAAATTCTTTTCCCAATTAGGTTGTTACAGAATATTGAGTAGAGTTCCCCGAACTATATTTTTTAAATGGAGGAAGGGGCCCATCAAGGCTGTAACCTAACCCTGGATGTAAGGTTCCCCTTCGCCCAGCAGTCGAGGAGTCAGAGGCCCCCTCCCAGAGCCTCTTGGGTCTTTCCCACGTTTATCATTTTAATGATCTTTTCACGGTCAACCTCAAGGGCCCTGGCGTCAGGGTTGGATGTGATCCCTTATGAGTGACGGCAGGGCGAGCTCGGCCCCCTCGGAGAAGCAGGGAAGCTGTGCAGACCCTGCAGAT
Organism: Eubalaena glacialis; assembly: GCF_028564815.1. Taxonomy (NCBI): domain Eukaryota; kingdom Metazoa; phylum Chordata; class Mammalia; order Artiodactyla; family Balaenidae; genus Eubalaena; species Eubalaena glacialis. The sequence goes on along the minus strand of NC_083737.1, from coordinate 5,374,859 downwards.
GTGGTCGGTGGGAGGAGAATAACCGGCCTCCCGTGGGCACCTTCAGAGAAAGGTCGAGACCCCCCCCCCAGCCTCTCATCTCTCTGAAGGGCAGACCCAGGCTCTGGGGTCCCTGTTGGGTAAGTCCGAATCCCACCTCCATCCGTGCTGACGGTGGGCATCCTTCACCCCTTCCCCTCGGCCCAGAGTCTTGGTTGGCCTAGCGGGCCGTCACACTGCGGGGTGTAGGCCAGGGCTCGGGGGTGGTGCTCAAGCAACAAACGTGTATTTCCTCTCCGAGAGGCTGGAGCTGTGCTTCCCACAAAGCACCGTGGCTAGAGTTGGTCCTGACTGCAAAACAATCTCTGCATCCTCCGTAGTGGAGAAAAATGCAGAATTTGGAAGCAATGGGCATGAGAATTAAAAGGAAAATCAAGGAGTCGTTGGGACAGAGGGTTCTCATTCAGCCTTGAAGTGTGGAAGCCAAATATCACCCTGTCAGAACCAGGAAGCTTATTGAGAGAAAATATAAATTCCATCATTGGAGCCTGTGTGTATGTAACGCACTATTTTTTTTTTTTTCCTCACGTGATATCTGACTTCTTATTGCCGCGTTAATTATTTGAGCTTGGTCTCTAGGGCTTGTGTGTGAAGGGTCCAATTTTTTTTTAAATTGAACAAATAAATTATTCATCTGAGCTGATTTCCTGTTTTTATGGAGACAGATGAAAGCCGATTTATATAACAGATCTGACTGCCAGATCGGTAGTCTTTCCACGTCCCTGGCTTCTGCTGAAAACTGTGAGTCCAAATGCGATTTTTGCCCGTGGTTTTGTGCATTGAAATCTTCGGTTTTGAAAGGATAGATCTTATTTATACACAAATAAAGGTAGACAACTACAAATGCACCTCTGTCTCACTGGGTACCCCCGCTCCAGGGGAGCCCCACCTCTCAAATTCCTGAAGGGTTTTCAGGCTCTTGAACCACAAAGAGACATGCAGTCCTTCTGCGTTGAGAAGAAACCATGGAACTTTACCATCCAAGGTGGCACGGCACCAAATAAAAGTTTTAAAAAGGCTCTGCTGCTCATAAGAAAGCTACAAAAATATTTTGACAACCTGAAATCTGCTTGCTGTTGGATCTCCTTCTGTGAAAGAAAAGGGGGGGCGGGGAAGCAAGTCTGTCTTAAAACCCACCCTTGATTTAGAAACAGAACATCTTCTGGGTGTATTAGTCATCTCCTGACCCACATGGTGCTGCTGACTCATCATGTCGGATTCTTCTGCTTATTTTGAAGCTGCACCTTTTGGGGGCGATGCCCGGGGTTCTGGGTAGGCATCCAGAAAGCTGCACCCTGGTTGCAGATGAAATAAAGGCTCTGGGCGTGAGGGAGGAGGAGAAGCGGGGACCGAGGGACCTTAGCAGCTGGGACGCACCTCGACCCAAGGAACAGGGAAACCCGCTCCTGAGTTTGGAAGGATCTGGGCAGGAAGGAGGAGAAGCAAGGGCACCTCCTTGACGGAGCCCCTGAAGGAAGTGCTCAGGCTCTGGGGTCCCACGCAAGGACCACAGGTGCTGGAGAGGAGGGGGTTACCCATGCAGCCACCGCTGGACCGAGAGACTGGGGTCGTCCTCTTCTGGAAGCTGTTGGCACCTCCCCCCCAGTGGACCACCATCTTCTGGCCTCCGTGGCACCCAACACAATGGTGGGCCCGCCCGTTGAAGGTGAGACCCCCGGGTGTTTCAGGTATGGCAGCTCAGGAAGCAGAGGAGGATGGGTTTGAAGAGAAGGATGACCCACTATGGCTTCCCGTGCTCTGAAGGATAAAGACCGTCAGGGTATCTGGGATCCAGATCATACGACCCCGGGGTCATCTCCCAGCACAAACCTGCCTTCCGCCCCATCCTTGTCTCCAGAGCCTGGGGAGACCTCCCGTCTGCAGGAGCTCCCATTGGGAGTCCCCTCCCGTCTGCCCCAGGAGCTGAGAGGAGACCCTCCAGGCCCCACCAAGGGACCATCTCTTCCATTCCCGTCACGACGCTGTGCCTGCTCTTCCCAGGGGGCTGGCCGGCCCCTCCTCTCCACTCCCCTGATTTTCGGTCTTACCTTTCTTGAGGTGCGTGTCTATTCCCACATGTATGCCTACACCCTCCCCTGTACCCCACTACCTGCCCACCCACACCTATACACCCCTACCTTTCTACCCACACCTATGCTAGACCTATGTCTAAATAGCTATACCTATAGATAGAACATGTATGTACCTACCTGTGGATGCCTATAGCTCTGTCTATACTTTTACCTATAGCTCTATCCCTACATCCATATACATTTGTTTAAATTCATCCACCTATACTTATACATTTATACCTATATCTATACTTTTACTTAAATGGATTTCTATATACCTATATCTATATGCGTATCTCTATACCTTTATCTATATTGATACCTATCTCTCTATATTTATATTTATAACTACATCTGTAGGTATATACCTATATTTATATCTATATAGCTTCACCTATAACTATATACTCCCACCTCAAGACCTATGCCTATACTATATTTATATACCTATATATGTATTCTTGTATGTATATACCTATAGCTACATCTGTACTTTATTTATACCCATGTCTATATAACTGTATGTATATGTATATCTCTGTCTATAAACCTATACCTATTCCTGTATGTATATATCTTTACCTATATCTGTGTACTTCTACACCTAGACTATATATTTGTAGCTCTGTACTTATATTTATACCTGTACCTATACTTTTGTATTTCTACCCCTACACTGATGCTGCCCCTATATCCCACCTATAGCCACACCTGTACTTCTATACCTCCCCCTCCACAGTATGTACACCTACATCTACAGCCATCACTCAGTATGTGCCTACATACCTCCACCTCCATCTCTCTCTGTTTCTACATCTCTATACCTTTACCTCACCTCTATGGACATGCATGTGTTTGTCTCTGCCTCAACTTCTATCTCTGTGTGTCTATATATCTATTTCTCTTTCTCTAGCTCTGTCTCTGTCTCTATCTAACTGTCTCTCTATCTCATCTGCACTCAGACCCTGCTTCCACTACAAGTTTAGAAGCCCAGCGCCTAGCTCAGCCCATGCGTGGAGGACAACGTTGGTAATCACGGGGTATTAGAGATGGAAATGTCTTACGTATCTTCCAAAGGAAAGAAGGAAGGAGGAACTAAACGATGAGGAGATCAGAGCTGAAAGTGCCCCACCCCCAGGAATCAACGCTCCTTCTCATCAATGACAGCAGGAGAACCCCGGATCCCAGGATAGATCCTGGGGTGGGGTGCAGCGCCCACCTTTTAATGCAATAATGGCATGCACCCCATGACTGATTCTCTTGTCGCCCTGTTCCACTAGACTGTGAACTCCTTGAGACAGAGGCTGTTAATCTTGCTTTCTCTTAGCAAGACTTGGCATGGTGCTGGGTAGGCATTCAATACATTTGTGCTGAATTGAATGAACGCATACATTATTCTTGTCCTAAAGTTAAGAGTAAAGTCAGAGGCTATGAAATCCTAAAGTGCGGTTGTTTGATTAATGCTTATGCGGAGTAGACTAAAGATCCAGGAAGAAAGGAAATTCATCTCTTTTGTGTCCCTTTTTATCCCAATGCCTAGTACTGTGCCTGCCACATACCAGGGGGTTCTGTAAACATAAGTGAAAGATGCAAAGAGCTGTATCATTTCATCACGATGGGTGTGAAAGCAGAGCAATAATTCCCTCTGTGAAGGATACACATTTGAAGATACAAAGACACTTATTCCAGAGGAGGTGAGTGGGTAATTCTGTACTAACTTTTGTAAGGAACTCTCGACTGTCTCCAAAACCACTGAAGGATTCTGGAGTGGGTTAGGAAGTCAGAAGTCTTTTTTCCAAAATTAAGGCGATTGGACCTCTGTGCCATGTGCCAGGAGAACATTCCCCCTCAACCCCCACCCACTAAGGAACTCAGGTTAACTGTTAAAGTAGGGGGTCCCAGGAAGAAAGGTTGTGTGGTGGACAACATTGGATTCTTCATGCTCCCAGCTTGGAAGGCTGAGTTGGAAGGTTTACTTTTTCAAATGGCTTATATAACTTCATGGAAAGATTGTCAGTGGGAGGGAGAGGCCACCACTTCTCTGGAGTGTCCCTTTGTGTAAGCATTTGATCAGTACTAATTTTGTTGGGTTTTATCCTGATGTATCTCAATCCCTTGCTTGGAACCGCAGACTATAATACTAACACTATAGAGTTACTGTGAAGATTGAAATGGGATCATGGGACTTCCTTGGTGGCGCAGTGGTTAAGAACCCACCTGCCAATGCAGAGGACACGGGTTCGAGCCCTGATCCTGGAAGATCCAACATGGTTCAGAGCAACTAAGCCAGTGCGGCACAATTACTGAGCCTGCGCTCTAGAGCCCTCGAGCCACAACTACTGAGCCCGCAGACCACAACTGCTGAAGCCCTCGCACCTAGAGCCCATGCTCCGCAACAAGAGAAGCCACCGCAATGAGAAGCCCATGCACTGCAACGAAGAGTAGCCCCCGCTCGCCGCAACTAGAGAAAGCCCGCGCGCAGCCAACGAAGACCCAACGTAGCCAAAAATAAATAAATTAATTTTTAAAAATAATAATAAAGTTTATCTCCTTCTTGGAAGATATCTAGAGTAGCTTTAACCATGGTTAAGCCCAATGTATCTCATATTGTTCACATTTAATTTTGTACAGGGTAAATGGAAGGTTGAATCCGGAACCCTCATTCCACAAGCTCAGAATCAGAAATTGATGTTGTCTTCTGCCTACTAACAACTTAACTGAACTCCTTGCTCTGAAAAACTTAGTTTACAAAACCTCATTGAAACGTTAACAAAACAGCTCAATTTTTATTATTTTAGACACTATTCCTGGTATGTTCAGTGCATTCAGTTGTCATCCCAAGAACTTTTTTTTTTACACATATATACATTCTTTTATTAATATTCTTTTCCATTATGGTTTATCCCAGGATATTGAATATAGTTCCCTGTGCTATACAGTAGGACCTTGTTGTTTATCCATTCTAAATGTAGTAGTTTGCATCTACTAACCCCAAACTCCCACTCCGTCCCTCTCCCTCCCCCTCACCCCCCTTGGCAACCACAAGACTGTTCTCTATGTCTGTGAGTCTGTTTCTCTTTTGTAGATAGGGTCATTTGTGTCAGATTTTAGATTCCACATATAAGTGATATCACATGGTATTTGTCTTTCTCTTCCAAGAACTTCTTGATGTGGAGAAAATGGAGCCTTCATGGGATATACAAGAAGTAGGAGATTTTCAATTATCTTAGTCAACTCTTTAGGACATATATATAATGTGCTTCATTAGAATGAGATAACATTTGAAAAGCTAATTATAACCCATTTTATTCTACTAACTAAATCAGGTCCCTGTTGATCTGCTATCTCTTGATACTTTAATAGTGTATTACCTTTATTTAAAAATTTTTTTCCAGTTTATGAAGGTGTAATTTTTTTTTTTTTTAATTTTATTTATTTAGTTGTTTATTTATTTATGGCTGTGTTGGGTCCTCGTTTCTGTGCGAGGGCTTTCTCTAGTTGCGGCAGGCGGGGGCCACTCCTCATCGCGGTGCACGGGCCTCTCACTATCACGGCCTCTCTTGTTGCGGAGCACAGGCTCCAGACGCGCAGGCTCAGTAATTGTGGCTCACGGGCCCAGTCGCTCCGCGGCACGTGGGATCCTCCCAGACCGGGGCTCGAACCCGTGTCCCCTGCATTGGCAGGCAGACTCTCAACCACTGCGCCACCAGGGAAGCCCTGTAATTTTTTTTAAAGAAATTAATTTAAAAATAAAGGAAAAGGGCTTCCCTGGTGGCGCAGAGGTTAAGAATCCACCTGCCAATGCAGGGGACACAGGTTCGAGCCCTGGTCTGGGAAGATCCCACATGCTGTGGAGCAACTAAGTCCATGTGCCACAACTACTGAGCCCACGTGCCACAACTACTGAAGCCCATGTGCCTAGAACCCCTGCTCCGCGACAAGAGAAGCCACCACAATGAGAAGCCCGCGCACCACACTGAAGAGTAGCCCCTGCTCGCCGCAACTAAAGAAAGCCCGCGCACAGCATCAAAGACCCAACGCAGCCAAACATAGATAAATAAAATAAATAAATTTATTAAAAATATATAAATAAATAAATAATAAAGGAAAAAGCCACTGACACACACCACAACGTAGCAGAAGCTCAAAACCACCTACGTTAAGTAAAAGAAGACAACCTCAGAAGGTTACATAGTGTAATCCCTTTTGAATGCAATAATAGTTCAACTTGTAAAACCCTCATAATATAAAGCTTGGCAAAGAATAAACTGAAATTTGAAAAACATGGAGTTCTTTGCTCTGATATGTTCATATCTTTTCCTTCAAATAGGAGGAATCTTCGTAATTGCCTTCTCCTCTTTTTAAAAAAAATATAAAAAGTAATTCCTGCAGAGGCCATGTATGATTTAAAATCTCTTGAATCCCTCCTATAGTAGCATATTTGTCACGTCTGGTATTGTTTTTCCTTTTCCTTTTGTCCAATTTTCCCCCCATAGGCTGTGTTTTTCTCCTCTTTAATTTGCCTCATGGTTTAGGAATTTTTATTTTATGAGGATTTATCCCTTTGAAGCCCCACTTTCCCCCCCCCACCCCCGCCGCAGTGAATCCGTTCTTTCAACCTCGTCAACATCCAGCTGTGTCTGCAGAGTTGGGATGGGATTGTTTGGAGCAGGTTCTCAGGAAGGGTCCCACCTTTGTGTCTAGTGAGCCTGTCTCTGACTGTGCCTCAGATCTGCCCTGCTATTCCAGCTGCAGTTCTCCACAATGCCTCTTTGTTTTGGGCTGTGACTTCTTCCTCTTCAAGTCAGCCTTTTCTTATTTTTTATTTTTTAAATAGAAAGGACTGCAGTGCACATAGAGTTGGGAACTCAGCTTGCCTCTGTATAAATGTTTGACCCAAATCCACACACAATACAGGTGTGTGGTTTTTCTCACTTATTTTTACACTCAGGCAATTCTTTTTTTTTTTTTTCCTACTTACACCCTTGTGAGATGGAAGAGCCAGAAAGGGCACCAAATTCAGCCAATGGGCTGCCATCTTGGTTTTTTCTTCTCAGCTGCCTTCTCCGTATTGTTTGATAAGCCTGCCTTACTAGCTCATGGTCATGGATCGAGTCAACCTCAAGGAAAATTGAACAATACTCATCATTGTTTGGGCCTTAAGCCACAGCTATTAAACAATTATTGAAAGAAAAAGCAAGTTTACTGCTTTTCCATCTTGCCATCTGCAGTCAACAGCTCATAGTTTGGGTGATTTCGAAAAAAGTGTTTGTTTTGCAAACCTCGCTATTAGAGCTGCAGAGCGATTTCTGCAGGGGACCAGAGCGGGAGGATTTGCAGTGGTTGAGCGTCTCCAAGATGGTCCCTCCTGATCCCCACCTCCTAATATTCATGCCCCCGTGTCATCTTCACCCCAGGAATATGGGTGGAATCTGTGTCTTTCTTCTAATGCAAAGATGGCAAAGGTTAGGGACTTTCCTGGCAGTCCAGGGGTTAAGATTCCGCGCTTCCACTGCAGGGGACGAGGGTTTGATCCCTGGCTGGGGAATTGAGATCCCGCATGCCACGCAGTGTAGGAAAAAAAAAAAAAAAAAAGATGGCAAAGGTAGTGGATGTCTCTTCTGAGACTGTGTTGCATAAGACTGAAACTTCTGGAACTTGCCTGGTGGCGCAGTGGTTAAGAATCCACCTGCCAATGCAGGGGACACGGGTTCAAGCCCTGGTCTGGGAAGATCCCATATGCCACGGAGTAACTAAGCCCGTGCGCCACAACTACTGAACCTGTGCGCCTAGAGCCCGTGCTCCGCAACAAGAGAAGCCACCGCAAAGAGAAGCCCGAGCGACACAATGAAGAGTAGCCCCCGCTCGCTGCAACTAGAGAAGGTCCGCACGCAGCAACGAAGACCCAACGCAGCCAAAAATTTTAAAAAAAAAGACTGAAACTTCTGCCAGCAGAGCCTCCCGCCCCATTTGCTGGTTCTAATGGAACCCAGGGGCCGTGTCCTGAGATGTCCACACAGCAAGGAATGGACAGTGGCTTCCAGCCGACAGCCAGAAGGGAGCCAAAACCCTCAGTGTGAAAAGCCACAAGGAACCAGTTCCTGCCAACAGCTGCTTCGGACCCTCCCCCTGTCTCAGGGGAGACCCCAGCCCTGGCTGACACATTTGCAGCCTGAAGCAGAGGACTCAACTAAACTATGCCTGGATTTCAGACTCCCAGGAACGTGTGCTGGTTAAGCCTCTGAGTTCGGGGGAAAGATGTTTTGCATCAAGAGGTAAGTGACACAAAGGCAGAGGTATTTGTAGCAGAGGCAGATTTTTGAAAAGAGCCTCAGTTTCATCTCTGGTGGGTTATAGAAGTAAAGAGGAGGGTGCTTGCAGTATTGGGGGTTTCTGGTGCCTCGTATTAGGGTGTGTGGCCCTAAAGACGTCTGTGTCGGTATTTCCTGCTGGACTCAATCTTCCCAAAGGAACAAAGCTTTTCAGGCAAGAGCTCTCTGTGGGGCACCAGCCAGCCCCGCTGGCTGCAAGGTTTGTGGGGAAACATCCCATCCATACCTCAGAGACTAAGGCAAATTCTTACATCAGACACGCTCCTGTTTCCTCTGCGTTCGTCTTTTTTTAAAAACAAGTCTCATGAAATTGGGCCTCCTTCTGGATTTCGGTTCTCTGTTCACCAACAGACATCCCTCAAAATGTGGGTGTCAGAAGATGTCCTGACCGAGCCTTGATAATAGAGAATCCTGCCTGCGGCATTGAGTCTGTGCCGGCCCTTCTTACCTCCACGCCTAGGAAGACACAGATTTCTCCGGAGCAGGAAAATTGAATTTGGCATCCCATTAACACTCACGGCTAGGGATTTTTTTTTTTTTTTTTTTGTCTTTAGTTAAAAAATGCTATGCAGAAGAGATGGTCTATTTTGCAAGTGGAAAAATACTGTACACACAGAGACACACACACACAGAGTGTGGTGTTATATCTGTAGGTGTGAAGGGATGCAGTAAAGTGTCAGCTCAGCTCACCTGAGTCCAGATCGAAGGCTCATCCTCCAGGTCAGGAGCCAGCAAAGCGCTGTCTACACCAGCTGCAGCTTCAGGCTGGGAACTGAACTACAGTCAGGGGTGTCTGCGATCCAGGAGCAAACAGTCCCACCCTTGGGATGCAGGTCACGCTCCCTCCCCGATCGCTGCTTTGTGGCCCCAGAGTTCTGGGATGCTGGGCGTTCCAGGGAGAGCTCTCAGGAGAAAAGGGAGTGAGGAAGATAGAGCAGGGCAGGAGGAACAGCCCAGCAAGGATGTGATCTCTGCAGCCTGATCCCTTGGGGAGGTCTGGCGCCTGCATTGCACCGCTGAGCTGGTCTTTTGTGCAATGGGTCATTGCCCGTTGGCTGCCTGAGCTTGGGGATGTGTGGGGTGATCTCCCAGGCCAGCCAGCTTCCATAGAACTGAGCCCATCACAAGGAAAAAAATGTTTTTCTATTTCTTTAATTTGGAGAATTTGAATCATCCATATGAAAAGATGAACCTTCACTAAACTTATCATTGTTTCATGATGTAAGTCAAATCATTACGCCATATGCCTTCAACTGTTCCAGTGTTGTATGTCAATTCTATCTCAATAAAAATGGAAGAAGACATAAAAATTTAAAAAACGTTTTCAAATAAGAAAATGGAACCGTTTAAAAATGTGAAAGCTGTTCTTAGCTTAGGGGCCATAACGACCCAGTTTAAATTTCATCTCCTGCCGGAATACTTAGAAATAAACTCTTCCCAATTCTATCTCGTTTACCCTTAATTTGGTCAGCACTGAGGATATAGCTTGTGCTACACTGGTTTTTTTTTTTTTTTTCATCGTGAGCGATTTTGTATCAAGTTAAATGTGTGTCATCCAAAACAAGCTGCATGATGCTGGCCCTCGATCTCCCGGACAGGAGAATGTTCAGAAAGTTTGGTTTCGGGATCCTGTACATTTTATAGATATAACCGCCAAGGAAGTGAGTGAAGAGGGTAAAAATAGCAAAATGCAGACACAACTCTAAACGCCCAACCCTCCATGTGCTGATTATTTAATTCGCACCCCCTCTTCCCATCAACTGTCAGGTCGCCCTGTTCAGACAATTAGTCATGGAATTCAAACACCGATAACAGCTCCTAAAATGTAATTTGGGTTGTAGATCCGAGATAGAGGATACTACGCGTCCCTTCTGAAAGCCAGGCACATTTTTATTAGTCACGGTTTTGAATTATTGACTGCTCCCTTTAATTAGAATTGAGGAATGAGGCTCTAGATCAATGCCAAAGTCTGCGTTTTAAAGTAAATTAAAACAGGAGCTGAAAGGAATCTGTATCCTTCTGGCACCAAGTGTGAGCTATGATTTTCTCTTTTTCTTAAGCTCTCCAACCATGTTGAAGTGCTCCTTAAATACAGGCTTAGAGATATATCTGGAGAATGATTTAGCAATTTGAACTATTTTATCGCTAATAAACTCCGGGAGAATGGACGCACATTTTCTCTGGGTCTCTCTTCTTGGTTGTGGAGCTGTTTTCCTTACAGTTCGTTGAAAGGCTGAAATGAACACAGTGATGAAGGATTTTCCATCATCTTTTTTCACGTAAAATCCTCCCACCTTTTTCTTCTTCCAGGTTTATTGAGATAGAATTAACACACAGCACTGTATAAGCTTAAGGGATACGGCATAGTGACTTGACTTACATACATCATGAAATGATGACCACAATAAATTTAGTGACCATCCATCATTTCATAGAGATACAAAAGAAACAAAATAGAAAAAATATTTTTGCTTTTCTCGTGATGAGAAATCTCAGGATGTACTGTCTTAACGACTTTCATATATAACACAGAGCAGTGTTAATTATTTTTATCATGTTTATAATATTGTACATTACATCCCTAGCACTTATTTACCTTTTAACTGGATAAAAGTTCCTTTGGATCACCTTTCTCCAATTCCACATTCCCCCACCCCCTGTCTCTATAACCACCAATCTGATCTCTTTTTCTAAGAGTTTTTGTTTGCTTTTGAAGTATAATTGACCTACAGCACTTTTAGTCCTTGTTCTACGACATGATGATTCGATACTTCTGTACATTGGTCCACTTTCTAAGTTACCCAGCTTTCACGTGTTTCTGGGTTTATTGGAACTACAATTTCATTGGGGAATGATCATCCCCAAACTGGTTTATTTTATTTCATCTGTTGCATTTACCAACGTTAATCACCACCAATTATTTGTACAACCTCCTTGTATTCCTTCAGATAGAGGATCAATAAAAATCAACCCATGGGAGCCATACTTGAGTGTATGAACATTTATATTCAGCATACTGGCTTATTTCAAACACTTAAAAATCTCCTCCCAGCCATGTTTCTAACTCATGGCTTTTCTTTGTTCCTAACCTACATTTTGAAATAAATTTATAACATTATACCACATTTTATCAAACCTGAATACATTATCCATGAAACAGCCATGCCTCCATTCCCCACCCCTCAAATATTTTGGAATTAAAATTGTACATTTACTCCAAATGTTTTACCCAAACGTATTTGTTTTTAGTGGAAAGATTTTTGGTGGCCAAAAATAATTCTCTTTTCTTTTTTTTTTTTTTTTTTGGAAATAAATTAATCCACCCACTGCAAATGCTCTGTTTCAGCTTGATAAGGCATTCAGGTGTTTGCAAAACACTTTTATCCTTTCAGCAACGGGAAGATTGGCGGCTATACCAGCATGACATTTTTGCACATGGAAACGTTCTCAGTTGAAAGCGGCCTGGATGGCGCATCCAGCTTGAGACTCTGATGCGTCTCCTGGCAGCACTGGGCTGGCCTTCGGAAACACCCGCCAAGATGATGGGGATTCCGTGGAAAGCCTGCCAGTGTATCCTACATGATTCCATGAGCTGCTTACCACTGAAATTTTTCTGTGTCTATTCACCTTCAAATAGTGGTCCATCCTTTTTTTTTTTTTTTTTTTTTGACTTAATTTTTTCCAATTGCAAATCTTTTTTCCTCTTTGTTTCTGTTTCTAATCGACGTCTAGTAGATTTACAGTGTTGCATTAGTTTCAGGTGTACGGCACAGTGATTCAGTTATACATACATATCTATTCTTTTTCAGATTCTCTCTCATCATTTTAATGTTTCTTTTTTCTTCAATGTGTGCATGCCAACCAATTTTCTCTTCTCTCCTTGGGGAATGCAAATCAGAACAGCAGGGTCCTGGTAAAGGGTTAACCGACTATCCAGGGAAAAAAAGGAAATGCTGGTCCGTCTCTGGAGCCAGTTTCTGTGGTGTAAACATGGCCACCCTGGCTGAGGTCGTGGAGCATGGATTTGGGACCTGATAAGCAGTGTTGGGCCCCAAGGGTGGGTAGGAGCTGGTTCTATCACATCTCCATTAAGGTGTCGACAGGGGAGATGGATGAGACGCCTAAGAGGGCTTTGGGATGGGAGACACATAACCCCACAGGTGATTCGTTCCAAGGGTATGATTGGCCACGGCAGGTGGGACCCCAGGGGAGACCGTATTCCACAACCCTGGGAAGATGTATGTGGACCTTCCTCACCTCCCGATAAGGATCTGCCTCTCTCATAGACCCTAAGTCCATCCATACCAGAATCACCAAGTCCACGTAGGTATCACCACCTCAGCTCACGGGAGACCCTAACAGAGTCCCACGGTTGCCCGTTGGGTTGACTAAGAAGTTGTAGAGTGTCGTGGCCATACTAGGAAGTGTGAGGGAGAAAGTGTGAGCAGGGCTGGATGGAGCTCCCACCTGGGACTGGACAGAGCTACCCTCCGTCCAGTGTCATGACACCCACACCTGCACAGGTAAGTCAGTGCAGGTGCTGGGGCTGGAGGCTACCTGTGCACACAAAATACAGTGGAAGGGGCTTCCCTGGTGGCGCAGTGGTTAAGAATCCTCCTGTCAATGCAGGGGACACAGGTTCGAGCCCTGGTCCGGGAAGATCCCACATGCCGCGGAGCAACTAAGCCCGTGCGCCACAACTACTGAGCCTGCGCTCTGGAGCCCGCGAGCCACAGCTACTGAGCCCATGCGCCACAACTCCTGAAGCCCGCACACTTAGAGCCCGTGCTCCGCAACAAGAGAAGCCACCGCAATGAGAAGCCCACGCACCGCAACGAAGAGCAGCCCCCGCTCGCTGCAACTAGAGAAAGCCCATGCGCAGCAACGAAGACCCAACGCAGCCAAAAATAAAATTAATTAATTAGTAAATTTATAAAAAAAACATACAGTGGGCATACTGGAGGGAGGTTCAACACTGCCTGGAAATGTTCTCTAAGACTGAGGAGGTGAGCGTCCCTGAGGGATATTTAAGTGTGTACAACGAAATTAAAGCAAAAGGGTCAGAGGACCCTGGCTGGTCTCTCACTGGGTCCATCTTCATCCTAAACTCATAAACAAGCTTCCTCCCCAACCAGTGCATTGGCTACCTGGACCCCACACAATTCCTCAACTCCCTTGGAATGCTATTCTCCCTGGCAGAAAATGTGTCTTTTTTTTTTTTTTTTTTTTTTTTTTTTTTTGGTCTATAACGTGTATATCTGGTCAACCAGACAAATAAGCTAATTATGTGAGAAAATGCTGTCAAAACAGAAATTGCTTTTCGTTGTAGAGTCATAGGAAAGGTTTGTGCAAGATTTTTTTTTAATGGCACTTATTTTGATTTGGGGATTCAGTAACTCTACCAGATTGCAGAAAAAAATAAATGCAGAAAATAAATCACACTTGCACAGTTCTGAGAAACGTGGGTCTTGTGTTTGGGAGGGAAGAAACGCAGGCTAAGGGTGATTTTTTTTCTTAAAGGGATGTTTATCTGTTAAATATGTTCACATATATTTATTTGGCAAACAACTTCAGTAAATAAAGAAGCATGTATTTATAGAATGCAGGCCTAGGAGTCTTCTCAGCATCCAGAGGTTGTAGATTGGGTGAGCTGAATGATCCATGGGGATGGAGAACAGTAAGAAGCAGAGAACTGCCATCAGCATTCAGCAGAGGCTTCCACATGAACCACTGGATTCTTCTCTCTGTGTCCTTAAGTGTTTTCCAAACTACACCAAGCAAAATTCCTTCCAATACAAATAACTCAGGACACTCATTGTAGTGTCAGCAGGGAGTAACAGGGGCTCTGGGGGTCAAAACACGTGGGAAACATCGGGCTGCAAACAGTGAGCTATTCGTTTCAGCAAGATGTCTCTGTCTTTTCTTTGCACAAGTGCAATGAAATCTTTCCAGGGAAGAGAGATTACGATACGATCGTCAGCTTTCCCCAAACCAACTTGACCACAGAACACATTTTGGCTGGGGTCATTTAGGAACATTTCAATCCAATTGGATTCCAGGGACCCGAACCATTAACATCCTAAGTTCGTTACCTTGTAGATGAATACTACTGTTTGTATAGAGTTAGATACTGTTTGTTAGATACTGTTGAAGTAACTTTGGACAGGAGTAGAATCCCTTCTCCAAGAGGTTGCAGGTAGAATATAAATATACCATGTGCCCTACTTCGAAATATAAGATTCACGTTACATATATAGGTACGCTTCACATGCTAAAAGCTTGAGTTATCAAAGGCTGACATTTACCCTTAACCAATGGCTTTCTTGTCTTCCTCCAAGAAAACCTTGTCTCTAGAACAAGGTCTTCAAAACTTTCCAGAAGTTCTGCATATGTCCAAAATGTGTAAGAAAGACATCGAGGTTTCCAGTAAACTTTTATATGCATGGAGCTAAAAACTAGGAGATTTCCAGGCAAGTCTAGATGCTTAGATGTCCTGGAACCTGTGAGTAAAATGTTTCCTGCTTGAATGACCTATAAGAAAGAGCATGGCCCTACATTCAGGTATCTTTGATCACTGAATTAACAGGAGGATGAATGAAAGGGGGGCTCAGGAGCTGTCCTGGAAATGACACATTCCACAAACACATCCCTGTTTTTTCTCCTCTGAACCGTGGCATTTCTGAAAAGGATGCAGGTGATGTTGCCCCTTTGTCCTGCAGCATCTCTGTCTTTCTCAGAATTAAACTTGGGAAACGTAGGTCATGCTTGGAAGATTTCGGACTTTGGACAAGGAAAACCCCAAACTCTTTATTTTCTCATCATTCTGCATGTTAGGGCACAGCTACAATCCCAATGAATAGGGGACAGTGGGCACACCCTCTCGTGGGCTAATGGTCCAAGGAATTGTGGAAAGTGATGAGTGTCTTCCAGGCATTCAGCAAACTCCCTGCTCTCCTTGAATGAGCTCAGAATCCACCATCAAATCAAGGTCCCTGGATGCGCCAGTCCTAAAAAATTTCTGGGGAACTGGGGACAATTTTTCAAAGATAAAAACCACCATGCTACAGGGAATACAGCCAATATTTTATAATAACTATAAATGGCGTGTAGCTTTTAAAAATTGTGAATCACTATATTGTACACCTGTAACTTATATAATATGGTACAGCAAGTCTACTTCAACTTAAAAAATCACCATGCTGAAAATCAGTCAGTCAATCTTGTAGCTCAAAGCCCGTTTCTTGGACCAACCGCTGCAGCCGTTGCCTGGGAGCTCGTTACAGACATAGTGTCTTGACCCCGTCCTGACTGGCTGAAGCTGACTCTGGTTCATGAGACCCCTGGGTGATTCACTCTAGAAGCATATTTGCTCTGACCTGTCATATTTTAAGAGGTGAATCAGTCTCCTGTTGCTGTCATAACAAATTACCACCTACTTTGTGGCTTAAAGCAAAGCCAGCATCTTCTTTTATGGTTCTGGAGAAACGCCTAGTTAGGTTTTCTACCCATTTTTTGATTTTTTTTTTTTATTGAGTTGTATAAGTTCTTTGTATACTTTGGAAATTAAGCCCTTGTCGGTCCCATCGTTTGCAAATATTTTCTCCCCTTCCATAGGTTGTCTTTTCGTTTTGTTGATGATTTCCTTTGCTGTGCAGAAGCTCGTAAGTTTGATTAGGTCCCCTTTGTTTATTTTTGCTTTTATTTCTATTGCCTTGGGAGACTGATCAAAGAACACATTGGTACAATTTATGTCAGAGAATATTTTGCCTATGTTCTCTTCTAGGAGTTTTATGGTATCATACCTTATATTTAAGTCTTTAAGCCATTTGAGTTTATTTTTGTGTGTGATGAGAGGGTGTGTTCTAACTTCATTGATTTACATGTGACTATCCAACTTTCCCAACACCACTTGCCGGAGAGACTGTCTTTTCTCAATTGTTTATTCTTGTCTTCATTGTCAAAGATTAATTGACCATAAGTCTGTGGGTTTATTTCTGGGCTCTCTATTCTGTTCCTTTGATCCATGTCTGTTTTTGTGCTGATACCACACTGTTTTGATTACTGTAGCTTTGTTTGTAGTCTTTGTCTGAAGTCTGGGAGGGTGATGCCTCCAGCTTTGTTCTTTTTCTTCAGGATTGCCTTGGCAATTCTGGGTCTTATGGTTCCATATAAGATCCAGTGATTTTTTTAAAATGACACCCCAAATAAATATTCTCAAATCTCAAAGGTTAGGTAGTGTGATACTGTGATTTGGCATAAGAAACAAATATTTGTTCCTCATCCCAGTTGCTGGGTGATGCTGATGCTGGACCACTCCATGTGTGGTTATGGGTGTAAACACACTGCAGAGAACAACCTAGGCTGGAAATGGTAGCAAAGTGAAATCTGAAGGTTTGCTTAACTCGGGAGATGGATTTGGAGCTTGGGAAAGCCTCTCCCCTGACCTTCAGTAGGAATTGAACACACCCAGACACAGAGCAGATGAGGTGAACATCCCAGATGGATCAGTTCAAATGCATCAGTAAGACTAGCAACAACCAACAGCATGCATGGCCTCCCGACAGGATACAGGAACAATTGCATCACCTTCCTCTGTGCCTGTGTGTGGTTTTGTCCCTGAGGAAGAAACAGCTCATGTGATGAAGGGCTGATTAGATCAAGTCAGGGGGGAAAAACTTACAAATGGGGCAGGGGTTAGTCAATCATGGTAGAAAAAAGGAACTTTTATCAAGTCCAAACCCCAATCAGTTTTAAAGAGTAATTAGTTGTGTACACAGCAAATGAAGATTGAAAGGGATTTAAACTTTTTTTTCATTAATTTTAAAAGTGAGTCTTGCTACGTGGATGCTTTTAGAACTCACCGTTGAAAGAGGCAGAGTCTGCACAGGAAGCTCCCTGTGGACTTCGTGGAAAAAACCCAGAACTGCATCCTGCACGGAGCAAAGTGCATTTTCCCAGCGGGGCTCAGGACCCCACTTTAAACAGGGGAGTCTGGAGGCTGGTGCTTGCCGACACTAGTAGGGGATGACGAAATTCTCTAGGATCTAGATGCTAAAAGGCCACCTTTCACTGCCTTTCTGCTTCAGGGGTGAGAAATGATTCATTTAATCCAGGATAAATGGCTATTTAAACTTATCTAGGTAGACTGGTCAAAGATACATTAAGGTGGAGATTCCAAAAACAAACATATTATACTATAAAGGTGTCTTTTATTTAAAACATAAAAGAGAAAGGAAAAGACATGAGATCTTCCAGGCATTATGAAATGAGCAACGTTTAGGATATCAGGTAATCCATCCTCGTTCCAAATGTTTGCCAACACGGCATAAACATTAATCCTCTATTTTCCAATTTCTAGAGTAGAGTGTGATGCTGCAATTGTTGGGACTTGGACAGAGATAAAACAGTGAGTAACAGTCAGTATGGCAACCCGCCGTTTCCAATTTCCTGAACCATCGGGAGAATCTAATCCGTCTCTTTGGTGATATTTATGAGCCATAACTTGAGAATTTTTATTACAATTCCACGTGCCCAACATTTATTCTCTTCTATCTAAAGTCATGGCAACTCTGGAATCTAATTGTTTTTCTCTGGAACAAATAGCCAAGCAGAGAGAATGTAAAGAGACTTACGGGTATTCCACAGAATATGTTTTGTGATTTCTTTGCATCATGAACTGGGCTCTCTCTCTCTCCCTCTCTCTCTCTCTCTCTCTCTCTCTCTCTCCAGGGGACTATGATTCCTCTGGTGTACCTGGGAACCCAGGCCTCTTCCAACCAACTCTTTCTCTTCCCTTGGATTTATTCCTCAGTAAAACTAAGAATAGCCCCAGAAAGAGTCTGCAGAATGATTCACTCTAAGTCATTTCATTCATTCATTCATTCATGTGTGCATTCATTCATGAAGTGAATACTGATAACCTAGGTTGTGCCAGGTATTGAAGGATGCCTGCATATACATGGGTATAAATATTTGATCTCAGAAAGTAATAGGTACATGGATGGATTAACAAATAGATGGATGGGTGGATGGGTGGGTGGGTAGGTGGATGGATGAATGGATGGATCAATGGTTGGGCGGATAAATGAATGGATGGATAGATGGATAGATTAATGGATGGATGGATGGATGGATGGATGAATGGATGGATCGATGGACTGATGGATCAATGGACAAATGGATGGATGGATTAATGGGTGGACAGATGGATAGATCAATGATTGGGTGGATAAATGAATGAATGGATAGATGGATAGACGAATTGATGGATGAATGGATAAATGAATAGATAGTTGGGTAGATAGATGATGGGTGGAAGATTCTCCAATTTCTGGTTTACTGCCACCCCCTTTCCATCCTTCATGGTGTTTGCTAGTGCCAGAGGGGCAGGATGGGTGGTTCCATGCAGAGATTATGAGTCCATATGCTGTTGTCAGCAGCCCCAGGTACCAGCTGTATTACCTTGGACATGCAACTCAACCTCTCTGCTCCTCCATTGTCATATCTTTAAAGCAGAGGTATCCATAGTGCCCCGCCTCATAGGATTGTCATGGGGAATTTGTGAGAAAATCTGGGTCCACAAGGCATAGTGAGAGGTCAGTACATGATACTACAATTGAGAGAGTGATCACTAGATGTATCTCCTCAAAGGTACTTGAGGTCATTACTCTCGAGTGGCCCCAGAACAGGGCAAGTTCTTTTCCAACTGAAAACTCTGTCAACTATGGTGTGAAACCGAATGACCCCAATTTTAAATTTACATCTCTTTCAACAAGAGCAAGGGGAGCCCACGGTTGTCTGGAACAGTAAAACATGTCACAGAAACACGGACTTGTCAACCAAACTGGGGAAGATGAATAATCCTGTACCAAACACAAGAAGAACCATGAACTGTCCCCACTCAGACGCATGAACACAACAAACCACAAAGCAAGTGAGAACGTCCTGGGGATTAATGCACGGGTCCCGCAGTTGGATACACGGAACTTGAGTCATGCCTGCTCCTAGCTGGTGCTAAGTGGGCCAAATGACTTACATCCATCAGCTCCCCAATCTATAAAAGATCAGCGACATCCCTCCCTGGCTGGCACGGGTGAGGAGGATTAAATGAGGTTATGTTCACCCTGGCAGCCAGTGCTGACGATTACACGGTGTGGATGATATATTCTTGCTTTGCTTTGTGTTACAACAGAAACTAAGAGGAAATGTTGATGCCAGACTCATGCCTTGTTTTCCTCTCTTCGAATCGATTCCTGAAAGTGGATCAGTCTACTTCTTCCTCTTCATGTTTTCTTTCTTCTTTTAATTGAAGTATAGTTGATTTACAATGTTGTGTTAACTTTTGCTGTACAGCAAAGTGATTCAGTTATATATATATATATATATATATATATACACTTACATTCTTTTTCATATTCTCTTCCATGATGGTTTATCCCAGGGTATTGAATATAGCTCCCTGGGGTCTACAGTACGACCTTATTGTTCCTTATGTTTTCTCTTACGTTTTCCCACAACACTAAGCTTTTTCGAAACGTACGAATACTCTTGATCTTATACCCTTTTCCTCTAAACTATCGATATGGGCCCCAAACATGTGACAATAATCATCTTAATGATGTTTTTCCTTTTGTTTGAAACTTTTGACAAGAATACTGGGTATGCCAGCCATAAAAACGAATGAAAAAATGCCATTTGCAGCAACACGGATGCAACTAGAGATGATCATACTAAGTGAAGTAAGTCAGAAAGAGAAAGACAAATACCATATGATCTCACTTATATGTGGCATCTAAAGTATGACACATTTAAAAAAAATAAAAAATAAAAAAAAAATAAAGTATGACACAAACTTATCTATGAAACAGAAACAGACTCACAGACATAAAGAACAGACTTGTGGTTGCCTAGGGGGAGAGGGGTGGAGAGGGATGGGTTGGGAGTTTGGAATTAGCAGATACAGACTAGTATATATAGGATGGATAAACAGCAAGGTCCTACTGTAGAGCACAGGGAACTATATTGAATATCCTGTGATAAACCATCATGGAAAAGAATATAAAAAAAGAATGTCTCTATGTGTATAACTGAGTCACTTTGCTGTACAGCAGGGACTGGCACAGCATGTAAATCAACTATACTTCAATTTAAAAAATGCTACTAAGAAAAAGAATACTGAGTATGCGGTAGTCAAGTGGATGTGAGGGTCCCCAAAACAGAGAGTTTCTCATTGGGGCTGCTTGTGGGTGAGGCAGGGTTTCTGTGAACCCCCTGATAACTTGTGCAGGACTTGGTTGGGTATGAGAGTGTGCGTTTTCCATTCATGTCCAGAGTTTTCACTGACCCTGAAAGATGACTGTCTTCCCATCTTATCACAGCTGACCCGGCACACATAACTCCAACCTCTAACCAACTCTTTTCGATCGGCATTCAGAGTTTCAGGCAAGGTGCAAGATCATTTTTTTTTTTCAACATAATAAGGTTTCAAGAATGGTGTAAATTCTTACCTTGTTCGCTAGCCTTCCAGGATAAACGTACAGCCCACGACTTAGACAATCCTGACCCCTTCGTTCAAAAATGTTCACGCACATCTACTCTTTTTCTAACTTTGTTCCTTGGTGAACTTAAACTATGCAGAAGAATGGTAACTGGCACATGTCGAGGGCTTATATTATCCCATTGTTTTTAAACATATTCTACACACATTAACATATTTGTCACGTGGTCCTTATACGGTAGGCATCATAGGATATTCATTTTCATTTCTTAAGTTGGGTACCCCAGGGTGTCCCAAGGATGAGATATTCACTCCTAGGTTTAAGCCAAGGCAGCCTGACTCTAGACCATGCTCTCAGCCAGGATGCTCTGCTGGAGGGGCCCTGAACCCCTCCACGGAGGGATGCTGTCCATCTTCCCCCAG
Source organism: Eubalaena glacialis (assembly GCF_028564815.1). Taxonomy (NCBI): domain Eukaryota; kingdom Metazoa; phylum Chordata; class Mammalia; order Artiodactyla; family Balaenidae; genus Eubalaena; species Eubalaena glacialis. Next base: position 5,353,497 of record NC_083737.1, on the reverse strand, counting down.
TTGCATGAAAGTAGAGGGATCTCATGTGCAAAATGGTGATGATTTGTTGGGGTACACACTCAGGTCTCTCCCTGTTCAAGCCTCCCAGGTGTCTCAGCAAAATGTACCCTGAAAATATGAGGAGGGGGCTTTCTGTCTGTGGGGTTCTTCCCCACCAATGCTTGTTCAGTTTCTGACAAAACCCCTATGTCACCACCAAGCCAGCTGCTTCTTGTATCCTCCCCTGCTCCCTTAGATAAGCCATCCCTGGCCCCCCAGCCTACGATGCTGAAACCCCTTTCCCAGGGGAAAAGGCCCCCCACACAGCCCCTTCAAACACTGCATCCTTTAGTTGGGAGTGTAGAGAGAGAAATGACCCCTGAGCCCAGATTTGCCCAGATGTTCCTTCTTTGGATTAATATGAAAATAAGTGCATTATAAGCACAAGAGGGTGTTTTTTTTTTGTCTTTTATCCAATTAAAATTGTGCTCATTAAATATGCCTTGGGACTTCCCCGGTGGTCCAGTGGTTAGGACTCCGTGCTTCCACTGCAGGGGGCGTGGGTTCAATCCCTGGTCGGGGAGCTAAGATCCCACGTGCCGGGCAGTGTGGCCAAAAATATTTTTTTAAAAATATGCCTTTTCCAACTCCATTCCTTAGCCCTTCCACCCTGTTCTGGGCTGGGTCACGAGATTACTCTGCATCTTATGTGTGTCCTCCTTGTGGGGCAGCTCACAGATGAGGCAGGTCCGTCATGAGAAGTGAGACCAGAAGCCCTGGAGAGGAGCATTCTCCAACTCAAGGGCGGTGACCTTCCTGAATCCTCCTGAGATACAGGGAAACCAGACCTCATTTAGGAAGATGACATCAGAATAATAGCTCTTGTGTTAAATCACCAACCAGTTTTGCCATTGCTTTTTTGTTGTGGTTGTTTTCACAGAAATGACACCCTTTCCCACCTATGGAAAAGCACCTGAGAGGCGTCCCATTCTGCAAGATGCACAGAGACAAGGCTATGCCCACCTCGTGTGATAAACACCTTTCCGCCCTTGACCATCTCTACAGTGTCAGTGAATTCTCTGTGCCTCTTCCAAGTGCCACGCTGCTAGCTGCACACACGCCCGGGTTCTGTTCCCACTATGAGACAAAGAGCTGTAGCCATGCTGTGCGGTTTCAAAAATATTTTATTTTCTGGAATAGCCATATGTCTGGAAGAGCTTTGTCTTTATTGCCCATCTCCACACGGGGAGACAGAAGCTACGACGAGAGATCAGAGGTGCCATACATCACACCTGCAGGACGGAAGGACGGGAGTGTTTAGGAGAATGTATAAAATGCTCACCAGGATGCATAAGGACAGGTTGGGGGCAGGGGTTGGCGATGCCGGGTTGCACACTGCCCAGCCCATTCATCAAGACGTGCACGCACCCCACAGCGCGGGGAGACGGGGGGGGGCCTTGAATTTTCATCTGGTCCCCCTCAGAGTTTAAACAAAGTGGAGGGAAAAAACTGCTCAAAGTCCTCCGCGGCTGCCACACTGGGCAATGCAAGTCTCACCCGTGATGCGATGTCCAAAGTGCCTGATGCATCGTTTACAGTTGCAAGAGAACTAATGCTAGGTTTGTTTCTAGAATGTTCCAGGACTCTCTTATTCCATGTGCAGAGTCTCTTGTCGGTATTTTATAAGGGTGACTCTCTTCTTCCGGATCATGGGCTCTGCTCCTCGCAACAGACGGATAGAAAGACTCGGGGTACGTTGGCAACAAGGATGGTGGGGCGTGTCTTGTCTGTGTCCCTTCGCGCGTCTGCCTGCTGTGTACACAAGAGCAAGCCATGAAGCTCTGGGCGTGCTTGTGTACGTTGTAGGGCATGGGCTTGCATCTGAGACTGAAGAGGGTCAGGCCCCAGCTGTACCTACCTTCACGATGGCATAATCTGAAGCTGATTGTCCTCTGGGCTCGCCTAGCCAGGAATAAGAGTAAACACTTCCACTGGGCTGCCCCACTGAGCATTGGAACCCCTGTGAGTTACCACTACGCACAAGGGGAAGGCGGAGGAAAACTTCACAACACGGACTGGGCCAGGGGGGCGGGCGGGCAGGAATGGCTAGGATGGGACCACAAGGGGGTATGGAGGTTACAGATGCCAGCATAGCCCCGGAGGTGACACTTGCCCATGAGTCCTGACCGCCTGGTGATGGCTTGGCAAGATGAGTGACGGGGGATGGCCTTAATCCTCATAGGTGGTCACACCACCCTTCACCCCACAGCGCAGCTGGAACACATGCTGGTGGGCACTGTCCAGAGTAGGGCCGAGCAGGGACCTCCAGGCATCTGACCCTACATCCACATTGGAGTCCTGGCCGGCCGGTGGTCCACGTGGGGGGGTGTTCTCACGACCTCTTGGCTTGTACCTGGAGGACAGGTGAACGGTAGGCTCCACGGGCAACCGGAGCTTCTCTGTCCCTTCAGGGCCCCTAAAGGGTTGTAAAGAGAAGGAAAGACAACAAAAGTGTAAGGGGGAAAACATCAGTGGTGAGCCCACAAGAGCGAAATCTCTTCCATGCTGCTGAGAAGCTTTTTCCCCCAGCACCCAGAACTTGGTTCCTAATATCATGCTCAAATAAGAGGAAACAGGGCTCCCTGGAGAAATGGCTAATTCTAGGACCCGGGCTTGGAAGACACAGGATGTGGCTGGAGTGTCTTCTAGTTCCAGAAAGTAAGGAAATGTTCAAAAATACACAATAATTGGGGCATGTCAGTAGGACACAGAAGATAAAGTGAAAGAGGTCCCAATGGCCAAGCAATTTGAGCCAGGAAATAAAATACTGTTGGATTGTAACCCGAAATAAGAAATAAATATCCATGTGCCCATACTGGGAGAAATCCATGATTGCATAAATAAATAAATGAGGGAGGAAAAATAAACATCCCATGCAGAGAAATTCCAAATAGATACTGTGCCCTCAAGACGGTGGAATATAGTTTTTCTTATTAAGTGTGGGCTGTTCACAGGGTCTTCCTTCCAAAAGGGTGTGGAATGAGGACAGAAAAGTAGCTTTGCATTGGAGACATTGACTACCTCAGCCAGCTGACCGAGAAACCCCAAAACCCACAGTGACAAGTCAGCTTGATAATATGTCCCTTTGATAAAAGGTGATGAAAAGGGCACTTCACTTCTGTGGTTTTTCTCTCAAAGACCAATCATCCCAGTCTAATAATGAAAAAAAAAAAATCAGGCAAATCCTAATAGAGGGGCAACCTAAAAAAAGAGATCTAACCAGTGCTCATCAAAGCTAAGATCATCAAAAACACAGAAAGTTTTAAAGTAGAATTACCATATGATCCAGCAATCCCACCCCTGGGCCTATATCCAGACAAAACTATAATTTGAAAAGATGCATGCACCCCAATGTTCATAGCAGCACTATTCACAATAGCCAAGACATGGAAGCAACCTAAGTGCCCATCAACCGATGAATGAATAAAGAAGATTTGGCACATATATACAATAGAATATTACTCCCCCATAAAAAAAACGAAATTGAGTTATTTGTAGTGAGGTGGATGGACCTAGAGTCTGTCATAGAGAGTGAAGTAAGTCAGAAAGAGAAAAACAAATACCGTATGCTAACACACATATATGGAATAAAAAAAAAAAAGTTCTGAAGAATCTAGGGACAAGAGGGGAATAAAGACACAGACCTACTAGAGAATGGACTTGAGGATACGGGGAGGGGGAAGGGTAAGCTGAGACAAAGTGAGAAGGTGGCATGGACATATATACACTACCAAACGTAAAATAGATAGCTAGTGGGAAGCAGCCGCATAGCACAGGGAGATCAGCTCGGTGCTTTGTGACCACTTAGAGGCGTGGGATAGGGAGGGTGGGAGGGAGGGAGACGCAAGAGGGAAGAGATATGGGGATATATGTGTATGTATAACTGATTCACTTTTTTATAAAGTAAAAACTAACACAGCATTGTAAAGCAATTATACTCCAATAAAGATGATAAAAAAAAAAAAAGATGTGGTGCATACATACAATGGAATACTACTCAGCCATAAAAAAGAATGAAAAAATGCCATTTGTAGCAACATAGATGGACTTTGAGATGATCATACTGAGTGAAGTAAGTCAGACAGAGAAAGGCAAAAACAAAGTTTGAGACACTGTCACAGCCCAGAGGAGCCCAAGGAGGCATGAGGGTGAAAGTTATATGGTGTCCTAGGTGGGATCCTGGGACAGAAAAGGGACTTTAGGGAAGAAATAGTGAAATCCAAATAAAATTTGGGGTTTAGCAGGAGAGTCTTAACTCACAGGCCTACATGAATATCATGTTCCGTTCATGGATTATTTCTATTCTTTGTACGGCTGGACCAAACGGAACACAAGATCTGGCCATCAGCGGTGTCTGAAGGCTGAGGGATGCTCAGTGAAGCACGGCGGGGAATTCTGGGGCCACGCTGCTGTCAGGGCACCGAAAAAGGCAGCGATCCATCACAGAAGCAGCAGCCATGTGTGGTGGGTTGGATGTGTCCCCCGACCAGGAATAGTTCTGGCCAAGTAACCCTACATTTAGGAAACTGGATGGTTGACAATGCTGATGAGCAGAAGAGACAGAGGGGCATCCCTTCAGGGCCAAGGGAGTTCCAGGAATCCCGCCCAGAAAAGGTGGGTGAGCAGGAAGACACTAGGGCATCCGACCCTGGAGCCACCAAGCTCTTAGATAAAGCTTGCCTCAACTGACACATGCTGTAGGTGTACGATACCCACGGGGTCCAAAGGCTTAGGATGAAAACAGCACGTCAACTATCTCCCTGATGGTTAGACAGACAATTCTATATACCTATAGAATTTTAAAATAATAATTTTAGTAAATTATATATGTATGTATATACCTATAAAATTTATAAAGTATATGTATATATGTTTTCATAAATTTCTATAAATTCTGTACACTAAAAAATAGAAACATACGTATCTCTATTAATATATAAATTTACATGTTCATTTATGTATATGTACACACCCATATATACATATATATTGTTGAAATGATACTTTTTTGATATACTGATTAAATAAAATATATTAATTCAATTGATTTCTTTTTTTATAAATTTATTTATTTTATTCATTTATTTTTGGCTGCATTGGGTTTCTGTTGCTGTGTGCGGGCTTTCTCTAGTTGTGGCGAGCAGGGGCTACTCTTCGTTGCGGTGTGCTGGCTTCTCATTGTGGTGGCTTCTCTTGTTGCAGAGCACAGGCTCTAGGCGTGTGGGCTTCAGTAGTTGTGGCTCGTGGGCTCAGTAGTTGTGGCTCGCGGGCTCTAGAGCGCAGGCTCAGTAGTTGTGGCGCACGGTCTTAGTTGCCCCGCGGCATGTGGGATCATCCTAGACCAGGGCTCGAACCCGTGTCCCCTGCATTGGCAGGCGGACTCTTAACCACTGCGCCACCAGGGAAGCCCTCAACTGATTTCATCTTGACCATTTTTACTTTCTTTTTTCATGTGGCTACCACAGCAATTTCTTCCTTCCAGTTTTATTGCGATATAATGGACATACAGTGCTGTATAAGTTTAAGGTGTACAGCATGGTGATCTGACCTACATACACCATGAGATGATGACCACAATAAGTTTAGTGACCATTCGTCATCTCATCTAGATACAAAATTAAAGAAATAGAAAAAAATTTTTTTATGATGAGAGCTGTTAGGATTTCGTCTCTTAACAACCTGCATGCATGACACACAGCAGAGTTAATTATCTTTCTCATGTTGTACGTTACACCCCTAGTACTGATTTATCTTATAAGTGGGAGTTGGCACCTTGGTGGCTACCAGAAAACGTTTTAATTATTTATGTGGCTCATACTGTGCTGCCATTCGACAGAGCTGTTCTAGATCCTGGAAAAATGGGGTTTCCAGGGGAAAATGCAGGAACAGGGCCCCAGGCCCATCAGTGGCATGCTAGGTAGGGCTGTATGCCGGCGGTCGTGCCCCTCAGAGGACCGCAGGAGCCCCATGTTCTCGGAGCACAGTGGGCCAGGCAGCCACCTGCCGCCACTCCTGGCCCCTCCACCTTTGTCAGAAAGTGGCCAACGTCTTTCCCAGTTCGGATCTTCCGGAACCAAGGCAGACCCAGCACCTGGGGGCCCCTCCGGGTTGCAGGTGGGGCAGCTCGGAAGTGGATGGCTGGTCCTTGTGAGCTGGGGGATGGGGCCTGGGGTGGGAGCATCCCTCAGACTTTCCCAGTAAATATCTACTGAAAGAGGCTTCTCCTTGGAGTCACTCGAATTTCAGCAGCAAACTCCATGTACCACCTCCTAGGTTTCAGTAGCTGTTTAGAGACCATCGTGAGCGGGCAAGGACGACCACACTCCCCCCAGCCCCCGTACCCGGCACTATTTAATTTGGCTTTTGCCAGGAGGCTAACCTGTCAGTCCAAACCAGATGTCCCCCGATTACATCCCTGTTATTCGTAAGTCTCATCCTTAAAATGGGGTGGGTCTCCACCCCCTACTGTGCCTTCCCAGGAGACTGACATTCCCAAGAGGGCTGAGCCTGGCAGGTCACCTGTGGGGTAATTTGAGGGTCACAAAGGATGCCCTTCCTGACCAGCCTCGGAGCCTGGCTTCCCACCACGGCAAGGTCCTCCTCGGCTTTCAGATGCCATGGTTCGAGGAGGTTGCAGGAAAACATGCAAATGCCCCCGAGGGGTAACCGTGGTCATCTGCACTGTCTCTCCACCCCCCGTACCACTTCCGAGGGAGCAGGAAGAAGGGCCACAAGGAACAGGAGCCAGGACCGTGGGTTGGCTTTCAACCCCGGACTGATTGTGTGCATAGCGTGGTTTTCAGGGTCTGAGACTTGGACCCACTAGGACCTTCATCAGCACCTTCTTTTCCTTCTCCCTTCACGAATCTTTAAGGCATGAGTGGGACAAGGGAGATCTGTGATTCACCTGTACCCGCTGCGGACCTGGGACGGGGTACTTCAGCATCTCTGAGACTGGTACCCAGCGGGCGGGGTGATGGTCGGATGAGGTGCTGCCTTAAGGCGGGGTCCCTAGAAGAAGGGTGTGAGGTTGGGATTAAGGGGCACAGTGCTGAGGGGGAGAGGGAGGCCCCGTCAGGAAGGGGAGGTGCTGAGGGATGATGAAGTCTTGGGTCACCCCTGGACCGGATCCCTGGGGGGCTCGGCAGTGCAAGCAGTACTGCAGTTTCCTGCCCCAGGGCACACAACGGGGTGTGTGTGTGTGTGTGTGTGTGTGTGTGTGTGTGTGCACTTTCTCCCCAGCCTCCTCCGGAGAAACCATCTTTGTCCTTCAGACAACAGTCAACGGTCAGCCAATGGTCGTGGCCTCTGAGAAGCGTCCCCACCCATACACGCCACTCCTACTCGCGTCCCCGTCTGTGCGTCCGTAGCACAGAGGAGGGGCAGCCTGTCCGCAGGGGCTCCCTGGCACGCGGCCCAGACGTCTGCTCCGGTGCGGATCAAACTGTACAATGATTATCCAATAACCTTGCCATCTCCCCAGCCGGGGATTTGCCCTCGGAGCCAGTACAAGCGGCATCTGGCAAAGACTGCAGCTCGCGGGTCGTGAAGGAGCTCGGGAGAGATTTGTTCACTGAGGGTTATGAATTGTGTCTCCCCCCGCCAAATTCAGACGTTGAAGCCCTGACCCCCAGGACCTCAGAATGGGGCTGTATTTGGAGATGGGGTCTTTAAAGACTTGATTAAGGTAAAATGAGGTCACTAGGGTGGGCCCTGATCCCATAGGATGGGTGTCCTTACAAGAAGAGGAGATCAGGACACAGACACACACAGAGGGGCGACCGTGTGAGGACACAGGGAGGAGACGGCCGTCTACACGCCCAGGAGAGAGGCCTCGGGAGGAACCAGCCCTGCCCACACCTGGATCTCAGACTCCAGCCTCCAGGGCTGGGAGACATAAATGTCTGATGTTTAAGCTGCTCTGTGCTACTTTGTTACGGCCGCCCCAGCAGAGACATACAGTGAATGAATCAAAGAGTACATAAGTTGCAATTCTAGCTGTGCTCTCCAATATGGGTACTCTATGTGGCTGTTTAAGTTTAAAACCATCACGGTTCAATACAATGAAAAATCCAGGCCCTCAGTGTATCCGTGCAGGTCTGAGTTGTAGTGGCCACGAGTGGCTGGTGGCTCCCGTGTGGGACGGGGCAGGTCTGGAGCTGTGTGGCTGCCCTCCCATCCTCTTCCTGCGGGGGGTCCTGTCTCTGACCCTGAAGGACGCACTGCTTGTCTTGCCTGCACTTCTAAACACGTTCCCCACCCCCAAGCTGTCCCCAGATGGAGGTGGTGCAGCCATTGTAAAATGATGTTTGTCTGGTCCCTCCTGGGACCACGTACCTGGGCACACACACCGACTGCTTTGCTGATCTCCACTGGCAGGAAGGAGCTGGTGTCCTTGAAGTTCCCACCTGCGCGCCAGCCACCGCTCAGAGCTCATTCCACTCCCCCCCAACCCCCCGTACATCAACCCCGACCCCTCCCCTCCCAGAGGTGAGGACCCAGACAACGGTATTTCTTTCAACAGTCCAGGGAATCCCAATGAGTAGCCAGGGCTGATCACCCCTTCTCGCGTTGAAACTTCATGTTTCTAGATGCTATTTTACTTTTTCTTCTCATTTTCTCCCTCTTTCATGTGACTGTCTGGTTTCCCTGAACCTTTTCAGGTCAAGGGCTGACTCTTCCAATACATTTGGAATCTGACACGTTGCCAAAGGCATCGTCGTGATAGCATGAGCTGGAGGTCAGTCCGGAAAAATGCAGCGTTCCTAACAGTCGCCATGGGACTGATGGAACAGAGGCAGCAAGGCAGAGAGAGAGAGAGAGAGAGAGAGAGAGAGAAAGGAGAGAGGTAAAGACAGAGAAAGAGGGAGAGAGAGAAAGACAGAGAGAGAGAGACAGAGATAAAGAGAAAGACAGAGAGAGATAAAGAGAGTTAAAGACAGAGAGAGAAAGAGAGAGAGAGACAAAGAGAAAGACAGAGAGAGAGAAAGACAGACAGAGGAGAGAGAGAAAGAGAGAGAGAAGAAGAGAGAGCTAAAGACAGAGAGATAAAGAAAGAGAGAGAGATAAAGACAGAGAGAGAGAGAGAGAGAGAGAGAGTCTCAAGCCTGGGGTCCGGCCGAGAGGGGCTGGAATCCCACCTGGGCCCATCGTAGCTCTGTTGCTACGAGCTGGTTGCAAAACATCTCTGGGTGTCCGTTGTCTCGTGTGAAAATCAGATTTGGGGGCTTCGAGGATGTGGCTGGCTGAGTCATGGCCCCAAAGTCATGGTCCTAATTCCTGGAGCCTGTGGGTGCTCCCTCCGACGGCAAAAGGGATTTTGAAGATGTGACGAAGTTAAGGGTCTAGACTCACAGAGATGATCTGGGATTATCGGGTCAAACCAGGGTGATCACAAAGGTCCTTATAAAGAGGCAGGGGCTGGGGGCGGGGTCGGAGGAAGGGGAGATGATGTGACCATGGATGCCAAGGTCAGAGAGATGCGTGGCCACCAGCCAGGGAATGCGGCCGCCCCTAGAAGCTAGAAGAGGCCAGGAAGGTGCTTTCCTAGAACTTTCACCAACACCTTGCCTTTATTCCCGTAAGACTCACTTGGGACTTCCGGCCTCCAGAAGTCTGGACTCCCAGCAGATCCAGCGCTATTTGATTCAGCTTTTGCAAGGAGGCTAACCCGTCAGTCCAAACCAGATGTCCCCCGATTACACCCGTTATTCGTAAGTCTCATCCTTAAGACGGGGTGGGTCGCCACCCATTTCTGTGTCTTCCCAGGAGACTGACATTCCCAAGAGGGCTGAGCCTGGCAGGTCACCTGTGGGGTAATTTGAGGGTCACAAAGGACGCCCTTCCTGACCAGCCTCGGAGCCTGGCTTCCCACCACGGCAAGGTCCTCCCCGGCTTTCGGATGCTGTGATTCGAGGAGGTTGCAGGAAAACATGCAAATGCCCCCAAGGGGTAACCATGGTCAACTGCACTGTCTCTCTGCCCCCGGTACCACTTCCGGGGGAGCAGGAAGAAGGGCCACAAGGAACAGGAGCCAGGACCGTGGGTTGGCTTTCAACCCCGGACTGAGCATGTGCTGAGCAGAGGATGTAACATCAGGCCCCGGCCCGGGGCCGGGCATCACCAGGACCCTCTGAAACACAGCGTCCCGGTGGGCGAGGGGAAGGACTAAATGTTGCTTCATGCCTCCTTTTGATAGTTGGGTGATGGGTTTGGAGCAGCATAAACTCTGTGACCGCTTGGCCTCAACCGTACTGGCTCAGAACTGGAGCAGCCTTTCAAATGGGGGCGGTGATGTGTACGGGAAAGGGTGTCCCCCTGTGGCCGTGCTGATCTAGCCCTGAACCCCCAGACCACAGGGGTGAGATGACGTCCCACTGCCCCAAACACTGGCACATGCAGCCCTCCTTCCCCAGTCCCAGGCCTGCCATTTCCTCCTAAATGTATTTTTCATCCTTTTGATACAATGATTCAAGGCATTTTTGCAGTTATTTCCTTTTTCTTTTTCTTTTTTTAATATTCACATCAGATTTTAATTTGTTATACACTTTTGTAGTTCAGTAAATGTCCTTGATAATGTAAAACAAAAAGTGTTATTTACTTGGGACAAAAATAGTAATCTGTGTAAAAAGGGGGGGAAGACCAAAATATTTTTATATGCTTATTCACATACATGGAATTTTCGTGAATGTAAGAGGAATGAAGATATTCAAACAGTAATAGAGAATCATTACACTTATTTGAGTGTTCAAATGCTTGTGTAAGTCTTCAGTCCATCTGGTTTTATAAAACCAAAACTTCGAACACAAACAAAAGCAGAAAAGTTCACATTACCTTTTTATATGTTCCTAAGTATCAAACTGCATCAATTTATTATGAATTTAAAGAACATCACAGATTTTAAAACTAAAGTACAGAAGCGCCTGATTCTTTTTAATTCCCCAAATACCTAACATCCCAAAGTAACATGTAAATAAACCTCTATGCTGCTCAGTGAATTCTTGAATAATGATCCAACAAACACTGTATGGGAACGTGTACAATCACACCTTTGCCTACATGTGATTTTTGTTTTGCTTTGTTTTCCACTTTTTAAAACCTTTTATTTTACATTGGGGTATAATTAATCAACAATGTTGTGTTAGTTTCAGGTGTACAGCAAAGTGATTCAGTTGTACATAGACATGTATCTATTCTTTTTCAAATTCTTTTCCCATGTAGGTTATTACAGAATATTGAGTTCCCTGTGCTATACAGTAGGTCCTTGTTGGTTATCTATTTTATATATAGTAGTGTGTTCATGTCAATCCCAAACTCCTAATTTATGCCCCCCCCCCCCACCTTTTCCCTTTGGTGTTTGTTTTCCATTTTGAATGAATACCTCTTTATATCCGCTAGCCCAGGGGGCTGCCGGGTGAAAATGATCATATTCTCCCTTCGTGGAAGATGGGCGTCCCGTCTTAACTCCTTGAGTGCAGTAAACCACTAGTCAAAAAATATACCCTAGGTTCAGAATGGCCATCATCAAAATTTCTGCAAGCGATAAATGCTGGAGAGGGTGTGGAGAAAAGGGAACCCTCCTGCACTGCTGGTGGGAATGTAAATTGATGCAGCCACTATGGAGAACAGTATGGAGGTTCCTTAAAAAACTAAAAATAGAACTACCATACGACCCAGCAATCCCACTCCTAGGCATATATCCAGAGAAAACCATAACTCGAAAGGATGCATACACCCCGATGTTCACTGCAGCACTATTTACAATAGTCAGGACATGGAAGCAACTTAATGTCTATCAACAGAGGAATGGATAAAGAAGATGTGGCGCATATATACAATGGAATATTACTCAGCCGTAAAAAGGAACGAAATGGTGCCATTTGCAGAGATGTGGATGGACCTAGAGACTGTCACACAGAGTGAAGTCAGTCAGAAAGAGAAAAACAAATATTGTATAATATCACTTTTATGTGGAATCTAGAAAAATGATACAGATGAACTTATTGGCAAAGCAGAAACAGAGTCACAGACGTAGAGAACAAACTTACGGTTACCAAGGGGGGGGGCGGGGGAGGTGGGTGGGACGAACTGGGAGATTGGGATGGACATATATACACTATTGATACTATGTATAAAATAGATAACTAATGAGAACCTGCTGTATAGCACAGGGAACTCTACTCAGTGCTTTGTGGCAACCTAAATGGGAAGGGAATCCAAAAAAGAGGGGATATAGGTATACGTAGAGCTGATTCACTTTGCTGTACAGCAGAAACTAACACAACATTGTAAAGCAACTCTACTCCCATAAAAAATTACTCTAGGAATAGTTCAGTGGGATAAACAGGAGTCATCATTCCGGGACTTCCGCTTGTGACAGACGGTGACATCCTGATTTCCAGGCTGAGGCTGGGCCTCCCCTGGTTTTGCCTGATTCACACAAGGAGGAGGTGGGCTGGAAAAGGGCTGGGATGCCAAGGAGGACGGGGAAATATAGGCCCCGAAACAGGTCACCCAGCTCCGGCAGGAAGCAGCCTCTCTTTATAGCTCAGTGGACTAAATAAAGCCCTGAGTGCTGAAGAAGAGGCCAAGGAGAGTTTTTTATTCCAGGAGAAGAATAATTATTTCCTAAGTAGAATTCCTTTGGTAAAAAACAAAACAAAACAAAACAGCTCTGCACCCTAGAAACACTTCAAGGGGAAAAAAAGAGCAAAAGATGGCAAACAACAAAGTGAACCCCAGGCAGAGTAAAATCTCAAGATCCACATTCCTTTTTTTTTTACAATGAGATTTTAGTTTCCACAGAGCGTGAGTATCCTGGGCCGTCTCTAACCTACCTGAAGAAATGGCAGGAAATTTAAAAGTAAGTTAATAAAAACAAGGAAGGTGTTAAATCACAGTCAGTTCTGCAATAAGGTGGTATACCGTGTTTCTCAAAATCACGGTGCTGGACAAATCCAAGATAAAAATCAAAGGGTTTCAGAGAAATATGGGATTAGGGTCCTAACACTTGAGAACTTTGTCTCAGACACACCAAAAACAATGACCACAAAAAGAGATAGGAATCGAATAAAACGTTAGCACAGATTTACAATTGTTGCATGGCTATGGTCAGCATACGTGCTACAATGCATATGTGTTATTCGTTGTTGATATGTTCTATAATTGTTTGTGGAATTCGACCCTGGAAGGGTCTCAGCATGTGAGTAATTGTGAAGGGGAAATTCACTCGGAAAGTTCTAATAACAGACGTGGGTGCATATAACTCAGATACCACACGTGTGACCGAGGGAGCTGGCGGATGTCTCAGGTGTGTGTGTGTGTGTGTGTGTGTGTGTGTGTGTGTGTGTGGTACAGGGCTCCTTTCAGCTGGGTGTAATTTTCTGGGTGCGTGTAGTATTTCTCGAAGATGAAACCACACACAAGCAAAGATAAATGCCAAAAGATGCTCAAATAATTCTCTGGATCAGTGGCGTCGGAAGAAACTCGTGTTTTCAAAAGAACCGAGAAAAGAGCAGAACGGACCGTCCGGGGGCCCCCGGTTCAACAAATTGACACTTTCGCTTCTCTCATGACTGTTCATTGAAAGCTCCTGTGTTTACCTGTTTACATTTTTTTTTCCTCTAGAGGTTGATGCAATACACACTGTTTTAAGCCCCTGTTTTGTGATGCATTCCTTCCCATGTCTCTTTCTATCCCCCTCTACTATCTTATTCAGTCCTTTTTTGTCTTTGGTTGTCTTGGAATGTTGTGTAGTCGATAACATCCAACACCTGTGCTGTCATCATCCCCATGAGACTTGCTCCCTTGGTATCCAAACAGTAAAAGATGAGATGGTGGTGGGGTGGGGAATAATTTAGTCTTCATCCTAATTGTATTCATGCTTCACAAACATGGTGATAACGTAGCAACGAAGAGTCATGTACCAAAGAAGAAACGAGCAATGAGACAGAGAGACACTGAGTCCTGATGACATCAGTTGAGGCCCTGGATCAAGCCATACCTGAAGACTGTCAAGGACATTCCTGTTACATAAAAAAAATTCAAAAGAGTACAAGGACCTACTGTATAGCACAGGGAACTATACTCAATATCTTGTAATAACCTATCATGGACGAGAATGTAAAAAAGAATACATATGTTTATACATATCTATGTGTAACTGAATCACTTTGCTGTACACCTGAAACTAACACAACATCGTAAATCAACTATATTTCAATAAACATTTTAATAAAGAGTAATGTGACACTGCATGGTGGTCGGACTGTCGTGCATTGGGAGACGCAAGCATGCGTTTGACGTTTCACGAGTGTGGTCAGCCCATTTCCCCGGTGATCCTCCCATGATCACCCCGGGCGACTGGTCGACCTACAGCTTCAACCACTGGGTGCACACAGACACCAGCACTGCCTGCTGTGCTTAGACATCTAAGGAACCACAGCGAGGCGAATGCAGGTGAACGGAAGGCTTGGTCTGGTCCAGTGGAGAGTGAAAGCAAGAGGACTCACATCAGCCACTGCTGGCCCCGGCAGCCTGCCCTTCAGATCCCTGTTGACCACGGAGCTGGACCAAGTTTTCATCCATGCAGAGGAAAACCCAACAGCACATCCCAGGGTTTTGTAAGGGTCACGTGAAACAATGTTAAACCCACAGGAGGTGCTTAATAAATGCATGGTCCCTGCTCCCAGGCCCCAAACATCCAACTGGGGGGGAGGGGTGCTACTTGAAAGACGGTGGCAGGTCCACGTCTGTCACATCACGGTGGGTATGCGCGTGCCGGGCCCCCCGTGGGGGACAGACACCCCTCCCTGAAAGAAACTGGGAGCTCGGCGTGGACCGCACGTGGCCGGAAGGTCATGCTTTATATTCCATTTGTGTTTCCTTTTTATTTACATGTCGCACGGACCCCATCTGTGTCGGAGGGTGGGGAGTGACTTATGGAAACGTGGTCTTTTAGAGACGGAGTCACTCAGAGGCACAGAAGGGGTTTAGGACGTTCCACGGGACTGTTTTCCTCTTTGGCTAAGCTGCTTTATTCCTGTACGCACAGCCCAGCATCCCAGCCCGGCGTGTGGGTTTCAGATCCAGCCTCCTGCATGCCCGCCAGCCACATGCCCGGCAGCCCCGGCTCCAAGTCAGGGCTCCATCCCGCCCCCTTCCAGCTTCAAATCCACTTCCCTTTCCCATTTCACTCTGCAACTGTGATTTCGCTTGACACGCGGAGAATACCGCATCTTGAAACGAAGGGGTGAGACACTCGCTCTTCCTTACCTGCCAACACCTTCGATCTCTGTGATCTGAGTGCCCACGTTTCCTAGAAACATCTGCAATGCAGACCACTTTAAGGATGAACATCTGTGGAGTGGAGCTTGAACAAAGTAGGAACAAAGGCTATTGTATGAGGCATTGTGATGGCTTGACAAACATTCTCTGCCTCCTTTTTTTTTTTTTTTTTTCTTTCTGAAGCTGAAAATAGCTTTAGAACCAAGAATCAGATTCCGTACCCAATTCTTGTCCCCCAGAGTCACTTATCTTGAATTGCAACATGTTTGCTTCTGCCAAAGAATCTTGCTTTTCAGGGATGCGGGAGCTGGGGGATAGGTACATCAGCTCACAGAGTATGAAACCCCAGGACTATACTTCTCCAACCCCGCCCGCCAGCTCACACATCCTGAGGAAAAATCAACTGCCCAGCAAGCAAACACCCCCGGCCATTTCTGGGGCAGCCTGCTCCTGTCCTGCTCAAGTTGAACTTCTACAAAGTTCTTTCTTATGTGATTGACAAACAGCCTCCTTCTAAGTGTCATCAGTTTTCCCTCATGCTGGGTTCCGGATGCTCTGTTTCCCTGTTTCCCCTGATGCTTCTGTGCAGACCCAAGGTGCTCACTTCCATCAACTAACTATTCTTTGAAAGAAGCTGAGGTTTCCAGCAGCCACTCTTTGCCTCTTTGGAGACCCCTTCAGTTTGGGGAAGAAAGGGGCGGGGGCCATAGGAGGGAGCTTTGGAGGCATCTTTACACAATACAGGATGCCAAGCGCAATCCTTGTAGGACACAAAAGTGTTCTCAAAACAAAGTACATTAGGACACTGTTACTAAAAAAGTGCTTTCCGGGAATTCCCTGGCGGTCCAGTGGTTAGGACTCGGCGCTTTCACTGCTGAAGGCCTGGGTTCAAGCGTTCAATCCCTGGTCAGGGAACTAAGATCCCACAAGCCATGCGGTGCAGCCAACAACAACAAACAAACAAAAACAAAAGCTTTCCTTGCCCTAGGAACATTAACTGATAACTTCCAAAATATAAAAATAAAGACACACTCTTTTTAAAATTTTAATTGAACTATAGTTGATTTACAATGCTGTGTTAGTTTCAGGTGTACAGCACAGTGATTCAGTTATATATATACATGTGTGTATATATATATATATATATTCTTTTCCAGATTATTTTCCCATATAGGTTACTGCAAAATATTGAGTATAGTTCTCTGGGCTATATAGTAGGTCCTTGTTGGTTATCTATTTTATATATTAGGCACACTCTTGAATTCACTTTTTCAAATTTGTGTGGCTGATGATCAATATTTATAAAGAAATAAGTCAAAAGCTTTTTAAAAATTGAAACCTATATGGATACTGCCTATAAATATATATTAAGCAGTTATTTTGTAATCTATCAAAAACAACTTAAAAGAAGAATATTATTCCTAAGCCCTAAGGGAGAGGTGAAGATAGAAACACAATTAAAAATTTTTGGAATCGGAAAGCAATGGAGGTGAGGTTTTATTTACAGATACACGTGAGCATGCATGCAGGTCCGGGGTAAGAGCTTGGAGACCCTTGGAGACCCTTCGTGACTGATTTTTTTTCCTTGCCATCTTAGGAAAATTACATAACCTTTTTCTTTTAGCCTCTTTTTTTCTGTTCTGTATAATTGGGATAATCATTAGATTCGTGTTGCTGTCAGAAGGATAAAATGCGATGTAAATAATATCCTTTTAACTCTGCCTGGTACTTTGTAACACACTCTGTAAATATTAGATGTAATTGTTATTTATAGGAAGCCACATTTTGTTTTTTCCTTTTGGCAGGCACTCTGGATTTGTTGCTTGCCCGTAGAAAATTCAGAAGGTGACAGGACAGATATTTCTACCTTGTCACACTCTTTCCAGCCTTTTGAGATCAGCCTCCCCCCCTGGACTCAGGAGTGATCTTTCTGGGCCCCAGAGAATGATTCTTGGTGGAGGCTGCTGTCTTGAGGCGGGTGAGCGGTCCCTTTTCTTTAGACAGTAAATACCCACGGGGTCCCCAGGATCTCGGGGATCCCTTGGAGAGGTGAGGGGTGGAAACATGAGTCATGGACATAAGAGGGAACAGGGAGCTCCTTTCACAGAAGCAGAGGAAGGTCTCCCGAGCGGCCCCTCTCCGGCCAGAAGCTCCCCGAGTGTGACTCTGTCCTTTACCAGTGACGCCTCGGCACTCCTGGCTCCGTGACCTTGGAAACTACCTTGGTTTGTACCTGAAATGGGGATACTGGCGTCGATCCAGAAGACCATTTGGGAAGGTCTTTTGTAGATCACAGAGGCTACTGTGAACGTGAGGGACCATGACTTCATTTTGTCTAAAGGGCCGTGGTTCTACCCTGGTCTGTGTCGGGGTGGGAGGGGGCGAGTGTCTATACTGTGACGATTACTGTGTCACAGCAAGAGCATTAACTCACGTATTCATTAAGAGCCGCCGACTTCACACACGCCTGGCAATTTGAATTCTGGGACCCTACGTTTTTGTCCTGATTTTGCGATGACCCTCTCCACAGACACGGTAATGATTACGAAGGAGACGCATTTCATGGGTCATAGAAATAATATGGAGATGGCTGGTTTCTAATTGATGGGAAGGCATTCTCTGGGAAATGGAATCAATGCTGATCTGTCGGGATTGAAATGGCGTGTGAGGAAAATAACCCAAGGGAGGCCCAGCATGTACCGACCTGACACGTCACCGGATGGGAATGGGGTCCCACTCCCGTGTGTGTGTGTGTGTGTGTGTGTGTGTGTGTGTGTGTGTGTGTGGCCAGCACCATCAGCCGTGAGGGACCGACCCTCCGGCTGCAGGAAAACACCCTGGATGGTCTCTGTTATGTAATGCTGGGCTCCTTTCCTTGTAAAGGTGTTTTCCTACCCCTCCCAGATGGGCCCCACTAGTGACCAACCCCCAATCACAATGTCCTCCCCCAGGCTCACCCGAGATTCAGGCACCTCCTATTGGTGGCTTCCCCTTTCCTAATCCACTCTCCCGCAGTGTATGTGTTTGTTGTAATTTTGGATCCTAATTCACGTGCCGTGCGTGGGATGCAGACTTGTGAGGTACTTTCTCTGGTGGAGGGGTGGACAGTTTTCAAGGCATCATGTTTGGGGATGTGATCACGAATCTTGTAACCTCCTTCTGCTAATTCACCTGATACCTAAGGCGCGGCGCTTCAGAAATTTATCAGAAGTGTTTGCCTGGTCTGTTTCGAACTGAGCTGAGTAAATCTTAGGCTCTGGCTCTTGAGCCGGGGGTCGGGGGTGGGGGGGGTAGGTGGACAGGGGAAGGGGACCGGTCTGGGGAGCTGGGGCAGGCCCTCCAGAGATGCATGTGACAGGAGAGCGTTTCCCCAGCCAGCTCCACAGAACGCCTTCAGAATGCATTTGCATTCGGGGCATTGTCTTGCGGGGGGTGTCCTCGGATCTCTGTTCCCTCAAATAGCGTTTGTTATCTTGAAAATGGGTCTCCCCTCCCCTCCCTCCTGGTCCTCAGACACTGGATCTTGGAGACGTGCGCCTGAGGCTGCAGGACCGCTCACCGACTCCGCACCAATTCTAACCGCAGGAGAAAACCCACGCAACGCGCACAAACCCTGATCGCCCCACATCAGAAAGGCTCGCTCCCCGTGGGTTTTCCAAAGATTCCTGGGGACGAGGGGTGTCTGCGCTTTCAGTTTCCTTAACCCTCCAGGGGCTAGAAACGGTTAGTGGGAGAGGAAGACACGAACATGAATTGCACAAAGCAGGGCTGCTGAGAGCTGGGGCGGCTCCCACATGACCGCCGGGACCCAAACATCCCCTCTGCCCTGATTACCCCAGGAGGACGGCCTAGCCATCTGAAGGTGCATAAACTGGCAGCCTGTCTAAGATGGGTGTTTTTCCTCACACGTTCTTTCTGCCCAGAGACGTTCAGAGAGAGGTATTTTTTTCTGGATAACAAGCTATTTATTTAAGTCGCAAACTTGCTCGGCACACCTGGTGGAGGGCAAAGCTTTCCCACTTTCCCTCTCCTCTGGGGTAGGGGGCTAGGGCACCGGGGAGGAATTCCCCTCCCCGCGGGTCTGCGCCCCTTGGGGGTGCCTGGGGCGTGAGGAGGGCGCCCCGGGCTTTCGACCCGTATTCCACTGCTGGCGGCGGGTGTCCCTTTGCGGTGGATGGCGCTCGCCCCCCCCCCACGCCCCCGCGCCGCGCTCTCTCCGCACGGCCCGGCGGGGCTGCCCGGGGTCCTCCACGAGGGGTCCCCGCGCCCGCGGGCCGACGGCTGGGGACCCGGCAGCGCGCGGCACCAACCGGGCGCCCGGGAGCTCGGTCCCGCTCCGCCCCGGGCCGCTGCGCAGGTGGCGGCCGAAGGCGGGAGCGCCCGGCTCCCCGGACCCCCGGCGCCGGGCTGGATCGGGGGGCGCCCGGCCCTCCGCACGCCCTGCCGCCGCCGCCTCCCCCCGGGGGGCGGGGGCGAGGCCGGGGCCGGTCCCGCGCCGGGATCCCGCGCCCTCCGCGAAGTTGTGGCTCGCGCCCGCCTCGCCCCGCAGGGCGGCCGCCGGAGTGCACTCACCCGCTCTGCCCGCTCCGTCCCTGAAGGTCAAGGCCAGGTGGCTGCGGCGGGCGCGCGGCGGGGGCCCGGGGCGGGGGGCGCCGGGGGCCGCGGCGCTCAGATGCCGTGGTCGCAGTCGACATCGCGGCAGATGTACCAGAGGATCACGTACAGGATGAGCAGGATGGCGAAGATGAAGAGGGCCACCAGGATCGCCTTGGTCACCGGCGAAATGAGCGACTGCATGGCCCCGGCGGGGCGCGCGGGGCGCGGGGCGCGGCGCTCACGACCCCCGAGCGCGCCCGGAGCCCCGCGCCGGCCCCGCGCCTCATCCGCAGTGCTCCGTGCCGGGGACGGGCGCCCGCCGCTCGGCCGCGGCTGCTCCGGGCGGCTGCGCGCGGGGTCCGACCGCCCGGCGCCGCTCCGGGGCCCGCGCTCCTGCGCTCAGCGGGCCCGGCGGCCGCGGGGCTGGGCGGGCGGCGCGGGGGGCGCGGCGGCCATGGGCGAGGACGCGGACGCGGACGGAGGCGAGGAGGCGGCGCGCCCGGCAGGTCCCCGCAAACTTGGGCGGCGGCGAGAAGGCGGGCGCGCGGGGACAGGTGGAAGCCCGGCCCCGCGGGGCGCGGCGCGCGGCCGTCCGCGGGCGGCGTGGGGCGCGGGGCTGCCGGGCGGCGGGGGCGCGGCGGGGAGGCGCGGGGCCGCGCGCGGGGAGGGGCTGCGGCGCGGCGGGGGGGTGGGGGGGGGCGCCGCGTCCCCACCCGCGGCCCCGCGCGCGCCCCTCCCGCCCCGGCGCTCCGGCCCCCTCGCTCCGTCTCAGCCTCGGCGGTCCGCCCGCTCCCCGTCCGCGCGCCCCCCTCGCTCCCGGTTCCCGGGCGCCCGCCCCGCGGCCCGCGGCCGGGGCGCTGAGCTGTAATTACGGAGGGCCGGGGAAGGCGGGCGAGAGGCAGCCGGCGGAGACGGGCAGCCCCTTGCTCCCCTCTCTCTCCCGGAGCGCGGCTGGCTGGACTCGGGAGGGGCTGCGGCTTGCATGCAACTCACTGCTGAGCCGGGCAGGACGGGGTGCAACCGCGATGGGGCAGAGGCAGGGGGAGGCTCAGGCCAGAGCGCCCTTACGTAAGGGGGCGCCCCGTTCTGGGAGAAATAGGTGAAGAGCCCGGGGCTGGACCTCCCGGCATGGGGAGGCGGGCTTCTGCCCTGCCTGATGAGAAGCCTCGCACACCCGCGCCGCCTTCCCATACGTGCGTCTCCCACCCTCCTGGGCTGGGCCTTGTGGATGACAAACCAGACCTTGTCCCCCACCGCCTACACACTCACACTCACACTCACACACACACACGCACACACACGCACACACACACCCCTTTCCTGCGGGCTGGGCTGCGCTTAGGGCTGATGCCCACTGGCCCTTCCGGCAGGGACAGGGAAAGGAGGTAGAATCCCCCCAGCCCAGCACTTCAGAGATGCGGTGCAGGACAGGGGTACCAGGGCCTAGACTAGAACTTCGGGATATGCCAAAGCCAGAGCCACCCCTGTCCCAGAGGATAGGGCGTTCAGGCCCCAGGAGCTCTGATTCCAGTCTCCACCACGTGAGGCCCCCAACACCAGGGACCGGGTGGTCAGAAGGCCTCATGTGTGCAGGGTGAGGGGCTGTGAACGGGAGGAACGCATCTGCAGGGAGCCCCCCATCCCTGAGTCCTGGGTGCCTCGGGGGCGGGGGGCGGCCAGGGACTCTTTTCCTGTACTCACTCCAGGTGACCTTCAGAGCCTGGCACACAGGACACAGGACCTGACCCCACCGGAAACAGCATCCCCTCTGACGGCAGCTGAGTGAGGCTGCAGGCAGGACGGGCACGGTGATCGTAGGGGGATGGTCTGGTCCGGCGTGGACACGGGGGAGGAGAGAATCAGGAGTGGATTCCAGAGTGGCCCTGGACCCCTTCCTGCAGCCCGTCCCGGGGGCTGTGCTCTCCCCCCCGGTACGGCATAGGAAGAACGGAGGGTACCCAGCCACGCTGGGGCCAAAGAAGGAGGCCACATCCCCGGCTCCGGGCAGCCAGGACGGGTCTGTGGTCTGTGAAGGGAGCACGGGCTGAAGGGATGTCGTTGCAGGTGAGGTGACCCAGCCCGGCAGGATTTGCAGTCAGGGGGCTTCTCCAGGTCACCTGTTGGGGGGGGGGATGCCTAGTATCTGCACACACACACAGCAAACTGTTGGTCTCCCCCAGGAAGTAATAGTGGGCATCTTCTTCCAGGGCTGCAGCTTCTAATTCTGAAAGGCACCTGCATTCCCAGCCTCGAGCTGTTCCCTGACCGAAACAAGAAGGGTAACTGAATGTCCATCCCCGCTTCCACTGCTCCCACCTCACGCACACACGCAGAGCTCCTGTTTCTCGGGGGTCCGCTAGGGAGGGGAGCCCATCTCTGACGTTCTTCGTTAAACTTAACTTTGTCTGCAGAACCTCTCCGACGCCCGCCTCAGAGCCCAGAGCGAGAGCCGCCCTGGTGTGAAGGCATAGGAGGTGTCCGAGGACATATGTCACCATTCTTTGCTCACCAAATAGACTTGCATGCTGACCGTGAGAAAATGAAGTCCGTTCAGGGAGCATTTTCTACATTGCTCTTGTGAGCTTTGGTGCGTTCTGGTTGGTCACCGTCTGTTAACATCTTGTGTGTGCGTGTGTTTAACTTAATCGGATTCCCGGAGGAGCCTTGACATGGAAGCTAGTCCTGTGGATGGAGAGAGAAGAGTCACTTTGTCGAGAAGCATGCCCTCACCCAGCACCGTAAAACTCATAACGTGTCCAGGCTCTGTGCACCCTCGGACCCAGCCTGCTGTTCGCACCCTTGTCTGGGTTACTTAACTTTTGTTCTCAGCCCCTGTTCCCGCGCTCCTGGCTTTGTCTGAAACCTTCTCTCACACAGAGGTTCCTGTCAGTCGTCCGTCCTCCTTCCACTCGCAGAATTGTCCTTGTTGCTTTTTATTTCTATTTACTCCTGCCATGGGTTTTCCTCTTCCAAGTCCTGCAGGAAGACAACTTTCAGTGCCTGTGATCTTCCTGGAGTGAATTGTTTTGGAATCAGATACATGGTTGGTTCCGAAATCAAAATTCAGGAGCTGCTAAAACCTCTGCCTAGGTACAGTGGCTGAACCGCAGGCCTCCGGACAATGATGGACTCTGGTGGTCCACTCTTAGCCATCAGGGCTTCCTTGTTTTTCCCAACGTGTGTACGTTTGTCTAAAACCTTTCCTTGCTCCTGAGTGTATAAAGCAACCTGAAAATCCAGGCCAAACTGTCCCTACAGGGCAACTTGAACTTTAGAAAGAAATCGTGGATGAATCGACACGCCTTCATCCTGGCTTTGGTGCACTGTTTTTCAGACTGCAGGTCACGACCAGTGAGAGGGGTCTGAGGTGGATTTGGGTGGATGCAATGGGAATTGTTAAAAACCCGGTGGATTGTAACAGCAGGAGGCGCCACCTGCAGGAAGCATCGGTGCCGTGTCAGGAAGCTTTGGGGGGGGGGGGGGTGTGTGTCTGTGTGTGTGTCTGTGTGTATGCGTGCCCATGCGCACACACACATGTGCTGGCTGGTAATGGATACTGTCTGTCAAAGGTGCTAGAGGGTAGCCACCCCGTGGGCGGAGACTTGAAAGATGCAGATACTACGACTGGGGGAAGTTTGGATGGAAGGTTAGGAACAAAATTTTTTTTAAATGTTATTGACGTAGAGTTGATTTGCAATCATGTGTTAATTTCTGCTGTACAGCAAAGGGATTCAGTTATACATATACATACATTCTTTTTCGTATTCTTTTCCATGCTGGTTTATCCCAGGATATTGAATAGAGTTCCCTGTGCTCTACAGTAGGGCCTTGTTGTTGATCCATCCTATATCTACTGGTTTGCATCTGCTAACCCCAAACTCCCAATCTTTCCCTCCAGATGTTCTTGGTAAGCAAAGCCATGAGCGGACATCTGTAAGCCACAGGTGAGTCCCCTGGATTGGTCTTCATTTGAGCTGGCGGTAGCATTTGGGAGCTCAGGGACAAGGGCACCCCATGGGTTTGGGGCAGGCAGACAAGAGCAGAGAAGGTCCCCCAATGACCCAGGGCTCCTGCGTGACTAGGAGAATCAGGAACCCAGTCCCCTCCTGTCTGATTGTCTGGCTTGATGTCTGTCTGAGCAAGCATTGGCCGTGGTCCAACCAGAGAAGCTGTGGACCCCTGGCGAGCCACTCTCTCTAGGTAGACTTGTGGAAGAGATGTGTGTATTTTCCTGAACGGGCTACAGGTCTTTAGGGTAACCCTAGAGCAAGCTGGGGGCGGCCCAGCGTTTTATATAGAAGACTGAACACCTTTCCTGAGAGTTTTTGGACAGTGTCTTTCTATGGCTTGACTCAATTGCCTGAATTAATCCAATAATAATTGCTTCTCCCTCAGCATCACTTGGAATGCCCACAGGTGTGTTTTTATCATAGGAAGCTTGCCCGAACGCCCCCCACCATGTCCATCTCCTGTGGAGGATTACGGATGTGGGGACCCTGCCTCCTGGATTTCCACGTCGAGTCACCAGTATTCAGCACCCATGAAGCTTGGTCAGGTGTCCCGTTCCTGGATTCCAGAATTCCCGCTCATAAAACTCAATTTGTAAATTGTCAGTTTTCTCTCTGGCTCTGTGGCTGGTGCATGTGTCTTGGGATGAGAGTGGCGGTATTGAAATTAGCGTTCTTTTTCTTCTTGATGGGTTTTTGTGATTATAGGTTTTCACCTACATGTTGGCTTAGGCGAAAACAGACTTGCTAATTGAGGCCAAAAACCAGAGCAAATGATAAAAACCAACAAGAGCCAATGAACTAAAACGGGATGTTTCCATAGTAGCAAGATGTCACCCTAAGGCTGGGATGGCATTTCATCTTTTTAGTGTGTGGTTTCTGCTTTCCTTTACTCTCTCAGCTTTCTTATCTGTGGGATATGCCTTTTTATAATTTGTCCAAATCCTTTCAAAGTTCATACGGCTCAGCCCAGTGGATAATAGCTAAGGCTTTATGTAGATGCGCTTAACACACTGAAACTAAAAATTTAGATGTACCGCATTTCCGTCTGTGAACAGAAGCGCCTATAGGAGAAAGACTTCCCCGTAAAGGGAAGCAGCTGTAGCCCATCTGCCTCTTAGAATGGGGTCGCTTTGCAAGGAAACATTCCTCACATTCTTGGGATAACCGCTTTGTTCCAAAAGACGGATGCATTAAACTCAGTGCATTGGAAAGGTAGTCATCAAGTAATAGAGTAACAAAGGCAGCGCTCATGGCAAGTTCAGACTTTAGCACTTTTAAAAAAACTTTATCGCAGCAGCTATGGGTCGGTGACCAACTATAGGAACCGTAGGAAAGGGTTTTACTTCTGAATGGTTGGGTTTATAGTCTCCTTTTTAAAAATGTTTATCAGGTGGATGGGATAACCATCTGTATTTCATGCATCAGGGTACCGTTGACAGAGTGTGGAATCTTTTATAATTTGCATGCAGGTCTGTGGCTTCCAATTAACATTTGAAACGCTCCTCAATTAGGAGATGACAAGAACTGACTTCAATCCGTATTTGTGCCCTTTTATGGGGGGGGGGTCCTTGCTTCCCACGGAGTGGGTGCTTGATAAAGATTGATGGTCTGTGAAAATCAGGGGAAATCCTGCCAAGATAGAGCATTGATGGCTTGTAGGAAAATGCCCACTTTTGTGACAAGCTCAACACCACCCACCCTCCCAAAGAGACGGGGGAAACTCAGGTGTCCAGAGGACCTCCTGGTTCTGTCAATGGGATATTTAACAAGCAGTTTTGTGTTCTTTGAAAAAAGTCATATCCTTTAAGGCAGGAATGCCCACGTGCTCCACATCCTTAACCATCAGGCTGAATGTGAGATGGCTAAGAAGGACCAGGGAACTATATTCGGTATCTTGTAATAGCCTATAGGAATGCCCTAGGAGGGAAAAATATGGGACTGAGGGACTAAAGGGGAACAAACAGACAATATGGGTTAATCGATTCCCCTTTCATGGTGTCTCCTGTGTGTGGAAATATTTTACATAAAGCCCATCCCTTTGAGGTAGGAAGGATTGTGCCCCTTTCAAAGGAGATAGCTAGGGGAAGCCAGACCAACTCATCTATGGGGTTTGAACCCCGCCCTTCCTTGCGGGGACAACGGTAGGGGTCATTCAGTGTCAATAGATAATTATGTATTGTTTCTAAAAAGGTGTAAGATAGGGGTCAAACAGCAGTGCGATTTTTAAATCTCCCCTGCCTTTAACACAAATTCCAAATTTCCAAGTATAAAGCCAGACTTGGGTGCCCATTTGGGGCATCAGAAAACTCACGATGGCAAAGTGTCTCCTATGTTCCACGTTGTGTGATATTTATCCTCTTTTTAAATCGGAGTATGGTTGGTTTACAACGTTGCGTTAGTTTCACGTGTACAGCAAAGTGCTTCAGTTATACTTCTATAAATATCTATTCTTTTTCAGATTCTTTTCCATTATAGGTGATCCCAGGATATTGAATAGAGTTCGCTGTGCTCTACAGGAGGGCCTTGCTGTTTATTTTAGGTACAGTAATACGCATCCGTTCATCCCAAGCTCCTAATTTATCCCTCCCCCTCACCTTTCCCCTCTGGTAACCCTGCGTTAGGGTTCTATGTCTGGGAGTGTGTTTAAAGTATTTATTCTTTAATCGCCCTCTGACCTTGCGCATCTCGCGCCTCCCAGGGTTTGGGTGGGGCTGGGCTGCGACACCCTGGCCGGGTTTCCTTCGACGATGGGGAGGGTCCTGGCGGGATGATTGTGCGGGGTCATCACACGTGTGTGAGGACCTGGCACAGCCTGCGGGGTGAGGCTGCCCCGCAGACTCCGGCTGTGATGGGGGGTTGCCTCCCGGGACGCAGGCACCGGCGCAGCTCGGATTCCCTTTACCGCGATCTCATCGCGCCACCTGCCGGCCCTGCGGGGCGCGCGCTGCCCGCCTGGTCTTTTCCAGGCGCAGCTGCAGTTGCCCGTGTGTCTGTCGGAAGCCTGGTGCCGCCCTGGGTCCACCTGCCCGGCCGCCCCTGGGGTGCTGTGCACCGTGTCCCCTGCCGTCCGTCGGGTCTGGGAAGAGCGCAGAGCAAGGCACAAACAGTGCCTATTTTGTTAGGGACTTTTGAGGTTGCTCTCCCCATCTAAGCTTCTTTAATAATGGAAACTTTTTGGTGATGGGGTGCTGGGTTCTGGAGAGGAAATGGAGGGGTTGGGGAAAGGGGGCGGGAGAGAGAAGCTGAGGCCGATTGTCCGTTTCCTGAGCCCTGACTGATGTACAATATTATATAAGTTTCAGGTGTGCAACATAGTGGTTCAATGTTTGTACAGGTTATACTCTACTTCCGTTTATTATAAAATGTTGGCTACCTTCCTCGTCTTGTACAATATACCATTGTAGCTTATTTAATACATAATAGTTTGTGCCTCTTAATCCCCTACCCCATCCTGCCCTTCCCCCCTTCCCTCTCCCCACTGGGAACTATTAGTTTCTTCTCTATCTCTGTGAGTCCGCTTCTGTTTTGCATAGACGTTCATCTGGTTTATTTTTTTAGATTCCACACCATAAGTGACATCATGCAGTACTTGTGTTTGACATTTCATTAAGCATAATATTCTCTAGGTCCATCCATGTTGCTGCAAATGGCATTATTTCATTCTTTTTCACGGCCGAGTAATATTCCATTGTATATATGTACCACATCTTCTTTATCCCTTCCTTGGCTATTGTGAATAGTGCTGCCATGAATATTGGGGTGCATGTATCTTTTCGAATTAGAGTTTTCATTTGTCTCTGGAAATATGCCCAGGAGAGGAGGTGCTCCATCATCTGTGATGCAGACTCTTCTCCCCCAAAATGAGAAGAGCCTCATCACTGGAGTGTTTTAAGCCATCTACTGTGTACAGTGAAATCACCATGGGAACACATAAGCCCTGGAATTTCAGTGGCTTAACACATTAAATGTTAAATGTTTATTTCTAGGAATTCCCTGGCAGTCCAGTGGTTAGGATTATGGGCTTTCACTGCTGGGGGCCCAGGTGTTTTTTTTTTGTTTTTTTGTGTTTTTTGGCTGCGTTGGGTCTTCGTTGCTGCAGGCAGGCTTTCTCTAGTTGTGGCGAGCGGGAGCTACTCTTTGTTACTGTGCACGGGCTTCTCATTGCGGTGGCTTCCCTTGTTGTGGCGCACGGGCTCTAGGCGCATGGGCTTCAGTAGTTGTGGCATGTGGGCTCAGTAGTTGTGGCGCACGGGCTTAGTTGCTCCGCGGCATGTGGGATCTTCCCGGACCAAGGCTCGAACCCACGTCCCCTGCATTGGCAGGCGGATTCTTAACCACTGCGCCACCAGGGAAGTCCAGGAGCCCAGGTTTGAACCCAGGTTGGAGAACTAAGATCCCACAAGCTGCTGCGGTGCAGCCAAAAAAAAGAAAAAAAGACATGTAAAATAAATGTTTATTTCTCACTTCCCTAATCGTCCACTGCAGGGGCTGCTGGATGGCAGGGATGCCTCGGTGACTGACTGAGGACCCCTGACCAGGTGACCAGCTCCCAGTGCCGATGTCTGGATGTCTGGGCACCAGGAAAAGCTGCGGGAATTCTGGTGCCACTCATGTCCGGGGAGACTGGCCTCTGGGTTCCTCGGTTCCCTTGGTACAGATTCCTGCATCCTCAGGATATCAAGGGATGCTGGTCGCAGGTGGAGGGGATGAAGGGGGAGTGAAGCTCTGAGTGCATCTGTGGTGGACCAGTTTTCAAGTTGTCTGAAAATGGAGCATGACCCAAATTCTTGTGAGACTCTCGGGAGGGGAGGGAACCACAGTAATTGGCAAGATTACATTTCCCAGTGGGGCAGAGTCTAGGAGTTGGATTTAAGTCCATTTAAACTGAAATGAAAAGGATGCAGATATGCAACAGCCTAGGGGTTCCTCAACAGATTAGCTGTAGACTTACCATGTGACCCAGCTATTTTTCTCCTGGGTGTAGACACACAAGAGCCGTGAAAACACATGTCCGCACGAACACGTGTGCACTTGTATGCATGGTGTTCATAGAAGCACTATTTATAACGGGCATAAATGTGGAAACAGCCCAAGTGTCCATCCGCAGATGGATGGATAAACAGCATGGGGTCCATCCACACAGTGGAATATTATGCAACCATGAAAAGGAGTGAAGCTCTGACACAGGCTACAATGTGGATGGACCCTGAACACATGATGCTCAGTGAGAGAAGCCAGACCCAGAAGGACACACAGTGTGTGATTCCATTTATAGGAAACGTCCAGACCAGGCAAATCCACAAACATAGAAAGTAGATTAGTGGTGACAGAGGCTGGGGAGCAGGAGGGGGATTGGGGTCAGCCACAGAGTTTGGACTCCGGATGGCATCCCATTCCTAGAAAGGCTGAGCTCCTAGTGTGTCAAAGCGAAGGAAACTATTTGCTCTGGAATCTTCTTTCCCCCTTTTTTAGCTTTATTGAAGTATCTTTGACAAATAAGAATTACATATACTTAAGGCACACAGCTTGAAGTTTTGATATACCTGGTGAAACTGATCACAGGTTAATCAGCATATCCATCACCGCACATACGTACCATGTTCTTTCGCTTTTCTCTTTCTTTTTTTTTTTTTTTT
The DNA here is from genome assembly GCF_028564815.1 of Eubalaena glacialis. Taxonomy (NCBI): domain Eukaryota; kingdom Metazoa; phylum Chordata; class Mammalia; order Artiodactyla; family Balaenidae; genus Eubalaena; species Eubalaena glacialis. The sequence goes on along the minus strand of NC_083737.1, from coordinate 5,323,931 downwards.
GGTGACAACAATGAAGATCTATCCTCTTAGCAAATTTCAAGTATACAATAAAAGCAGTCTTGTTAGCTGTAGGCACTATGTAGTATAGTTGATCTCCAGAAATTATTTACCTTGTATAACTGAAATTTTGTGCCCTTTGGCCCACATGTCCCCATTTCCCCTCCTCCCATTCTGCTCTCTGCTTCTATGAATTTGACAATTTCAGATTCCACATAAAAATGAGATGATGCATATATATAAATAATAGATAACTAATAAGGACCTACTGTATAGCACAGGGAACTCTACTCAATACTCTGTAATGACCTATATGGGAAAAGAATCTAAAAAAGAGTGGCTATATGTATAAGACAACTAATCAGTTGTAATCAACTAATCACTTTGTTGTACACCTGAAACTAACACAACATTGTAAGTCAACTCTACTCCAATAAAATTTTTTTTTAATGAGATGATGCAGAATTTGTCTTCTTCTGACTAATCTCACTTAGCATAATGCCCCAAGGTCCATTCATCTTGTCCCAAATGGCGGGATTTCCTTTGATTTTAAGGCTGAGTGATGTTCCATTGTATGTACACACCCCCTTTTCTTGGTCCATTCATCCTTGGATGGACGCTTGGGTGGTTTCCATATTGCCTTGGGCTTTAAGGACATTTTCTAAGACTGTATGGTTAACCTTGGTTTCCATTCACAGCGTAGAACGAGACTGAGGGTCTGTTGAAGGTCAGATTCTTTGCCGTCTTGACGGTTCCAGCTGGTTCCATCTGGTTTTTGGTTTTCTCTCCCTATAAGTTCCTCATGTTAAGTCCTGTTAAATGTGGAGGTTAGTGGGTGGAGGTAACCAGGTTTTGAGCAAGGATCTGGTGTAGCTTTGGCAATGGGACCACATTCTTCCCACAGCTTGTTCTTTGCCAGCTTCCAACAGCAGCGTGAAGGGTCTGCCCTCTATTCTTAGGGTTCCAGGGAGGGACATGGTGTCCCTGTCAAAACGCGGAATGCATTCCCAACCTGGCTCTTGCTTGGGTCCCAGTAGACCCTCTAGGATTGCTGAGGATCTACCGTTTGGAGGTGGAGATAGATGGGCTCCAGGAGGGACATTTACAACTGGCCTCCTGTTCACACTTCCTGGGGTGAGAAGACGATGGGCTGCAGGCCGGACATTCATTACCAGCCCCCTGTTTACATTTCCTGAAGCAAGAGACAAACGGGCTCCAGGACTACATGTTTATGACCGGAATCCTGTCTATATTTCGAGATCTGCACCTCGATATAAAAACCAGCAACAGAAATAAGGTAAATAACCGGACATCGGACATTTTTATGGCAGGGACAGAGTGGGACTAAACCCTGTTAAAAGATCAAGAGGTCATACATTTCCCATCCTGGGGGCAAGGGAGACATTGCACATGAGCAGAAAGGCTCCTTGGGGGTCAAAAGGAAGAGGAACCGCCCCATAATATGTGATGCTAAAGCTGTCCCATAGGCTTCTGGGCTGAAATCCATCTTGGAAAAAAGTTGCACACGTGTGTTGAGGAGGGTCCTAGGGCAGGGCAGGTGTGGAAAAATAAACCAGATAATTGGCCAAAGGTAAACAAAGACGGGGAAGAACTGCCCTATATGAATGAACTAACCGCCTCTTTCCTGGGCTTCTCCTCGTTAGGGGGGACACCCGCACGCTTTCTCTCCGGGTGTGCATCTCTGCCCTGCTTCTGTCTTAACTAAGCAAACCGTTTCTCTGTGTGCTTTCCCACTTGTTGCTGTGCTATGACTCTAGTCATAAACTTTGTACCTGTTTTTACAGTTTCACCTCTGTGAGAAATGCATTTTTCACTGGGGGCAAGAGCCAGGGGGTGTGGTGGCTAGCATTCCTGGTTTTCATCCAGGCTCCCCAGGTTCAACTCCGGGGCAGGGAATCAAGATCTCGGTTCACGCCACCGCTCCCTGCTGCCTCTCTGGGATCAGTTTGTCTTGGGGAATAACCCACCCTCCACCCCACCTGCAGCACCATCCACGTTGTGTGTGCCACTCAGCCAGGAAAGGCAGGCTCGCTGTTAATTACGGAAAAACGGTAGAAAATCATCAGTGTCTCTGACATCTCAAAACTGGATCTAGCCTGGGGGGAAAACGTACATTTTTCAAAGTGTAGCAGCTCTCTTGATGAGTTTCAAAGAACTGCTCTTTTTTTTTTCTTCTTTTTGGCTGCGTTGGGTCTTTGTTGCTGCGTGCGGGCTTTCTCTAGTTGCGGCGAGCCGGGGGCTAATCTTTGTTGCGGTGCGCGGGCTTCTCATTGCGGTGGCTTCTCTTGTTGCGGAGCACGGGCTCTAGGCGCGCAGGCTTCAGTAGTTGCAGCACGCAGGCTCAGTAGTCATGGCACGCGGGCCCTAGAGTGCGCGGGCTTCAGTAGCTGTGGCTCGCGGGCTCTAGAGCACAGGCTCAGTAGTTGTGACGCACGGGCTTAGTAGCTCCGCAGCATGTGGGATCCTCCCGGACCAGGGCTCGAACCCGTGTCCCCTGCATTGGCAGGCGGATTCTTAACCACTGCACCACTAGGGAAGTCCTGCTCATTTATTTTTCAAGAAGTGTTTTCACGGGGGGAACATAAACTAATTGGTGATGTTGGAAAGATCATACGTTGTGTGAGACTTACAATTATGATTGTAAAGTGGTGTTTAGAGTGTGGCCACGGTGGTGACAACTGAAGTTAATTGATAAGGGACGTTATGATCATAAAAGCAGTATCTTCATGAACATTAAGATAACTGCAAGAGGTGGGTATTCCAAGAGCAACGTAAATCAACGTCTGAGTCATGGGAGGAAGGGCAGAGGAATCCCGGAACGGTTAAGTTCATGTGCTTTGTGGGCAGAACCCAAATTCCATCTGCAGGCTGGATGACCCTCGGCAGGTCCCAGCCTTGTATCTCAGCCCCTAAAATGGGGTGTCTTAGTCCATTTGGGCTGCTATAGCAAAACTATCACAGACTGGATGGTTTGTAGATAATAGAAGTGTATTCCTCACGGTCCTGGAGGCTGGAAGTCTGAGATCCCGGAGAGGGCAGATTTAGTGTCTGGTGAGGACCCTCTTCCTGGTTCATCGATGGTGTCTTCTCGCTGTGTCTTCACCTGGTGGAAGGGTCGAGGGAGCTCTCTGGGGTTTCTTTTCTAAGGACACTAGTCCTATTTAGGGGGGCTCCACCCTCATGACCTCATCACCCCCCAAAGGCCCCACCTCCTGACACCATCGCGTTGGGGGTTATGAATTTGGGGAGGACATAGACATTCACTCTGTATCATGGGGATGAGGAACCAACTCTGCAGGGTTGTAGTGAAAATAAAATCAGATCATGTAAAGGACTTAGTACCTGGTGCTTAAAAACCAGTCCATAAATATTAACTCTCATTACTGTTAAGACATGGCTGTTCACGTAGGAAATAACACTATAATAATAGGTTTAACATGAAAAGGAAAGGTGATTCTTTATTTGGTTATGTTTCTCATAAATATGTTCCCAGGGGCAGAAGATGTTCTGTTTTATATTAAAAATATAAAAAACCTCTTGACTTCTCATTAGCCCCTTAAAAATATTGCGGTGATCTCCATGGTATTAAAAATGCAGGGACTTCCCTGGTGGTACAGTGGTTAAGAATCTGCCTGCCAATGCAGGGGACACGGGTTCTAGCCCTGGTCCAGGAAGATCCCACATGCCACGGAGCAGCTAAGCCCGTGTGCCTCAACTACTGAGCCCACGTGCCACAACTACTGAAGCCCACGCGCCTAGAGCCCATGCTCCGCAACAAGAGAAGCCACCTCAATGAGAAGCCCGCGCACTGCAATGAAGAGTAGCCCCCACTCGCCGCAACTAGAGAAAGCCTTCACACAGCAACGAAGACCCAACCCAACCAAAAGTAAATAAATAAATGTATTCAAACAAAATGCAAACTTTTAAGAGATATTGTTTGTTGAGGAGCAGAGAGAGAGCAGTGGCTTAGCTTGCCTCTGGCCAGGATGGCTGGCTATTGATTGAATTTTATTTTTTAATTATTCAAATCATACATTAATTAAATGTTAAAATTCATATTCAGCATTGACTTCAGGGTACTTGAGTGTTTCAGATGGTTTTCTCTACCGGTGAAGAACGCAGTTAAACAGGGCACCTCTCTCCCAGGGACAGCTGGAAACAGAGGAGACCTCACAGAGCTTCCTTGTTCCGTTAGCCTGGAATTCAGTTTTGACGCTGACCCTTCAAGGTATGGAGAACATTGGGTAGAAGACCACACACTCAATGAAGTGATTTTAAAATCTCATTCTAAGCAGCCCCTGTGGGCCACAGGAACTCTCTTCTTCCCTCTGGTCCTGATTGTCTGGGACACTTTGCCTTGCAAGGCAGGCTCTGTGGAAGGGAGGGAAGTCCTTCCTCATTTGGGTTTTAGATCATCCTTCTTTTTCTGATAGCCACCTGCTGGGAACAACTTGAGATCTGCTCCCAGAAAATTTGTGAATTAATCTCATCCATGTTATTTGTGGTGAGTAAATTAATAAATACGGTAGATTGAGATAAATATATGGATGGGTGGATGCATGGATACTTGGATGGATGGATGGAGGGATGGAGAGATAGATGATGGATGGATTATAAATAGATGATAGACAGATGGGTATAGATAGATGGTAGATAGATAGGCAGATATAGATGCATGGATGGGTGGAAGAATGGATGGATAGAGAGGTGGATGGATGGATGGATAAATAGATGATTGATAGATTTATAGATAGATAGATACATGGAAGGAGGGACAGGGGGGCGGAGGGCTGAAGCAGTAGTCACCCATGAAGACTCCTGACGCAAAGGTCGGCTGCCTCAGAACCAAGAGCCGGGCCCTGTCCTCAGGTGGTGAAGGCTCCCAGCACCCTCTAGAACTAATGGGGTGGGTGCGTTGCACTCAGAGAAGAAGAATGATCCATAACACTCATGAACCCACTGAGTACCAGGCTTTCTACACAGGTTTTACTGAATCCTCCCCAGACCCAGTGAAGTGGCCACACCATGTCCACTGTCAGATGCGTCAAACGTTCAGGAGGTTAGGAGTTGTTCAGAATCATGGGATCAGTCTACATGGCCCACTGGGAGGGGCAGGAGCAGGTCAAATCATCCGTGTTTCTGAAGATGCTGGGCGGACGAATCTGACCACAGAGAGAGACTGGGGAGGAGAGAGGACACATCTACCCACGAGTTTGGTCCAACTGGGACTCTGGCCACTGTGTGCTTCTTTATCTATGTCTGCGTTCCTTATAAAATCCTTATTGTTCAAGATTTCATTGGCTTGTTTGCAAAAGACATGATGGGTTACTAAAAATGGTACACCTAAAACCATCTTTATGGCGGTTTTGATTGCAAGAAAATTGACCTCCAATAACATCAAAACCTTTACTATTAGAAATGCATGGAATAGCTTATACATTATTAAGCTTTTTCTTCTTTGGCCAACGCCTAAAATTTGAGTCAGATATATCCTTGAGTGAGTTCAAGCTTTAAATGCTTGCCTAGTTCCTGTTTTGTTTGTTTTTTTTTTCTGGGTGGAGACAACTTTCTGAAATGTATAAAATCGTTTATCCTTCATGCATACTCCTTTCCATCGTGACAGAATTAAAACAAAAGACTTTTATAAATTGTTCTTTCCTTCCCCCCATCCTGTGCCAACAGAAAGCACAAGTGTGTTAGCCCATGTTTATTCACAAAGTTCTACTGCCAGATGTTTCATATCCCTGGAGTAGGGTTTAACACACACACACACACACACACACACACACACACACACACAGAACTTGAGAGTCATGGAAATTGGATAATCCAGGTTTGGATTTGAACATACAGCCCACGAAGTGTCCATTTTTGGACACAAAATATATTTTTGCTCTGTTTACCTGTTTAAGCATTTTTTGTACTTTGTAAAGGACACCCACTTCTTTTTGGAATGGGCAAGGCTGCGAGAACTCTGATGTGGACCCCTTCGTTGTGACATAAAACCGCATTGAACGGCCGATTTAACATGACTCACGCTTCCTCCCAGCTGCTTCTGCAGCTGCTTTGAGGTTCCTGAGGCCAGAGTGATGTTCACCAGAAGCGACAGCTGGTTCCCAAGGAAACCCCACCCCAGGTGCCGCACCCGGGGAAACTTCTGCTTGCCTAAGAAGCAAATGACACACACAACTGGGAAGCGACAGGGGGTGTTTGCAAGGCACCCCCGGGCTCTGCTGCTTCCATTAATCTTGCAAACCTGAGAGTGATTTTGCAGACTTACATCACCTTGGCCATGGTCACTCCCAGCCCTGCCTGTGTGATCCAGGGACCTTAAAGAACACCAAAGCCGGGAGCTACTCCCCTGCCCTGAGATTCTGATGTATTTGGGGTCTTGGGGGCAGCCTCTCCATCAAATACCCAGGGCTGGGAGGTGTGAAACTTGGGAATGAAACTCTTTACTCAGTGTCCTAAGCCGACTGGCATTTGGGCTGAATGACCATGCAGGAAAGTAAGGATTAAATATCCACCAATCCCACTCCTGGGCATATATCTGGAGAAAACCATAGTTTGAAAAGACACATGCACCCCAATGTTCGTTGCAGCACTATTCACAATAGCCAAGACATGGAAGCAACCTAAGTGTCCATCAACAGATGAATGGATAAAGAAGATGTGGTACATATATGCAATGGAATATTACTCAGCCGTAAAAAGAACAAAATAATACCATTTGCAGCAACATGGATGGACCTAGAGATGATCATAGTAAGTGAAGCAAGTCAGACAGAGAAAGACAAATATCACATGCTATCGCGTATACGAGGAATCTAAAAATAGTACCAATGAACTTATTCACAAAACAGAAACAGACTCATAGACTTTGAAATCAAACTTACGGTTACCAAATGGGAAACGTGGGGGGGAAATGATAAATTAGGAGATTGGGATTAACAGATACACACTACTGTATATAAAATAGATAAGCAACAAGGACCTACTGCATAGCACAGGGAACTCAATATTCTGTAATAACCTATAATGGAAAAGAATTTGAAAAGGAATGGATATATATGTGTATGTATAGCCCAATCACTTTGCTGTACACCTGAAACTAACACTATATTGTAAATCAACTATATTCCAATAAAAATTTAGAAATAAACAAATCAATATTGGCTAAGAACAGGGTCCAAACAACTCTTATGATTCAGCCCCTGCCTCTAGGTGCCTGGTCCCTGGGGCTCACGGATACAGATAAACACCTTTGGGAGTGCATGATACCTTGGCACGAGAGGGCAGATGCAGAAGGATGAAAGGGGGCAGTGGGGTGCCTTCATTTCCTGCCACTGTTGTCACAACTACCAACACTTAAAATAATGCAAACGTATTATCTGACGTTTCTGGAAGTCAGAAGTCTGGGATGGGCATCGCTGGGTTATGATGGAGGTGTTGGCAAGGTCACAAACTCTCTGGAATCGCTTCCAATGAATCTATTCCTTTTCTTGTCCAGTTTCCAGAGGCCACCTGCATCCTTGGCTGGTGGCCCCTTTCTCCATCTTCAAAGACCATCGCTCGGACCTCTGCTTTCATCAGCACATTTTTTTCTGTGGTTAAATCTCCCTCTTATGAGGACCTTTGTGATTCTGTTGGGATTGTGTGGAAAATCCAGGACCGTCTCCCCATCTCAATATCCTTCACTTAATCCCATCTGCAGAATCACCCTTTTTCAGGGACGCTAACACCTTCACAGCCTCCAAGGATTAGGATATGGGCATCTTTGGGGACCACTCTCCAGCCCACCACGTGGTGACTGTACAATTCATGGGATCCAGGAGCCTGGAAAGGAGGCAGCGCTGGGTCGCTGTGGGGCTGGGTCCTTGAGAACCAAGTTGCTGGAGCAGGTGGTCCAGGAAGGTGGTGACTCCTGAGGGCACCGGCTTAGCAGAATGAAAGGGTCCATGCAGGGGGCGACGGAGAGCCACTGGGAGCCTCCAGCTGAGAGAGGGAGCCACCTACATACAAAGGGAACCCTTTATATGCAGATCCGTGTATGACAGTAGGATTGTATCTAAGCGATTTACATGAATGGAGAAGTTCAACCTCAAGAAGATGGGTGCAAGCAATATCAGTGGTCTCCTTCAAGGGCAAATGTGAGTGTTGTGTTGTGTTTTTTTTTTCCTCCATTTACTGTATTCGTTCGGTTTTCCTGATTGTCTGTAATTAGCAGACTGCTTTCAAGATGGGAAAGTACACGCTGCACTTTGATGCTTGAGGGAAGGATGTTAGTGATGGGACGCCAGTAGAAGCAGCTTAAGAGCCCAAGCCAAGGGCAGCTGTGGGGCAGGAGGGGGCTCTCGGGGAGCAGGCTGGGATGGGGGGACCCCATGAGCGTGGGAAGCAAGGATGGCCCCAGGGAAGAGTCACAGGGACGTTTTCAGGATTGGGCGCACCCCTCCCCCCACCCCCCACCCCCCCCCCACCCCCGCCAACCTCACTCTGCTCACTTTGCCCCACCCTAGCCCACACTTCCTCTTTTCTTTTCCCCACTTAGCCTCACCGGTATCCTCTGCCCCACCTGCCACGTGGGATGCCACCACCCAAAACTCCCTTCTGGCTCCCCGTGGAGTCACAAATCCTGCTTCTTCTTCAACGGTCAGCGCAGCGATTGCTTCCCCTCTCGCGAACCCCTCTGATCCCGATCTGGGCCCCTGCCAGACCCCCTGGGGTCCCCTTTGGAAGCATGCAGAGCCCCAGACCCCTCATCACTGCTGTTCACACAGAGGTGCTTCATACTCTGCTGAAGATTTCGTTCCCAGCCTCCTTCTCTATTGGATTCTAAGCAGAAGGAAGGTGGACGTCTGGCTGATCTGGGCAGACCCTGGGCATCTGGTGGTTTTCTAAGCTGGACCATCACCATGGGTGTGAGAAATGGAACATTGCTGGCCATATCAGTAAACAAAGGATGTCACAGTCATCAGCGATTACAGCCACCAGCTGACGGTGAGCAGGTGAGCCCTGAGGGCACTCAGGAAGGAAAGAATACCTGCCATCTAGCAGCCATCAGGCTGCAGCCACTCTCCACGGTGAGCCCTGAGGAAACTCAGGATGTGAAAACACGGGATGCTGGTCCCAGAGAGCTGAGGTGCCTGTCAGAGGAATGATTTCAGTGAGCCCACACTCTTGCATCTTCCCATACATAGAAAAGCGCTCAAGTCCTGAACTTGACATATCTGGTTTTCTTTCATTAACAGTAATCTTCTGATGTTCCAACTACCTGCCCTTTATTACAAAACTCCTAGATATCCTAGACACCCCCTCACCTCTTCAGAGCAGTTCTCTCAGGGTTACTTGAGACGCTGCCTCCCAGGCTTGAAGTCTTAAAAGTTCCTGCCGAATAAAACATAACTCTCAACTTTTAGGTTGTGAAAATATTATTTAGTCAACAGGTGCACCTGTGCCCTGGGCTGGGGCCGGTCCTCCTTTCGCTTGCTTCTTTCCTGTCACCTGGACCGCCTCACCTTGCTTCGCCCCCTCCCCCCGCCCCCCGACCTTCACAGCTCATGCGGCTCCCAGGTTTCCTGGAAGCTCTCCTTGACAGCAAGGATGCATCGATGTGCCCCCTCCCTCCCGTAAATGCACAAATTCTGCAGCAGCTGCTACTTTGGGACCTTGTTGAGATTTCGCCTTTTTAGACACATCTAAGAATATAATGACAACGCACCATCCTGCCAGCAGTCACAGGCAACAGCACCAGACACCGTGAACGCGCCACACTTTCAAACAAACATCTAATAGCTCTCCAGCTTAAAGCGGGTGTCCAGCCTTCCCAGCATGTCCTCAGCTCCGTGCCCACCACCTCCCACCTCAACCCACCCTCTTGTGCCTCCTAATCCCACGGGCACCCCTGACGATCTTTGAAACGGCCATCATCAGATCCTAGGTCTTCGGCAAAACCGATAGCAGGGGAAAGATGTCCCTCCGGGTATCAGGGGCATCTTCCTCAAGTCTTGAGCTGTTGACTTAAAGTAAGATCCTCCCCACAGTAACGTAAAGGCGTTATGTGAGTTTCCTATCTTTTCCTGTGACAAGTAGCTGCAAACTCTGTGGCTTAAAACCAAGCAGGTTCGTTCTATAGTTCTGGAGGTCAGAAGACTGCCCGGGTCTCACTGGGCTAAACTCCAGGTGTCAGTAGGGATGGTTCCTTCTGGAGGCTCCAGGGGAGAATCCAGTTCCTGGCCTTTTCCAGCTTCAAGAGGCACCTTATTCCTTGGCCGCGGGGCCTCTTCCTCCATCTTCAAAGCCAGCAATGCATCATCTTGAAATCTCTCTGACTGTGGCCCCCCTGCTTCCCTCGTTCACTTATAAGGATGCCCGTGATTCCACTGGGCCACTTGAGTCATCGAGGTTCATCTCCCTGTCCCAGCAACCTTCATTCCATCTGGAATGTTAATTCAATTCCCCTTTGCCACATGATATAACATATCCAGGGTTCCAGGGATTAGGTTCCAGGGATTAGGTTCCAGGGATTAGGATGTGGGCATAGCAGCAGGTAGGGCTGTGGCATGGACAACAATGTTACAGGTGGGCTCGTGGCTAGGGGGATGTCAACAGATGTTGCCTAGGGATCCATGTGCAGGAGGGATGGAGAGAGGGAGGGATGAATGGATGGAAGTTTGAGAAGATGGATGGATGGGTGGGTGAATGGATGGATGAGTATTTGAGTGGATGTATGTATGGGTGTTTGAGTAGATGGATGGATGGATGGATGGATGGATAGATGGATGGATGGATGGATGGATGGGTGGATGGATGGATGGATAGATGGATGGATGGATGGATGGATGGACGGATGGATGGGTGGATGGATGGATAGATGGATGGATGGATGGATGGGTAGATGGATGGGTGGGTGGATGGATGGATGGGTGGGTGGATGGGTGGATAGATGCATGGATGGTTGGGTGTTTGAGTGGATGATGGATGGGTGGGTGAATGGATGGATGAGTATTTGAGTGGATGTATGTATGGGTGTTTGAGTAGATGGATGGGTGGATGGATGGATGGATGGATGGCTAGATGGACAGATGGGTGTTTGAGTGGATGATGGATGGATGAGTGGATGGACGGGTGGAGTTTGAATGGATGTATGGGTGGATCAACAGATAGAGAGACAAAGGTAGCTTTATAAAAATGACAGCCAGAATTTCCCTCTTTGGGTCAGAAAGGGAGAATTACATCTCCAGCCCTGTGTCATTTTGTCAGGGTGGGGCCCTCCTCCCAGCTTCCCGGTATCCAGAGAAAACCCAGTGCAGACGTAGAGTAGCCCTGGGCGGTGAGCCCAGCTGTCTCTTCTGTGGGGTGATCTTCCCCAGATCCTTGAACTGTCCTGGGTCTCCCTCACCTCCTTTGTCAAGCGGCAGTCTCCAGGCTTCTCCTTCTCTGTGACATGTGGCTCTTCAGTCTCCGGGGGTGGGGAGTGCAGCCTGAGCCTCTCTGGGAGCCCCTTCCTGCCCACCACCTCCTATCTCTTTGGACCACACTTGAAACTCTAGAATGGGCTGCTCGGGTTTCTCTTCCGGGGCTGTTTGTGGGAGTCCCCACCCCACAAATGCCTTCCCTCACCCATTGCATCCTCTCCTTCCGGCCAGTGAGCCTCCCCTGCTGGCATCAGCCACTTCCTGACACAGGGACCCTTGTTCAGAGCTTGCTGACAAGGCGCCGCCTCCTGAGTGGGAGCCCCGCGGGGCACAGCCCACTGCAGGACATTTTTGCAAAAGCCATTCAAATTCCTGGTCGTTTACATCCTGTCTGCAAACACATTTGAACATGCCTTCCTCCCCACTGGGCACATGACTCCTTGCCCTTTCACTGCCAAACCAAGGCGGGGTAGGGAGGGTTGTCTACACTGCCCACCGGGTGGCCGGAGACAGAGTCTCCGAGTGTTTGAAAGTGGGGTCAGAGTGTCTGGTTTCCCCTAGAAGCCAGGCATGCGGCACTCAGGGCCACACCAGCTGACTTTGAGAGTGGCTGGGGGGGCAGCTGAGTGACCAACCAATGAAATGAGGCCCTGGGAGAGCTGGGGGGCTGAGATGCCATTTCCCTGCCCCAGTAAATTGCATTTTCTTGCCCTAGTGCTGGAGTCTTCCAGCTCTTCTTCCATCCCAAGTGGGCAATGGGATGTCTTTGCCTCTAGCCTGTCCCTGGGGTATCACCCCACCATGCACTAAGAAAGACAGAACATGCACCAGGAGACCCAGCTTTTTCAGGCAGTGTGTGTATTCTTTTCCCCCATGGTGCCCACTAACTTATGGACACAGGCAACAGACCGCAACAGTATTCGAGTTGCCTGTGGATTTGTCACCAATCATAATTACAGGTATTTTCATATCACTGCAGTGGACTTTCAGATACCTTAAAGTATCCTTTATGCTCACCACCACAGCAAAATTATCATGGTTATCATGCCTACAGATCCTTTAATTTAATGGATCTCTAGATGCATGACAGGGTTTACCTGACAGCAAATGAAACCATGATTTATCAGTTGCCCAGGTGAATTGAAGCATGTTTGACACCTGGGAAAGATCATTCAGGATTTTTAAAAGTCCCCTATGTAATTGGATTTTAGACTTGGGAGTCAATCTAGTAGGATTTGCTGCCCGATTTTAAGATGACACACACGTTTGAAGATCTTGACTGTAGAATAGGTTTTAGAATGTCATGTTGGTTTCTAACAGCAGATGGATCTTATGTGGGGACAAAACTGTATAGCCTTGGTAGTATCTAGTGTACACTTGTGTGGGCACGTGTGAAAATTTGCAATTCTTTTCTATATTCATCTAAAGTGGAAGAGAAATGGAAATAGAGTGTGGTTCTTTTGCAATTCCCATACCTCTGCTTTATTCGTATATCAGTTTCTAAGAGGAGCTAGTGGGCTGTTTTGCCTTTCAGAACAATACTCTTCCCTGACCCAAAATTTGAGCCGACCTAGAACCATCCCCACTGGACCCAACTGGGGACATGCCAGCCTGAATTTTAGTGCTGATTAAAATACATTAAAACCTGAATTGTTTTTTGAAGAGCTACTTTACCCTAGAACAAATATGGAGGTGTTCTCAAGTGGAAATTAGACATCTATCAGAGCATCCCAAGCTCTGCTTTACATAAGAGACCCACAATTGTTAAGAAATGCTGTCGATTCCTTGGGATTTGGAAATAGAGTTCTAACCAGAAAACAGGAACTGCTTTAACCCTACCTCTAAACACTTTCAGTTGTCTTTCTGTTCAGAGTTGCATTTCCACCTTCTGTACAAATGCAGTGATGATGAGGAGGTCATGAATGCATGACTGAGTTCACTTCTGTGTGACCAGAAAGCTTCCGTGTTGTGAATGTGGGCATCTGTGATTCTCCCCAAAGGTTTATCTTTAGTGTAGTGAATGTGTGATGGAGATGAAAATGTTCCGTATTTTGAGGATGGTTCATTTTCCTCCAGACCACGGTCAATCACTGGGGCTTCAAAGGTAGATGTTCAAGCTCAGTTTTGCCCACAGACAGAGGCTGGTAATCACCTGTTTAGCAAGGGCACCATTAACAGTTGTGATCTCCCCAAGAGGAGAGTGACTGTTGTTGTCATATTTTTTTAATTTATTTATTTTATTTATTTATTTTTGGCTGCATTGGATCTTCGTTGCTGCGCGGGCTTTCTCTAGTTGTGGCGAGCAGGGGCTACTCTTTGTTGCGGTGCACGGGCTACTCATTGTGGTGGCTTCTCTTGTTGTGGAGCACAGACTCTAGGTGCGCGGGCTTCAGTAGTTGTGGCTCGCGGGCTCTAGAGCGCAGGCTCAGTAGTTGTGGCGCACGGGCTTAGTTGCTCCGCGGCATGTGGGATCTTCCCAGACCAGGGCTTGAACCCCTGCACTGGTAGGCAGACTCTTGACCACTGCGCCACCAGGGAAGCCTGTTGTTGTCATTTTAATCGTGCCTGAATTTTAGCTGACATCCTGGGGGTGGAAAGCTCTGTGGGTGATTCCCATTTCTCAGCCAAGGTGAGAAGCAGGGGTCTTACCTCCTGTGTCAGGGGAAGAGGCATGGACACCAGCACAGAATCAGAGTGTGGAGTGATGGGAAGGCAATCAAGGGCGTCTGCTATAAACGTTTATGATGAATCCCTTCCGCCTATCGACACTGGTCGCGGTGCATAGCCCCAGAGGGAAGAAGACCCTGGAACAAGCAAGCATTGGGGAGAGAGTAAGGCTCAGGGCCTTGGTCCACCCCACCCAGGAAGATTCCAAAAAGTCTCAGGCAGCTCATTTCTGTTTCCTCTTTGGAGGGCTGGCTTTGGCGACTCATTCATCCAATCAAACGTTGCACAGATAGCTACCGAGCTAACCTGTCTCAGAGAACCAGCCCAGAGGTGGAGACACAGGATTAAGGGATGGCTGGGGCCACCCAGGGAGGGCATATGAGACAAATCCTCGTGAGCGACGTCAGTGAGCGTCACCTTAAGGGATGCGGTCAGCAAGAAAGGGGTGAATTTTCATTTCAGAACGTTTGCTCTGGGAGCAAAGGATGGATTTAAGGAGGACCAGATCGAATTGCAACGATGTGTCCTGAAGGCCAGGGGGTCTGGATGATGGGCAGACGAGAGTGTGAAGGTGACAAGGAGCCCAATGGTGACGAGTTCATGGAAGGCTATGCAAGATAACCAAGGGTCATCTTTGTCAACTCTTTCATAAATTCTTCTGGGGGATAAGCACCGAGCCTCACCGTGCCCCACCGAGCATGTGTGTGTGTGTGTGTGTGAGAGACAGCAAGAGAGATTTAGGGTGATTTAGCGGGGAGGAGAGAGAGGTGGCAGGGGGCATTTGCTGAGGTGTGAGAGGGAAGGAAAGAGTTCCTCCTTGGGACCTCCCTGACTGTCCAGTGGTTAGGACTCCGAGCTTCCACTGCAGGGGGCACAGGTTCGATCCCTGGTCGGAGAACTAAGATCCCACATACCTTGTGGTGCGACAAAAAAAAAAAAGATTTCCTCCTTGGAGGAAGGAAGAGGTTGCCTACATCTATTGCCCTCGTGTGAATTACAAGACTTGGGGTGTCCTATGGGATCTGGCTTGGATGGAGATGCCCACTGGGTACCATATGTGTGATGGCGGCCATGCCAGTCTCCACGAGACAAAGGTATTCTGGTCTCCTTGTACCTGGAGTCCTATGGAGGGCCAGGAAGGGGAAGAATAAAGCAATATTCTCTTCCTGCATCTTGAAAAAAAGTGTCACGGGCACCATCTCTTCCAGGCAAAGGAGAAGAGGCACTCCACTCGCCAGTGTGGTGGTTATTGATGTTCCAGTGCAGACGGTCCTAGACTGTGTCCAGCTTTCTTCAGGTTTGAGATGAGTGCGTGAGGATTCAGGTCTTCAGGTCTGAAGCACGTCTCATCTATTTGGGGAACGTGCACTTAGGAAGAGGATGATTTATGCTTATGCGCTAGGCAGAGGGGTAAAGATGGGGGTGATGAAGAGAGACAGAATTGCCCACCACTGGGGCAGTCTCCGGTGAGACACACACGCTATTTTTTGCCTCTGGGTCTGTGCTGTGTTTTTAAAAATATCTGTGGCTGATAAAATAACAAAATACTCAAAACATAGGAAAAATAAGATGCCTAAGATACCATAAGATAGCTTCGGTTTATAGAGATCACCATAATGCATCTTCAATTTGTACAGGCTTCAAATAGATACATATAGAAACTGCACGATAGAGTGAATTTTATTCTGATCAAAAAAAGAATAAATATTTTTTTGTTCTTCGGAAGGTTCCTAAGGAGGAATAAGATGTGAAATATCAATGCTTTTACTGTAAAGTTGCTTAAAGAAAACAACTCAAAAAAAAAAAAAAAGATCCATGGCAATGGCGAGAAGCTTTTAAAACATCAATCTGCTACCTGATCTGACATTTTTCAGTTCCTGAAAACAAAACCTGCACCAGAGCAGGAAATCTTACTCGTCTTCAGCCCTTCATTCTTTGTGGTTAAAAAAAGCCAGATTTAGAGCTGCCCAAGATCTCCATGGAGAAGGTGAAAACAAAACAGCAGAAGCAAGAAGGGTCAGCGGGAAGCCTGAGCTGAGCCACGCGCGGAGACCCAGCGGCGGCCAGGGAGGGGCAGCGGGCAGGCATCCGGGTGCAGCGGGTCTCTGCTGCTTTTGTGTAGTTTGTTTGAATTCCACTTGGTAGTGAAGCAAACAAAGCCCTGCAGAAGTACCTTCATTTGTCCTGACCCCAAGACAGGGGTGCTCCTTCTAGACCAATAAATATCTTATTTTAACACCACGGTCGGAGGGAAAAAACGGACCTAGGGTTTTCCCTGAGACACATTTACTTAATTTATGATTTAAAAAAATTTTTTTTTATTTTTAATTTGACTCATTTTATATTGGAGTAGAGTTGATTTACAATTGATTTACAGTTGATTTACAATATTGTGTTAGTTGCAGGTGTACAGCAAAGTGATTCAGTTGTACATATACATATATTCGTTCCTTTTTAGATTCTTTTCCCATTTAGGTTATTACACAGTACTGAGTAGAGTTCCCTGTGCTGTACAGTAGGTCCTTGTTGATTATCGTTTTTTTTTTTTTAATTAATTAATTAATTTATTTATGGCTGTGTTGGGTCTTCGTTTCTGTGCGAGGGCTTTCTCCAGTTGCGGCGAGCGGGGGCCACTCTTCATCGCGGTGCGCGGGCCTCTCACTGTCGCGGCCTCTCTTGCTGCGGAGCACAGGCTCCAGACGCGCAGGCTCAGTAGTTGTGGCTCACGGGCCTAGTCGCTCCGCGGCATGTGGGATCTTCCCAGACCAGGGCTCGAACCCGTGTCCCCTGCATTGGCAGGCAGATTCTCAACCACTGCGCCACCAGGGAAGCCCTGATTATCTATTTTATATATAGTAGTGTGTATATGTCAATCCCAAACTCCTAACTTATCCCTCCATCCTTAAAAAAAAATTTTATTGAGGTATAATTGATATACCATATTATATATAAGTTTCAGGGGTACAACATAGTGATTCACCATTTTTAAAGGTTGTACTCCATTTATAGTTACTATAAAATATTGGCTATATTTCCCGTGTTGTACTAAATATCCTTGTAGCTTATTTATTTTATACCTAGTAGTTTGTTCCTCTTACTCTCCTCCCCCTATCCTGCCCCTCCCCCTTCCCTCTCCCCACTGGGAACCACTCGTTTGTTCTCTGAATCTGTGCGTCTGCTTTTCTGCTTAGTTATATCCACTAGTTTGTTGCATATTTTAGGTTCCACATATAAATGATGTCATATAATATTTGTCTTTCTCTGTCTGACTTACTTCACTAACATAATGCCCTCCAAGTCCATCCACGTTGCTGCAAATGGCAAACTTTCATTCCTTTCTCTGGCTGAGCCGTATTCCATTGTATATTAATTTACGGTTTGAGAATGGACTTTTGTGTCTCAAGAATTATGTAGGTGGGCATTTCCTTGGGCCCCATGGGAGGCCATGATAGGAAGAAAGGATAAGGGGATTTGAGATTGAAGGCGCTGTGCTCTCAGCGTGGGGTACACGCTTAAGCATCAACGCCACCCCGCCCCCCGTGAGGGGAAGGAAATGGGGTGGCCGTGCATTGCTTGGAATGCACGTTAGTCCCTCTGGGGAGGAGCAGGGCTGAGAACACCTCCCCGCCACCGCCCATAAAATCAGGTTTCTCCAAGCAAGGAAGAAAGGGAGTACCTTGGGTCCGGTTCCCCAGAAGCAGACCCTGAGGTCTGCTTTCCTGGGAGGATGCCCTGTGGGCTCAGGACTGGCCCTCGGGGAGCTCTGGAGGAGAAGCCACTCCTCAGAGGTCACCAGACACACCCATAGCAGCCCCGGGCGGCCAGCGGCTCAGGGCCCTGGTGACAGCAGGTCACAAGATCCCCAGGCATGTCCAGCTCACCACCCAGGGGACGCAGCGTTCCAGTGACGCCAGCCTCTGGGGAGAGTCACCGGTCCAGTGGGTAAAGCAGCCGCCGGCCAGGAAGATGGAGCTCAAAAAAGCGAAAAGGATCCCAGGGGAGCTTGATGAGGCCGCTCAATGGTCAGCTGGGTGGGCAGACCCCCCCGGATGAAGGGCTCAGTCCTACCAGACGGCCCCTAGCTTCAGACCCCAGTGACAAGTCCGGGTGGGCACCTGAACTTCTGACCGACCGGCTGTAATTTCCAGGTTCCCAGGAGCCCTCTTTGGTTTGATTAATCTGCTACAATGGCTCACAGAACTCAGGAAACTTTTACTCACTAGATCACCGGTTTATTGTAAGAGGAGCTAATCCAGGAACAGCCAGATGGGACCGATGCAGAGGGTGAGATTTGGGGAGGGGGCAGGGGACCCCGACACCCTCTCCAGGCTGCCCTTCTCCCCAGACCTCCACGGGTTCACCAACCTGGAAGCTCTCCCAGCCCCATCCTTTTGGGGTTTTATAGAGACTTTGTGACCTAGACATGATTGATTAAGTCATTGGCCATTGGTGATGGATTCAACTTCCAGCCCCTCTTCCCGGCCCCTCCCGGAAGGTCAGGGGTAGGACTGAAGGTTCTAACGCTCTAATCACACGTTGGTTGCCCTGGAGACCAGCCCCATCCTTAGGTCCTTTCTAAAAGTCACCTCATTCACATAAGCAAAGACGCCTTGATCTCTCGCGTCACTTAGGAAATTCCAAGGCTCTTAGGAGCTCTGGGCCGAGAATGCGGACAAAGACCAAATATCTAGCTCTTATGCTAGATCACAATTTCCCAGGCAGGCAATTGTACGCCCCACAAGTTGCTCTCCTGGTTTGACAAGGGAGCAGCTGAAAGGCTTGCAACTTCTCTGAGTGAGCCTTTCTTTTCATTGGAAAGGTTCATTCTATTGCCTTCCACCCATGTCTGTGGGTAGCAGGTCAGGGACGTGTCAACCCAGCTAAGGGATGTCGGGTACGTATTTCAGGCTGCGCCAGCCATCTTATCACTGTTGTGACTAAGGCACCTTGGTGGTGGTAGCCCCAAAGCAGCCACAGACAGCACGTGAAGGAGTGGCCATGGCTGAGTTCCACTCAAACTTTACTTATGGACACTGAAATTTCAATGCCATATCATTTAAAAAAATTGAGATATAGTTGATGTACAATATTATGTAAGTTACAGGCGTACAACATAGTCATTCAAAGTTTTTAAAGGCTATGCTCCATTTATAATTATTATAAAATACTGGCTATATTCCTTGTGCTGTACAATATATGCTTGCAGCTTGTTTATTTTATACATAGCAGTTTGTACCTCTTAACCCCCTTCCCTTATCTTGCCCCTCCCCCCTTCCCTCTCCCCATGGGTAACCACTAGTTTGTTCTCTGTATCTGTGAGTCTATTTCTTTTTTGTTATAGTCACTATTTTGTTGTGTTTTTTAGATTCCACATATAAGTGATATCATACAGTACTTGTCTTTCTCTGTCTGACTTATTTCACTAACATAATGCCCTCCAACTCCATCCATGATGTTGCTGCAAATGGCATTATTTCATTCTTTTTTCTGGCTGAGTAATTTTCCATTGTATATATGTACCATATCTTTATCCATTCCTCTGTTGATGGACATTTAGCTTGTTTCCATGTCCTGGCTATTGTGAGTAGTCCTGCAGTGAACATTGGGGTGCATGTGTCTTTTCAAACTATGGTTTTCTCTGGATATATGCCCAGGAGTGGGGTTGCTGGATCATATAGTAGCTCTATTTTTAGTTTATTAAGGGACCTCCATCCTGTTCTCCATAGTGGCTTCCCCAATTCACATTCCCACCAACAGTGTAGGAGGGTTCCCTTTTCTCCACATCCTCGCCAACGTTTGTCATTTGTGGTCTTTTTGATGATAGCCAGAATGGCATATCATTTTCATATAATGTCATGAAATATTGTTCTTTGGATTTTCTTCTCAACCATTTAAACATGTGAAAACTACTTTGTCCAGCTCACAGGCTGTACAAAATTCAGCGGCGGGCTGGGGTTTGCCTTGCTGGCCCCAGTTTGCTGACCCTCAATGAAGTTAAGAAGTTCACAGTTACCTGCAAAGCTCTAAGCGTCTAGGATGGATTCGTTCATTCCCTCATTCGTTCATCTTGTTTTTGGGGCCCGCTTTGTGGCTGTGTCACTGATCTGAGTCCTTGAGATACAGAAAGAAGGTGACATCAGTGAGGACAGCAAACAATTCATCCAAAGGATTCGAGGCAAGGAAAAACTATTTTCTTCTGTCCCCCTTCGTTTCTCCAGCTGGGGTCCGATAAATTAGAATGGCCAAGACAGGGTGAGAAGTGTTAAAGACAAGATGCAGGCCCCAAAGGAGCATTTCTGCTAAGCCTCACATCACCCAACGGAGACTTAATTACACTGTTGGTCTCTCCCAGAAAGGAATCTCAAACCAGTCAATCAAGAAAGTAAATGGGTAGATGCCAGGGGCCCGGGTTTCGGGGGAGGGGGTGAGGACGTGGAAGGAGGAGTTAGTGTGTAATGAGGACAGAGTTTCGGTTTAGGAAGGTGAAAAATTCGGGAGATGGAGGACGGTGAGAGGCATACAACAGTGGGCATGTACTCCGTGCCACTGAGCTGTGCAGTTAAATATGGCTAAAATAGTATGTTTTGTATTATGTGACTTTTACCTCAATAAAAAAACATTAAAAAAAAAAAAAAGAATCACCTGGTCAGCCCTTCAGAGGGAATCTGCCTGAGAGGTCCCTGCTGTCCCCTGAAGGAAAGTGACCTTGCCACACCGAATCCGCTGTTTTTCTGGTCTAACTTCCTTGCCCTGCTCTCTTCTACCTGCAAAAGTGTTTCATTGTGTACAGCTCCTTGGAGCTCCTTTCTATCTGCTGGATGGGAGGTTGCCCGATTCACGACTCATTAAATCAAGCCAGAAAGACCTTTACAATCAACTCAGTTGAATTTTTTAAAAATTGGAACTGGTTTATTATCCTGGATAAGGTAAAGTGCAAAGTTTTACCAATGTTTTTCTTTTAAAAATAAAAATACTTCTTTTGAAGTATAGTTGACTTACAATGCCGTGTTAGTTTCAGGTATACAGGAAAGAAATTCAGTTTTATATATACATATGTGTATATATATATATATATATATATATGTGTGTGTATGTATACACTTTTTAAGATCGTTTTGCTTTATAGGTTATTACAAGATATTGAGTAGACTTCCCTGTGCTCTACAGTAGGTCCTTGCTGTTCATCTATTTTATACATAATGAAAACGTTTGAAATATTGTGAGAATGACCAACATGTGACCCAGAGACACGAAGTGAGCAAATGCTCTTGGGAAAAACATGCAGGGTTGCCTCAAAGCTTTCGTTTGTTACAAAAAAACCAAACCAAAACAAAACAACTGCTTTATCTTAGAAGTGCAATAAAATGAGGTCTGCCTGTAACTGCAAACAGAAAGAAAGGAGTTCATGGTGTTTGGCTGCCTTCGCTGTCACTACAGATAAATCAAATCTGGAAGCCCCCCCCCCCCCCGCCCATACACACACCCACCTCCTTGACTTTGCAAGTGTTTTCTCTCGGGGCGTGTCGTGGCCCCGTGTCACCCTGACCAGAGCACATTGACTGCCAGACAGGCCAGCTCCAGAGGACGAGGGACATGTGATTTTTACGTGGCTGGTGATACCAAATGTCTTCCAGATGCTGGATGACCCATTTTTAAAAAAGTCTAATTCGTCATTAGAAAATGAAAAAGTATATGGGTGTCCTTTTCATTTTCATTGAGTAAAAGTCGCCTTTGCTCACACTGATTTTTAGGGCCATTAGTTGGTTGAAACTTGGGGACCCTTCAAAGACATGTGGGAGGCCCCGAAATAGTCTAAGCTGAGGGAGTGCTGAGATGGGAAACGGAATTTCGAGGCAAATAAGCACGGCAGCTGGAGTGCTCTCCACGTGTGATTATTTTTTTTTTTTTTTTTTTCCACGTGTGATTATTAATGAACGGTTCCTGACGGGCTGTGTGTTGAAAACATTAACAGAGCAGATTCACCTGTCCCAGGAGATGAGGAACCTTATCTTATTTTATTTTATTTTATTTATTTTATTTTGTTCTCTTCTATTTTTTATTTTTTTTTCTTGGCTGTGCTGGGTCTTTGTTGCTGCGTGGGGGCTTTCTCTAGTTGCGGCGAGCGGGGGCTACTCTTCATCGTGGTGCACGGGCTTCTCATTGTGGTGGCTTCTCTTGCTGCGGAGCACGGGCTCTAGGCGCATGAGCTTCAGTAGTTGCAGCACGTGGGCTCAGTAGTTGTGGCTCATGGGCTCAGTAGTTGTGGCTCGTGGGCTCTAGAGCACAGGCTCAGTAGTTGTGGCACACGGGCTTAGTTGCTCCACGGCATGTGGGATCTTCCCGGACCAGGGATCAAACCCGTGTCCCCTGCATTGGAAGGAGGGTTCTCAACCACTGCGCCACCAGGGAAGTACCTCTATTTTTATTTGTTTTATCTTATTCTCTTCTATTCTACTTTATTCTTACTTTATTCTATTTATTTTACCTTATTTATTCTTAGTCGCACTTATTCTACTTATTCCATTCTATTCTACTGTTCTTATTTATTTTGTTTTATTTTATTTTAGTTTAGTTTTTCACAATTTATGGGATTTCTTTGTATCCCAATTTAAGCAATCCAACTGTAATCCAAGTATTTTAAGACAAAGGGTAAAGATATTCCCTGCCTTGATATTTGATGAAATTGTGAATTATTGATCATTTTTAAGGTGTAGTAGTTTTTAAATATGAAATTTCACTTTCAGAGATACTCAAATATTTATTGATCATTTTTAGGGTGTAATAGTTTCTAAATATGAAATTTCACTTTCAGAGATAGTTACTCAAATATTTGCAGATGAAGTTTTATGATGTCTGGGATTTGTTTGTAAATAATCCAGGGTGAGATGAGGAATAGATGAAACAAGACTGGCTGAGTTTACAAGCGTATACTATTCTTTTGACCTTTGAAGAAAGCAACCTCCTATTTTAAACAAAACATTGAAAAACAGATTATATGGCGCACTCACAGGGGTGACAGGGAAGGAATTTGCTGAGTGGAGTATGGCTCAGTGATGCCTTGACACGTCCTAGCGAATGGAGGGCTATTAAGAAGTGGTTCGTGTGGGGCTTCCCTGGTGGCACAGTGGTTGAGATTCTGCCTGCTAATGCAGGGGACACGGGTTCGAGCCCTGGTCTGGGAAGATCCCACATGCCGCGGAGCAGCTGGGCCCGTGAGCCACAACTACTGAGCCTGCGCGTCTGGAGCCTGTGCTCCGCAACAAGAGAGGCTGCGACGGTGAGAGGCCCGCGCACCGCGATGAAGAGTGGCCCCCGCTTGCCACAACTAGAGAAAGCCCTCGCACAGAAACGAAGACCCAACACAGCCAAAAATAAATAAATAAATTTAAAAGAAAAAAAAAAACATACCACAGGCATTAAGTCCATGTTATGGACTTAGAGCTTTCTAAAAAAAAAAAAGTGTTTCGTGAAGCCCACTGCTCATGGCGGGCTGAACAGAATGGTGACAACCTTCCCACGTCTGGGCCGCTCCCCTCCCTGTGAACCCCAGCGCAAAAGCAACCTCAGAAGACATTTCCCAGCTTCCCTTGCAGCTGGAGGAGGGGACCTGAATCCTGGGGTCTGTGACCAGATGCATCTGTTCCCAGGCTTTTCATGGGGGGCTCGAGACACAGCTGGAAGTCAGTCTCTCCAGAGGCAGAGATGGGACAGCAAGGCTGAGTTCCCGGGGCTGTGGTGCCCAGAGAAATATCCTCACAGGCCAATTTTGGGGTTTGGTTTGGGGGCCTTTTCCTGGCTGCAGGGTCCCAAGGCTGGTTCTCCAGCTGAAGTCATTTTCTGATAGTGCATAACTAACTAGTGCAAATTTAGCATCTTAAATCAACACACATTTGTTATCTCATGGTTTCTGTTGGGCCAGGAGTCCAAGGCTGGCTTAGCTGGGTTCCTGCTTCAGGGTCTGAGCAGGCAGCCATCCTGGGATAAGCTGGGCTGTATTCTCATCAGATGCTCAGCTGGGTCAGGTCCACTTCTTGTGGAGTTTGAGGCTGTTGGTGGAATTCATCTCCCAGCAGCTGCAGGCAGGGCTGATGCTTCAGTATCTTGCTGGAAGCAGCTCTCAGGTCACCGATCCTTCTGTATCATGTGAGTTCCTCTATCTTGGTCATTTACCTCATGGCAGCTTAGTTTGCCAAAGCCAGTGACTAGAGGAGAGAGAGAGAGAGAGAGAGAGAGAGAGAATGAGAATAGAGCTGTTCTTGCTAAGAAAGCTACATCGTGTGTAATCATGGCAGGGACAGCCCATCCTTTTTGCCATGTTCTCTGGGTTAGAAGCACATCTCAGATCCCACCCACACCCAAGGCAAGGGGATTATACAAGATTATAAACATATAAACATTTCATATCTGGGCACCCACGGGCTCTTTTAGCAATTCTGCAAATATCCAAATTCCTTTTTTTTTTTTTTTTTTTGCGACATCATTCAGAATTCTATTCTTTTGCTTGCACCTAAGAAACTTAATAGAGGACAGATCAACAGTGCAGCAGAATGACCCAAAACGACACCTGTGTCCCTTAATTATTTCTGCTTCTGACTGTCCTGTGTCTCTCCACCCTCCCTCACAAAAAAAAAAACAAAAAACGATGATGTGAAGAAAGGCATGTGAGTGCAGAGAGGATATCGTTAAGACCATGGACTCATCATTGTTTTATGGGAAAGACTGTCAGCACGGGTCTGATCTTTGTATGCGTTTCCAGGGGCTGCCATAACAAATTACCTCAAACTAGGTGTCTGAAAAACAACAGGAATTTATTTGCTCATAGTTCTGGAGACCAGAAATCTGGAATCAACAGGTCAGTGAGACTGATTCCTTCTGGAGGTTCTGGGGGGAGAATCTGTTCCATGCTGCAGCCTCCACTTCATTCATGTGGCCTCAGAGGCCACCTGTGTCTTCAAATAGTCTTCTTGGACCACCTCCTGCCTATCATCCTCCATCCTCATCACCCTCTCTCTCCATCACCCTCTGTATTTGTCAGGGTTCTCCAGAGAGACCGAAAAAATAGGAAATGTGGACATATGTATAAGAGAAGATTTATTATAGAAATTAGGGACTTCCCTGGTGGTCCAGTGGTAAAGAATCCGCCTTCCAATGCAGGGGACGCAGGTTCTATCCCTGGTTGAGGAACTAAGATCCCACAGGCCACAGGGCAACTAAGCCCGTGCACCACAACTACTGAGCTCGAGTGCCTCAACTAGAGAGCCCGCGTGCTGCAAACTACAGAGCCCACACGTTCTGGAACCCGTGCACCACAACTGCAGAGCCCACGTGCTTTGGAGCCCACGTGCCACAACTAGAGAAGAGAAAACCCGCACGTCACAATTAGAGAGAAGCCCATGTGCCCCAATGAAGAGCCTTTGCATCACAAAGAAAGATCCCGCATGCCTCAATGAAGATCCCGCGTGCCACAACTAAGACCCAAAGGAGCTAAATAAATCATTAAAAAAAAAAAGAAAGAAAGAAGTTGGCTCATGGTTATGGAGGCTGAGAAGTCCCACGGTCTGCTGTCTGCAAGCTGGACACCCAGGAGAGCTGGTGGTGTTGTAAGTCCAAGTCCAAAGGCCTGAGAACGCTGAGAAGATGGCTGTCTTTGCTTAAGCAGAGAGGGAGCAAATTCCTCCTTCCACCATCTTGTTTTTCCATTCTAGCACTCAGTGGGTTGGATGAGTCCCATCCACATGGGGTTTGACCTCATTCTTTTGGCTTCCAGCTTTCTGGAAGAGTCTTAGCCAACAACTTTACACTCCTGACATGGCCTCAGATGTAAAATTAAAGCCACATGGACTTGCTTGCTGGCATCTGTTTTTTGTGTGTACCACCAAAAATGAAGTATTTCTTACTCATGATCATTTCCAGTCAGTGGCATTTAAACAGGAAAAAATTACGGTTTTGACTGTGAAACGTTTCCTGTGACTTTTGGCTATACTAGTGTTCTACTTGCGCTTTTTTTTTTTTCTTTTTTTTTCTTTTCCCTGATACACTCTCTTTATATTAAGAAGCACCAATATTTCAGATATAATTAAAGACTATTTCAAACACTCCTATATACATTTTTTTAGTCTCAATTTTCTAACATCAGCTCGATGACAGATAGATGAGGGAAGAAATGATTCCTACCAATGAGAAATGCTGACAATAAGAAATAAAGTTCTAGGGGGCAGGTAGCTGTGTAGGTGGGGGTTTGGAGGAGGGAAATGCTTGTGGGCTTGGCCCTGGTGACTGCTAAAGGCCAACGGGTCAGGTGCTGCCCAGGCTTGAAGATTAAAGCCTTAAGCTTGAAAGGGCACTAGAGCTGATCTGATTCAGGGTAGCAGACTGGCTGAATATACACCAGATTGCAAATTTGTCAATTTTGGCTGACTACCCAAGAATAATTTAAACATCAGGAGAAAGTCTGGTGGACATGATTCGGTGTGGCCAGGTGCTAACAACATTCATCCATCCATCCCTCCATCCATCTGACCTTCCTTCCCTCCATCCTCCCACCCTTCCATCCATCCACTCACCCATCCATCCATCCATCCACCTACTATCCATTCATCCATTCATCCATCCTTCCATCCATCCAACTGATACCCACTCACCCATCCACCCATCCATCCAACCAGCCATCCATCCACCTGTTACCCACTCATTCATCCATCCATCTATCCATATATCCTTCCTTCCTTGCTAGCTTCCTTTCTTCCTGCCATCCATTTTGTGTACGTGTGAGACTTCAAGTTGACCATCCCATATCCTTTATCCCTTCTTCCACAGTACGGAGTTTTGATTTTATTGCGGGTGGTGATGTGGTGGACATTGTTGATGCTCCCCAAGCCTGGACACCTGACTGCCAACAGCTATGAGTGTTGGCTATTAACTGCCCCTTCTTCACAGAACGGTCCTGGCCTGAAGATGAGCCACCTCACCCTAAAGGTTATGCCCATATACTCCCTTCCTAGGGTTGAAGGCAGTGCCTGGCCAACGACTGATGACTGGGGTGGACAGAAGCCCCTCTGGCCTCTAGGAGATACATTCCATGCCCCAGAGTGCCCGGCAGGGTCAGGGTAAGCCTCATCCCCAGCTGACACTACCTCCTTGCTCAGCTCTTGCCCCTGTCCTGGCCAGCCTCCCTAACTTTCTCCTCCCGGGACCTCTCCCTCCATAACCCGTTGGCACAAGAATGCCCATCTCAGGTTCTGCTTCTGGGAATGCAACTTGAGCCTCTTCTTTCTCACCGGCAGTACTTGATATTTTCTGCCAACTCCAGGAGGGCACTCTGCTCATATATTTTCTGGACTTCAGGCTTCCCATGGTCCTTCTGTCTGTTCTCACTGCTTCCACATCCAGGGGTGAGAGGGGAGGTCAGACTCCATCCTATTAAATTACCATCATATTTCCAGGACCTCCTTCCTGAACTAGGTCACACTATAGGGCGTTCTCCAAATTTCCACTCTTACAATTTTAAAATACATTTACCTCCTATTCAAAAATAATACAGTGCAGAAAATTTAGAAAACACAGACACCAAAACATCCCTCATAATATAAGAACTAATCCCTACTAAAGGTTTAGTGTGTATCCTGCTATTTACTTTCACTTATTTGTAGAGAGTTTCTATAGAACATGCATTGGCTTAGGCTGTGCCTTTAAGATTTAAGAGTATTTGCAAATCATTAAACGTTCTTCTACGATGCTTTCAAATGGCTGCAGAGTTTCCCAGTACATACTGATTTCCTGTAGTGCCTATAGTTGTTTTTTGTTGTGTCTGTTTTTACTATTTTGCTGTTGTAAAGAATATTCTTGATGGATGGAGGTTGTTATGGACTGAATGTGTGTGTGTTCCCAAAAATTCATATGTAGAAGCCCTGATTCCCGAGGTGATGGTGTTAGGAGGAGGGGTTTTTAGGAGGTGATTAGGGTTAGATGAGGTCATGAGGATGGGGTCCCTATGATGGGATTAGTGTCCTTATAAGAAGAGGAAGAGACGCCAGAGCTGTCTCTCCATCATGTGAGGACACAGCAAGAAGGTGGCATCTGTAAGCCAGGAAGAGAGCCTTGCAAGGAACTAATCTGCCCACGCCATGATCTCAGACCCACAGCCTCCAGAACTGTGAGAAATAAATGTCTGTTGTTTAAGCCGTGTGTGAGTGTGTGTTTTAGAGGAAATACATACATATGCATGAATATCTGGCTTGGAGAGCAGGTTATGAATGGACCAAAGTCAGATGAATTAGCAGTTAAAAACTGAAGAGATAGACGAAGTCCCAGCTTAAGATGGGGAGTCACCAAGGGTAACACTGAAACACAGAATTGCCCTTTGCATCCATCAAAAATGGTCCAACCTTGGTCACGTCCTGTGGTTCAACCAGTATAATGCACGTGTTACTGAACCAGGTTTGTTTGCCTGACACCAAGCAAGCCAAACGCTGTGATGCTGAGGTTTGCAGCAGAGAGAAAGGGTTTATTCACGAGGCAGCCAGGTGAGAAGACAGGAGAAGAAATCTCACATTGGCCTCCCTGAAGGCGAAGGGCTTAGGGTATTTATGGGGCAAAGCTGAGGTGTGGGGAGTGTGTGGAAAGGTGACTGAAGATAAGAAAAAAATGTGGTGATCACATTGGTCAGAATGACCATCATTAAAAAGTCTACAAATAATAAATGCTGGAGAGGGTGTGGAGAAGAGGGGACCCTCCTACACTGTTGGTGGGAATGTAAATTGATACAGCCACTATGGAGACCAGTATGGAGGTTCCTTAAAAAACTAAAAATAGAACTACCATATGATCCAGTAATCCCACTCCTGGGTGTATATCCAGATAAAACTCTAATTCAAAAAGATACATGCACCCCAATGTTCATAGCAGCACTATTTACAATAGCCAAGACATGGAAGCAACCTAAATGTCCATCGACAGATGGATGGATAAAGAAGATGTGGTACATATGTACAATGGAATATTACTCAGCCATGAAAAAGAATGAAACAATGCCATTTACAGCAATACAGATGGACCTAGAGATTATCATACCAAATGAAGTAAGTCAGAGAAAGACACGTACCATATGATGTCACTTATATGTGGAATCTAAAATTTGACACAAAAGAACTTATCTACAAAACAGAAACAGACTCACAGATATAGAGAACAGACTTGTAGTTGCCAATGGGGTGGGGATTGGGGGAGGGAAGGACTGGGAGTTTGGGGTTAGCAGATGCAAACTAATATATATAAGATGGATAAACAACAAGGTCCTACTGTAGAGCACAGGGAACTGTATTCACTGTCCTGTGATAAACCATCATGGAAAAGAATATAAAAAAAAGAATGTGTGTGTGTGTGTGTGTATATATATATGTATTTATGTATAACTGAGTCACTTTGCTGTACAGCAGAGACTGGCACAACACTGTAAATCAACTATACTCCAATAAAAAAAAATTTAAAAAAAGAAAACAGTGAGTTGATCGTCACTCTGCGAAGGTGCAACTAAGGTCCAGGCTTCTTCATGGGACCATTGTTCAGAAAATGTTGGCATTAGCTTGTTCTGAGGGTTGAGTTTTTGGCCCTGGGATGTGAAAATGTCATCAAGTGGACTCTCATAAATGCCCAGTTGGAGGGTCTGTAGTCTTGACCAGTCTTACCCGGCTTGAGCTCAAACCGGACACAGCTGAACCCAAGTTCCTGAAAAATAATTCAGGCAAACATCTTACAGTTTAGGTTCCGTGATGCTTGGGGAGCATGTGAGGCTTCTTGTTTTCTGGGGGTTTTTTTGGTAGCAACAATTAAAGTGATCAGTGAAGGCAGGTTCCAAGTTCATTATGTATTAAGCACGTTACAGTTGAATGCATCTAACTGATGACTCCCCTGGGTTCCCCACTCGGAGCAAGAGGCCTGTTCCCAAATGCGATCCATCCAGCTCCCAGCCCAGCTTATGGACTTCACATGGGTTCTATGGTGTTTGGATACAAGTGAGGAAGCTTTTTCAACTAATTTAATTTTCATTCTGGAAGTTAGAGCTTTTTGAAGCCAAAGCATCTGCATGATGTTATGGAAATTTCTATTTTGAACTAAGAAAGGCAGCACTTAAAAAAAAAAGAAAAGTAGCCAAAAGTCATCTTAATAAATTACAGAAGTCTTCAGAATGCCTCTCTGTAGGGACATAAATAAAAAACCTCCAGGCCTGGCATTCAGAGAGCAATGGTGCCTAAGGTTATGGCTGATGATGGGGACTCAGCCCCTCAGTGACCAAATGCACACAGCCTCCAGAAGCTTCTAAAAAGAGAAAAGTGTCAGCCATGGTACAGCTCAATTGTCAGAGGTTGGAGATTTACCAGGTAGGGCCTTTCTTTTGAAGGTAACTGGGGTGAACTGAAAAGTTCCCAGGGAAGGGTCTTTGGAATTTGACCTTGGCAGGAAGCACATGGTTTCTTTTATCTGTGCTTCATTCGGGGGCTGACTTACCTCAAGGTGCCAAAATGGCTGCAGCAGCTCCAGCATCCCCTTCCTCCCTCAGAAGTGCCCTGGAGGTCCTCTTGTTTACAACTGCCCAGGGTCCATACCCTCTATGGGCTCCAAGACTGTGGTCTGGGAAAGGGAAAGTGGTAATTGGCAGAGTCAAGGCTGAAAAGCGAGGGGTAGAAAAAGATATATAGAGAAATTTGCATGGAGGTAGGGGGCTCTCTGGCTGAGTGGTCAACCCAGGTT
Organism: Eubalaena glacialis; assembly: GCF_028564815.1. Classification (NCBI taxonomy): domain Eukaryota; kingdom Metazoa; phylum Chordata; class Mammalia; order Artiodactyla; family Balaenidae; genus Eubalaena; species Eubalaena glacialis. Next base: position 5,293,083 of record NC_083737.1, on the reverse strand, counting down.
AGCTACAAGAAGGGACACTTCAAAGGCAGGTTTTTTGGTTTTTGTCTTCCCCCGAAAATGATTACATTACCTTCCTGCCTGTAGACTACAATCATGTGGTGGGGTTTCAGTTGGCCAAGAAAAAGAACCACCTTCTTCCTGGGTCCAGGTGTGTTTGTTCAGACTGCTGGCCTTGTAAGATAAGCAGTCTGGGGGCCCTGGGGTGTGGGTCCAGGCACCTCTGGCCAAATGTGTGTCTGACCCAGGGGGTACACGTGTCCGTTGTGTATGGCGGCAGATGGCGGCGTTAGGCCAGGTGTCAGGAGGGCAGGGAGGAGGGGCCCTGAGTCATCCCGGGAGCGGGAGGGGCGTGATGGGTAGGACCTGGCCCTGGATGGGTAGGGTCGGGAGGGTAGAATCCCGGAATGTGATTCAGGGCTATTTCTCAGTCTGACACCTTCGTTCCAGTGTCCTGAAGGAACACGGATAGAATTTTAAGCTAATATCTTAGTTTAAAAAACATTGTTAAGCCTGGGACAGGGAAGGGCACCCACACTGCAGCTGTGGCTTGTGACTGTCGCCAGAGAGGCCCCTCCCCCCCCCCAACCTGGGCGCCAGCTGCCTCGGATGGGGGAGGGGAGACATGTCCCACCCCTCCCCACCTCCGGCTCGGCGGGGAGACGCTTCCGGAGCGCGGAGGCTCTTGTAAAGGAGGTCCTTGGTCAGGCTGGGAAGTAAGGGCGGCCCTGCGCCCCAAAACCCCTACCCGTGCTCTGCGCTCTGCTACTCCAGACTGGACTTTGGGGACCGCGGGCTGTTGCACCCGAGGCAGGGGGTCCACCCTTAGCAGACCCCGGAGGGGGGGCTTCACTCCGTTATCTAGAGAGGCCGCCCGGGGGGGCGGTCCCCGTTAAAGAGGGGTGGGTGGAGGCGCGGCCCTACACTTTCGGATCAGGAGGAAACGGCCTCGCCCCGCCTCCCGCGCTCGCGCCCTGCCCCTGCGGCTCCCCGGGGCCCGGGGCTGGGGCGGCCGCCTGCGGGAAGGGCTGAGGCAGGGGCGGGGCGACCGCGCTGCACCCTGACCCGGCCCCGCCCCGGGGGGTGTCCCTCCCGCCGCCGCCGTCCGCGCGCCACTCCCGGGACAGACCCTGCGCGGCGCGGCGCGCACCATGGCGCGCCGGGTGGCCCTCGCGCTGTTGCTGCTCGGCCTGCTTGGCACCCAGGTGCCCACCCGGGGTGAGTGAGCGGCGGCCGGTGGGGCTCACGGGGGCGCGGGCCTGGCTTGGGGACCCGCGTCGGGGCCCCAGGGAAGGGCCGCGGGAGGGGGGGGTCGAACCTTGGGGCACGGACGCTCCGTGTGGGGTGGACATACTTCGGGGGACATAGTGCGTAGGGCACGCAGTTTGGGGGGCGCACTGGGGGAGGATGCACCTCGGGGGCGCGCTGTGCGGGGCCTACACACCTTGGGGGGGCGCATGGCGAGGGACGTACTTTGGGGGCGCACTGTGTGTGGGGGGGGGCGCGTGGAGGGGGACGCGCCGGGGACCCCCGAGCCCTCCTTCCCGCCGAGAGGGACCCGCTGTGCCAACGGGTGGCCAACGCCCCAAGGAGGCGGCCTTACCCTTTCCTCCCCGCTTTCTTCCCGGGCGCCTTTGGACTCACTCCGCAGGCGGAACGTCAGCGTTTGTTTTCAGATTCACAGACTCTTAAAAGTTGGGAGGCCCCTGGGTGGGGCGGCGGCCCCCGAGTCCCCCGAGTCCCCCGAGTCCCCCTCGCCCTCCCCCCGGCGTTTCCTTCAGTTCCCGGGGGCGCGTGTGCGCCCCTGCGGCCGCCCCGCGCCCCGGCCAGAGCGCTGGCAGGGCCCGGGGACCGCGTCTTTGTTCGGGCGCTCGGTGGCCGCCTCCGGGCGCCACGCCCTGCGGCCCGGGACTAAATTTGGACTCGGCCGGGGAGCCTGAAACCCGGGAAAGGGGGAGGAAGGCAGGAAAAACTCGGAGCTCTAGAAACGCCCAGCAGCTCGTGGGGTGTCCGGGCCGCGGGGACTTCTGGCGAGCGCGCGGTCGGGTGCAGAACGACGCCGCCAAGGGACACGTATTCTCAGCCGATCGTCCGTGTGTCCGAGTAGGTAATTCGAAAAACCGCACCCAAAAAAAGTGTCCGGAGAAGGGCAGGACGCCCGGGACGCCCACACTCTCCAGCCAACCTGGCCTCTTTCTGGTTCTCGCCTGCGTTTTTCTGTCTTTCTCCTTTTAAAATGGAAGTTGAGATCCTGTTTTCCTGTCTCTCTCTCTCTCTCTTCTCTTTTAAAAGGAAAGTTGGGATCCTGCTGGGCGTGGCATGAAAAACAGGTTTCTCCGACTAACGGTTGTTTTCTCTCCTTTATATGGTTATTTTTAAGTGGACAGCCACTAGGGCAGTGTCTTTCAGCAGTGGCCTGATCGGTGGTGGACACATTGTAGGAACCAGACACAGGACAGAGAAGGCCCGGTGTTTACCTGGAAATTTCCAGCTCAGCGCTAGAGATTGAATGTTGAGCCCTGGTCCCCCGCCTGATTTTTATTTTAGGGAGGATTTGCTAATTGATATCTGCATTTTTAAAATGTGTGCCGTGTATTCTAGGAGTTGTGTGTTCGTTGCAGTCTTTAGAAGAAATTCAGCCTGATCCGTGGGGACCTCTTGGAATAGTTTACAGCTTGGTGGGGAGGGCCTGGGATGGGTTTCCTGTTTTCTCTTTCCTGCCGTAAATCCCACCTAGCTGCCTCACCACAGAGTTCTTCATTAGTTTTTGTTTTTGTTTTTGTTTTTCCTGCTGTGTGGTTGAGTCACACCTGCTCACGAGAATTTTTCGTGCGTCCCCCTGGCTACACCTTTATTCATGTTTCATGAGTTAATTCCCCTCCGAGCCCTTAACTGTGGCCGCGCCCCAGGGAGATGGGTCACAAGGGGTTCTGGTCGCCCAAGAAGGTACCATCTGCTGGAGGAAGGGAAACATCTCATCAGGCAGATAGGACACAGGGCCAAAGAACGGTGACAGTCCCACAGTTCAAGAACTCAGGGGTGGAGAACACAGTCTTGGCCAGTGTGAGGGTTTGGCTGAGTTGGAAGCTGTCTCTGGTGACAGTTGTTTTTTGTTTGTTTGTTTTTTAACAGGTTTCACATACAGGTTATATTCTACCCTGTATATAAAATGTGTAATTTTTAGAAAAAACCCAGAGCACCGTTAGCCTAGAATTGCCTGATTTCTATGCAGGTTGCTCCCAGCTACTCCGGGTTGCAGCAGTGGGGGGCGGGGGGTGGATGGAGAGCCAGCCTCGCCCCAAAAGAACAGAGGGAGGACAGAGCCTTCATACATGCTGATCTCTTGGAGGGCGCCTCCCCCTCCCCCGCCGGATCCTTCTGGGGTCCGAGGCAGGGAACGGACTGTTCCTGAGATACAAATGGGGTTTTATCAGGAAAGTTTGCTTTCGAGTTGCTGAAGTTCAGAACACACTTCCCTATAGAAATCGGGGTTTGGCTTCGTTTCCATTCTGGCTACAGAAACCCCTTGAGTCAGGGGTAGATCTTCATCGGGGTGCAGATAGCACTGGCCTGGTTTCCGAGGCCTTGGGACCCAGGGCTCTTGTGTTCCCAGGTTTTTCTGGAAATCCCCGTGGGATAGTGTGGAGTGGAGAGACGCAGGCGCCCTAGAAGGAAAGAGGCAACTTCGGCTTCCAGTAGAGCACTGCTTCCTCCCGCCACCAGGGGCACTCGGCCATGTCTGGAAATGTTTGTGGTTGTCTCAACTGTAGGGGGCGTGCTCCTGGCATGTGGTGGGTGGAGACCAGGGAAGCTGCCCCACAGCCCACAGGGCCCAGGACGCCCCGCATCAGAGGGTCCTCCAGCCCCAGATGTCAGTCGTGCTGAGGCTGAGACACCCTGACCGAGCATGGAGACATAATATCAATCATCTATCTCTCTATCCACCCATCCATCCATCTGTTTGACTACTTATGGCTGTGGTTTGCAACCTGGGATGACTTGGTCCCCCAGGGGGACATATGACAATGTCTGGGGACGTTTTTGGTGTCACACTGGGGGGAGGGGAGCTCCTGGCATCCGGTGGGTGGAGACCAAGGAAGCTGCTCCACAGCCCACAGGGCACAGCACGCCTCACATCAGAGGGTCCTCCAGCCCCAATGTCAGTCGTGCTGAGGCTGAGAAACCCTGGAATTTGTGTCACAGATTCCAGGTTGTTGGTAGCTGGGGGTTTGGATTCAGTCATCTTCCTCCAGGTAGGACACTCACATCCCGGGCTTTAAAACTCCTGGTACCTGGGCAACCTAAGTGCGGACCGGGTGGGAACTGGGTCCAGGAAGGTGCTGAATCCAGGACCCCACGCTCCATCCCAGCCTCTGCACACTAGCCAGTGCTGTTTGAAAATCCAGAAACGCCTAGGGAAAGCGACATTTCCTGGGCAACTGACCGGTTTCCGGGGATTCCCTCATCATCCCCACCCAAGCAGGTGTGGGCTTCTCCAGCTTCCCATCCAGCTCTGCCTGTTTCCGCTTACCAGGCAGAGAAAGTGAGTTTCATTGTCCTGCCTGCGTGTTTGGCTCTGATAAAAAGTTAATTGCGTGTTATTTCCTTCAGGGCTTTGGCTCTTTCTTCATTCTCAGTTTATGATGGTTCAACCCCCCCCCCCTTTTTTTTTTTGCATCTGGAGATATTAAAATACTTAATTTTGGGGGGGTTTCTTCATGGGCGGGGATGCACTTCTCTTCATCTGGATGATATGCTAATTGTTCGGAAAAAGAATGCAGGTGGTTGAGTAGTGAAATCCATCCGACGTGTAGGATGCAGGGATTTCACGGATGAAATCTGGAATTTTTTCCAGCTGAGGTTTTCCTCCCAAAGGAGACTGACTACCACACACATAGAGCCCATGTATTTGTTCCTATTGAGATTTTCCTATCACGGTGGCTTCTTTTAGGGAGAAAAGAATCCCATGCTGTGTATGACTTACAGACAGGGTTAGAAAGAAGACGGAGGTTATCTTAGAGGGGGTGAGGTGCCAACTCATTCAGCGTCCTGGCTTTCCACGCAATCCTTCAGACACCCAGCTGTTTGAGGACGCCCAGCCCTGGTGGCAGTTGGGGAGACACATCTGGCACAAGACATCTCGCTGAGTCCCCACGTGGCTTGTTCTGACACCCGGGTGTCCGTCCCACGTAAATCAGTGGAGATCGCTTTTTGATCTCCTTTGCCAGTTCTTAGGGTTAACGATGGACTGTGTGTTTACAGATCTCCAAAAGTCCTTTTGGGGGGATACAATGGTTTTGGAAGTGTTTTCTGCAGACAGAGGGGTGTTTTCTAACCCTCAGAGGATGACACATACTTGAAAATGAACTACCCGCAAGCATTGTCATCAACATGGGTTTCATGATACAAGTCACGGCAGCCCCTTCGTGGCGGTAGTGTTTACCAGAGCGTCTTTGGTGGAACAGGGAAGGTGTTGTTGGGGAATTAGAATTCAACCCAACATCAACCCAGAAAGCCTCTCCGCCAAGGTAGAAGGGAAAGAAACCCATTTTATGATTGAGTGAGCATGATACCAGGATGTGACATGCATCACAGGTGACCCACTAAGGCTGCAAAGACGCACTTTTAAAAGCAGCTAAGTGAATGTCACCCACTCTATACAGGTTGTCAAAACAGGCTCCTTTAGCCATTAAAAATATTTACCCATCTTTGAAAAGGACAGAGAAAGAGCTTCTGGAAACAAAGGGCGAGGGAAGAGAAGTCTCTTCCTTTGTTTCCACCAGGGCTTTTATTTTTAATTTACAGTCACCCTTCCAACCTTACAGGACAAAGACCCACGTCACACACACACACACACACACACACACACACACACACACTTCAATCACAGTCAACAACCATGAATATTTTGTTATATTTGTGTCTTTCTGGGAGAATGGCCAGGTTGTGTAGGATACACAAATGGTTGGTCTTACGAGATGCTGCCATATTGCTTCTGATTTTGGCTTTATCCTCCCAGGGAGTTCTGGTTGACCACCCAACACTAGATGTTCTTTTTTTGTTTGTGCCTAATCTCTTGGGTGAAAGAGGGTAACTAACCAGAATTCCTATGTGTATTTACCTAATTAATGGGACAGGCACACCTCAGAGAGATTGCGGGTTCGGTTCCAGACCACCCCAGTAAAAGCAAGTCACATGAATTTTTTGGTTTCCCAGTGTATGTAAAAGTCATGTTTACATTAGACTGTAGTCTGTCGGATGTGCAGTGACATTATGTCTTTAAAAAAAAAACAATGAACATGGCTTAATTGAAAAATACTTTATTTCTAAACAATGCTAACCATCCTCTGAGCCTTCAGAGAGTTGTAGTAGTAACATCAAAGATCACTGATCAAAGGTCACCGTCACACACGTATCATAATGGAAAAGTTTGAACGATTGCGAGAATTACCAAAATGTGACACAGAGACATGAAGTGAACAAAAGTTGTTGGAAAAGTGGCACCAATAAATTTGGTCGAAACAGGGCTGCCCCAAACCCTCAGTTTGTAAAAAACACAGTAAAGCTAAACGCAATAAAATGAGGTCTGCCTGTGTCTTTCACATCTGCATCTGTATCTGTCCACATGAGACACAGGAGTTCCTTTTTTTTTTTTTTTTTTTTTTTTTGCTTTTTGGAATCTCCTGTTTGTATTCTTTGCCTAATTCTTTTTTTTAATTAATTAATTTATTTGTTTATGGTTGCATTGGGTCTTTGTTGCTGCACGTGGGCTTTCTCTAGATGCAGCGAGCGGGGGCTACTCTTCGTTGCGGTGCGCGGGCTTCTCATTGCGGTGGCTTCTCTTGTTGCGGAGCATGGGCTCTAGGCGCACGGGCTTCAGTAGTTGTGGCACGTGGGCTCAGTAGTTGTGGCTCGCGGGCTCTAGAGCGCAGGCTCAGTAGTTGTGTTGCACGGGCTTAGTTGCTCCGCGGCACGTGGGATCTTCCCAGACCAGGGCTCGAACCTGTGTCCCCTGCATTGGCAGGCGGATTCTTAACCACTGCGCCACCAGGGAAGCCCCTCTTCGCCTAATTCTTACGGCACTTTTGGGTGTTGGTACACAACTGTGTTAGTTTCAGCTTTGTCTTGAATGACTTGGTGTGGCCACCGTCTCGCTACTCGTATTATTTTTTAAAAATCCCGTAAACAGAAAACCAGAAACTTACTTTTTTTTTTTTCCTCCCCCTAGAGTTAGATACAGGCCCTCTAAGCAGTGTTTTTCCAGTGGCGGTTAGGGACCCCTTGGACAGGCTGGGAATTTAGTGCCCGTCCAGCAGCGTTGAAACGAAGAAGATCAAATAGATTAGAGTAGGAAACACCAGCATGCTTTACCCACGCTTTGCTAAGTAAGCATCGGTGTGGCTTTGGTGCCCGTTCATCTGTCTGAGTGGACTGGGTCGTGTCGTAAAATGTCTTTATTTCCGCAGACGGCAGGCAGGGGCGTTTGAAATCCGTTGCAAATCTGAACCCCTTTTCCATCGCTCTTGCCTTCTGCACTTGGACGTTTTTGATAGAATCCCTTTGTTTTCAAGAAAGGCCATAAAGCTGCAGGGCATCAGCAACTTTTCAAAGAGCCAAGTAATGACTCCTAAGGGTGCTTTTGAGAAAAAAAAAAAAGAGAGAGAGAATTCATTTTCATTCTTGCCTGTTCACCGCCCTTCGTGAGAAGGCGAAGAGCCAGACCTGTTGAATTCCGGGACTTGGAAGGCATTCGTCACCCGCAGACAATGCAGCCAGCGAATTCCAATTCCGGCTGTTTCTGTTTGTGCATCCGCAGGGCCTTCCACCCTCCCCCTCCCCCTCCCCCTCCCCTCCCCCTCCCCCTCCCCGGCCGCCCAGTGCGATCACGCTCTGGCAATGCGGCCGCAGGAACGCACTGGACCCGACCTACTGGTGCACAAAGAGTAAATCGATGACGTTGTCTTGGGGGCAAGACACAGACAAGGCGGCATATAGACCTTGTCCCTCTGGCAAGACCTCAAATATTGCCGATCAGCGTCTGCTGTCCTTAGCTATTTTCTTTTAGGAAAGGGTCTGGGGTCAGTTCTCAATGGAAGTTAAAGGGGTGCTGTTTGCCACGTAGTTGGCCCAGAATGTGCCCCACCAGGTGAAGGAGACCCAGGAAGGAGAATTCTTAGGTGTTTGACACAGAGTAACACCGCAGCACAGGAAGAGGAAAGGGTGTGGCTGGGTCTCAGAGGGCGCGGGAGATGCATGTCAAAGACTGTCTCTCAGAGACCCACATGCGGTGCTGCTGGACAGACGAGGGCAGCCTCCCCTCCCCCTCCCCCCGCCCTGACTCGACTCCATGCTGAGGAATTAATTAAAGACTAGTGGCCTGTCTGGAGTGAGGTAGCGCTGGATAGGTGTGATTGATGATTGATTGGTGCATGGATGAGAGGTAGATAGATCATAGGTTTACAGATGATGGATGGATAGATGGATGGATGGCTAGACAGACAGATGGTGGAAGATAGATAACGGATAGATGATAGACAGACACAGGATAGATGGAGAGATGTCAAAAGATAGGTGATGGATGGATGAATGGATGGATAAAAGATGATAGATGATAGATAGATATGACAGATTAGATAGAAGATGATAGATAGATAGCTGTAGTACCTATCTCAAGTGGTTTCCAGTTGGAGGGGGGACCATTATCTCACTGCTCTGAAACCACCAGCACCTAGACTCACCGTAAGCACATCACCAGGCAGTGGGCTATAATGTCTGCATTCCTACAAGATCAGGAGCTGACTCAGAGTTGGGGAAGGAATCAGGGCATGGGAAGGACAGAGCAGAAGATGAGTCTCAGCTGGGGTGTGGATTGCATCCTGCTACCACAGAGAAAGCTTCCCTCTCCACCTCTTGGAAGGCTCATGCTGGTTCCCCTGAAGTCCCACCCCCAAATCTCTCTCCACCCTAGGCTAACTTCCGTAACTGCTGATAGATCTGGCCCGTCTGGTTGCACCCATGGCGTCTACAGTGCTCCATATCCCCGGCTTCTCATGATTTTCTCCCAGGCCTGCATCTCCTCCTTCACTCCTGCTTCTTGTGATAGGACCGTTTGCCCAGATTCTCAAAATGAAAAGTCACCTTTCATTCCTGCCAGCTTCTTCTCCCATATCCGATGTTAGTGAATCCTGTTGATTTCATTTTCTAAATTTTTCTCCACCTATGCTCCTGTCTCCATTTCTGCTTTCATTTTTAAGGCTCCACCCCCCCCCCCCAGCCGAAATCCTTTCAGGAAGAATACAAGAAGCCCTTAACCAGTTTCTTCCCTGGATGCTCAGGTACTTTGAGAAGGCCTGGGGACTCCCTCTCAGAATAACGTTTCTTTTTAATGCATAAAATAAAATACATAGGACTGCCAGGGAAACCGATGATATTAAACCAGCTACCCAGTGTGCAGGGGAAGAAATTGCTGGCCTTAGCCGAGGGTGTTGGCAGAGCCTGGACCAAGACAGCAGAAATGAGAGAGAAGGGACCAGCTGTGTTAAGGAGTAGTAAGAAAATAAAAATCTATACTAGTGGCTTGCAAACCGGCCCCCAAAGTTTTTTCTTTAATTGGCCTGGGGCACAGCCTGGGCCTTGGGACTTATGAGGTCTCCTTGGATGTGCAGCCAGAGTTGAGTACCAAGATCTGTATTCGAGCTTCTGAAACTGTAATGTGCATAGGAATCACCCATGGAAATGCTTTAGTCTGGCTGGGAGGGATGCTGAGGGCTTCCTGTAGGAGGGCAGCATCTTATCGGGGCTTTGAGGCCTGAATAGGAGTTTTCCTGGTATGGACAGAAGAGATTGGCATTTATGGCCAAGTAGAGGATTCGAGGGAAGCCCCAAGGACGGACAAGGTGCCCAAACTATGTGACCCCTCAAATCATTCACAGGATGCTGGGGGGATTGTAAATTTTCGAGGGACATAGAGTGACATCTATTGTATTTCCGTAACATCTTACGGAAAAACCCGAGTGAACTTTTTGGCCAATCATAGTAGTAATTGTACCATCCATCCTCAGCATTCACAGACTCCGTATTTGCAAATCTGCCTACTTGCTACAATTTATTTGTAACTCCCAAATTGATACTCTCTGAGTTCAGGGATTTGTGCACAGCTACAAAAAAACGGAGTCACCTTTCCGGTCTCAGATTGTAAACAAGTATCTGTGTAGTGCCACATTTTTGCATTTTTGTGCTTTATGCTTGCGATTTTGCTTCTAAGCACAAGGAGGCTGCCGTGTGCCTGAAATACGTGTGTGAGATGAGCTTCCTTTAGGCAGGAGAAAGAGTGCTGTGAGCATCAACACTCCAGATTAAATAAGATCAAATTCCACAGAAACATGCATGAAGCAAGGTTATGTGCGATTAGCTGATGGCAGTGTGACCTGAGGGTGCAGGAACTTAACCCTGGAGTTCCCCAGGAGCCATGATTGAATATTAGCTCATTCAGCATTTCCGGCGACTGTAAAAACAAAACCACTACGGATGATGTGCCTTGACTGTGATTAATAAACAGAACTGTCAGATCTAGTTTAGGGGCCTTGGGCCAGTTTCTGGAGATGCAAAGCCTCCGTGAACTGATCAAGTTTGGGACCTTCTGACTGGGTCATTTAGGGCCAGTGCGAAGGGGCAGGGTGGTGACCCAGGGTGAAGGGTGATAAAATTGGAAATGGATTTGGGGCTTTGAGTCAGATCCTGGAGATTATCTTTCAGGGGGACGATGACTTGCTTTCCTAGCTCAGGGAGACTGAATTTACCGGGGTCCTAGAGCTACCTCCCTACAGCCGGGATGAGGGTCCTGGGCCACTCCTGCCATCCCAGCCCACTCACCTGGAGATGGTTAGAAATGCAGATTCACAGGCCTGGCTCCCACCCACTGAGTCAGTGTCTTCGGGATCGGGGCCCAGGAATCTGGGCTCCCCAAATTCTAAAACTCACTGGTCCACGGCACCCGGAGCCCAGCCCACAGCGTCCCCAGATGCTCTGGGTTCTTCCAAAGCTTGACACAGCCCAGAGTGGCACCCCCAGGGTTACAGTACAAGAGAAGAATCTTTCCCCTCCTTGACACAAAATCTGTAAGGCAGAATGTTAAATTACATGGCTCGAGAAACGGCAAAACTATGTCTGCAGCAATTCCTTCCTAGCTACAGAAGAATAAGGGCATCTCTAATATTTAGAAATAAAATAAGATCAAACAGGATTTACCATCACCTCTGGCCCTGGACCAGCCCTGAGCAGCAGTGACCAGCCTGCACGGGGCCAGGGCCGGGGGGACCCTGGTGTTGCCGTTGACACTGCAGGGGACGGGGGGCGAGTTCTAGGGTCTCCGTTTCTTCCTCCCTAAAGGGGAGTCTTGGCAGATCAACGGTATTATCTAGACGGCTCCAGGAGCATGCAGGCCATCCAGAAAATTCATCCATGGCTACTGTTAGTTTTACGTGATTCTTACCTCATTAGTATGAAAATCTGAAAGCCCAAGGAATCTTTTAACTGCCTAATTTTTATTTTGATTCTAACTTTATTTCTAGAATTTATTTCTATTTTATTTGTGCCTGTATTTATATTATTAGGCTCTGTGTATAAATGGTAAAATTTATGTATAATTCATAATTTCTATAACTTATTATAAAAATTTAAATTTTATCTCTACCCTTATTTTCTTTCTAGAGTTTGTTTCATGTATACATATATCCATTGATACAATTCATAGGTTCTGTGTATAAATTATAAATTATATAATTTATAGTTCATTATTATAAAATTTATATTTTCTATTCTAATTTTATTTCTAGAATTTATTTCTATTATGTGTATACAGGTGTTCTTTTACATAATTGATAGGTGCTGTGTATAAATTATAAATTACATAATTTATAATTTAACTTTTAATTTATAATTATAACAATTTATTTTCTATTCTAATTTTATTTCTAGAATTTATCTCTATTATATTTAAACATATATTCATTTACATAATGATAGGTTCTGTGTATAAATTATAATTTATATAATTTGTAATTTATTATTATGCAACTTTATCTTATTTCTTTTCTAATTTTGTTTCTATAATTTATTTCTATTTTATTTGTATATATTTATATAGCGTATAAATTCTGTGTCTAAAGTATAAATGACATAATTTGTAACTTCTATAATTATATTTATATTTAATTTCTCTTCTAATTTTGTTTCTAAAGCTTATTTCTACTTATTTTTATATATTTATATAATTTATAAGTTCTGTATATAAATGATAAATTCTATAGTTTGTAATTTCTGTAATTATTATTGCAACTATATTTTCTTTCTGTTCTAGTTTTCTTTTTTCTTAATTTTTTATTTATTATTTTTGGCTGCATTAGGTCTTCGTTGCTGCGCGCGGGCTTTCTCTGGTTGTGGCGAGCGGGGGCTACTCTTCGTTGCACTGCGCAGGCTTCTCATTGCGGTGGCTTCTCTTGTTGCGGAGCACGGGCTCTAGGCTCGCAGGCTTCAGTAGTTGTGGCTCACGGGCTCAGTAGTTGTGGTTCGTGGGCTCTAGAGCGCAGGCTCAGTAGTTGTGGCGCATGGGCTTAGCTGCTCCGCGGCATGTGGGATCTTCCAGGACCAGGCCTCGAACCCATGTCGCCTGCATTGGCAGGCGGATTCTTAACCATTGCACCACCAGGGAAGCCCCGATCTATATTTTCTTTCTGTTCTAGTTTTGTCTCCCGTATTTATTTCTGTTCTATTTCCATTTGTATAATTTATAAGCTCCGTGTATAAATTGTGTAACTGATCATCTCTATAAATTATCGTCAGTAGTACTTCTATCCTCATTGTGATGGCTGCGTCAGTGCGCCACCCTGATGGAATTTAAGGGAAACCGGATTCGGGCCTCGTGCTGTGCGCTTGTCACTTGCACAGTTCATGGTTGTGGAACCTCAGATTCGCGGTTCAGCGGGTTTGTGAGGCACGTGCAGCTGCACAGGCTCCCCAGGAGGACCCCGCGCCCAGGGTGGCCTTGGGGACGTACTGGGGCTTGTCCTGGGTCTCGGGAGGAGGAAACCTAACAGATGGCTGGGGGGGGGCGTGCACGGCTGAGGGGGGAGGGTAGACAGCGGGGGGGGGGAGGGTGCACGGCAGGGGGTGTGTGTGCGCGGTGGGGATGACTCAGGCCCTGCGTCCGGCGGGGCCACCTCACGTCTGGAGATGTCCCCCTCCACACCTGGAGGTTGGAGGGGCCGCCTGGAAGCCGCAGAGGCGGTGCAGGCTGCCTCCGATGGGCTGGGCAAAGGCAGCAGGAAGAGAAATGCCTGGGTGTCCCGCTCGGATGCCCGGCCCCTCCCCCCGGCCCCTCCCCCAGCCCCACTGGGTCTGCTGTTCTTGGGTTTGCGTGCGGGACCCCGGGGGCTCAGCAGAGGGCTGAGTTGAGCCGTGACCTCTCCCCTAAGCGGGGCCACGTCAGCGGTGCTCAGGAGCCCAGATGCGCGGGGAGCCGGGCAGGGGCACGGGGCCCAGCTGGGCTGGGGAGGCTCCAGGCCCTGGACACGGAGCTACCAGGCAGACAGACAGACACGTGCACACACACGTGCACGCATGCTCACACGCAGGGCACAGACACGCATACATACACAACACTCACGCTCGATGCATATTTGCGCGCACACGCGCGCGCGCCCGTGAGCACACACCTGCGCCGCACACGCGCCAGTGCACCACGTGGGCACGCGTGCAGTTCACCCACATGCAGTGTGCACGCCCGCGGGTGCACGTGCTCGCAGACACGCACACGAGTCTACTCACGTGCACATCCGTACACAGACACGCCCACACAGGAGCATGCACGCGCACGCGCCACGTGTAAAAACATCTTACGTTCAAGTGTGTTGCTGTTGGTTTCAGCATTCCAAAGAGCCTTGTCTGCTTGTTCTTTCCAAATCCGCGTCCGAAACGCCGCATCGTCCACTCCTTGAATCGCTCTGTTTGGGGCTACTTGCCCCCCCCCACCCCCCCACCCCCCACCCACCGCCGTCAGGTGTGGAGGCGTCCCGATGGCAGGGATGCTGAACATCTCAGGAAGGTCCCAGCGCCCTCGCTTCGGCAGAGGGAGCGTAGAGGGAGTGATAACGGTTGTGGGTCTCTAGGCAGACGTACAGGACCAGAGACGCGCATGTTATGTGTAGGCTCTGCGCCTGCCCAGGAGGGGGCTCTTCGGGGCTGAACAAATCCCACCCTCCCCAGCCGCCCTGGCTACCTCGTGAGCATCTGCCACGTGCTGCAGGAAGAGCTGAAACCACACCTGTCCCTCCCGGGCTGTGCGGTGCAGAAACAGCGCCCCTCCCCCCGTGAGGGCTGGGGTCCGTCCCGCGCAGGGCCTTCCCAGATGACGCTGCTTCTCCTGCCTGTTTGGTTTTGTTTTTTTAATTTGGGGCACATCTCATTGTTCATATCGTATTTTTTATTGAAGTAGAGTTGATTTACAATATTAGTTTCAGGTGTACAGCAAAGTGATTCAGTTATATATATATATAGCAGATTCTTTCCCCATATAAGTTATTACAAGATACTGAGTTCTGTGTGCTCTACAGTAGGTCCTTGTCGTTTATCTATTTTATATACAGTAGTGTGTATCTGTTAATCCCAAACTCCTAATTTATTTGTCCCCCCAACCTTTCCCCTTTGGTAACCATAAGTTTGTTTTCTACGTCTGTGAGTCTGTTTCTGCTTTGTATATGGATTCATCTGTGTCGTAGTTTAGATTCCACATATAAGTGATATCATAGGGTATTTGTCTTTCCCTGTCTGACTTTCTTCCCTTAGTATGTTCATCTCTAGGTCCATCCATGGTGCTGCAAATGGCATTATTTCATTCTTTTTTACCTGCCTGCCTGTTCTTAATACACACATGGAAAATCACACACACACAAATACACTTCCCAAACTACACGTAGACACACTTACACATGGGCACACGCCCAAACTACACACACGCACATACAAAACCCCACATATACACATAGACTACACACACCACAAATACACACATGCCAACTGCACTTAGACACACACATGTGCACACACACAAAGCATGCACACACAGCGCACACACACACCTACACAAATACACACATACAAACCACCCACATACCTACACACAAAACCCCATGGATCCCAAACCACTCAGTAAACGGACACACACACACACCCCCCCAATCGCTCACACACATAGCTGCACACACACATGAGAGAGAGAGAGAGAGAGAGAGAGAGAGAGAGAGAGTTACAGGCTGACACCTGTCTGTGAGACATTCAGGGGGACTGAACACATTGCAACCTTCTGGAGGCCCCCGGGGATGAAGGTGGCTTGTTACACGCCCAGCACTTCCCGACACGAGACACGTGTGCCCTTTGCTTCTGCACCTGCAGGATGATCCTCCAACCCGCTGTCACTCTCCTTTCCGCTGACCAGACGGTCCAAGTGGACCGTTCCCAAATTCCCTTACTTTGCTTTCCTTCAATCCATCATTAATTGGATAGAAATAGAAATAGTATTGAAATTGCTTCAGTAAAGCGGTAGCAACAGGATAGAAGAACAATGGAATTAAAGGCAGTTTCCCCCCTTCTCTGGGATCACAGGAAATTAAAAAGAAAATTTACCTTTTTCTGGGTTGTCTGGTGTGTCTACGAGAAGTACATTTTGGTTGTGTAATTATAGAGATGTTGCTACTCCAAGGGGTTTTTCTCTCCATGTTTTTTCTCCATCATGTATTGGAAATTGTGACTCACCTATTTCAAAACACCTGCTATTTTAGAATAACGCACGTGCAGAATTATTATGTTTTCCCACTAATTTAATTGCTGCTAAATTCTAAGGTTGTCCATAATGTAAAACATAAGCTGACATATTCTTACGTTTACGCACGAGAGTGAATATTTCAAATGAGAAATCACAACATGGTGATGCATTTTCAAAGCCGCCAGACATCTCAGAATCCAAAATCATGCCCTTTTTTAATTGTTTTCTTAATTTCCCAATTTACTTTTATTTGACTTATTTCTAATTGGACTCTTTTTCTTTTAGGCCAAGATTTTGATTTATCGCACGCCCTTGATGGTGAGTAATATTAAAACATTTTATAAACTACAGGGAATATTTTATTGGACCATAGTAAATCTTTTGAAATATGTCTTACTGTGATAACTAGAGACTCACGTAGGATGAAGAAAATCAAGATGCCCTTGTCAGGGTAAATAAATCTTTTTCGGTGGAATAATTTCCACACTCTGTGGTGGTGGATGAATGCCACGCAGGGTCGCCGTGCGCTTGGGGAAGTGGCTGGTCCCCCGTGGGCTGGTCCCCTGTGGGCTGGTCCCCCGTGGGCTCACTGATTCCATCCCTTGGCTGGTGGCTGCATCACCCCAACCTCTGCCTTCACGTGGCCACTTTGCTGTGCATCAGTGCCTCTATGTTTTCCAGTTTCCTTCTGATAAAGGCACTCGTCTATAAGGGTCTGTGCTAATCCACTGTGACCTCTTCTTAACCAGTGTTATCTGCAAAGACACTGTTTCCAAGTAAGGTCACGTTCTGAGGTTCCCGGTGGATGTGAATTTGGGAGCCCAGCATTCAACCCAAGACATCTTTTTTTTTTTTATTGGAGTAGAGTTGCTTTACAATGTTGCATTAGTTTCTGCCGTACAGCAAAGTGAATCAGCTGTACGTATACATATATCCCCTCTTTTTCAGATTTCCTTCCCACTTAGGTCACCACAGAGCACTGAGTAGAGTTCCCTGTGCTATACAGTAGGTCCTCATTAGTTATCTGGTTTATACATAGTACTGTATGTATGTCAATGCCCCAAGATATCTTTTTAACTCCTGGGGTCCGATGCAGAGGTGTGAGTCAAAACCGTGAGGGCAGTAATGTTCCCAAAAGCCAACGGGGGGATAGTCTTATTCTCGACGATGGAACCCTCATTGGCTGGTGGGGAGAGATGCCGGGGAGGTGTCTGTGGTCCTAATAACCTCAGCCCACCTTGCCTTGGTTGCCTGGGGGGGTCCCAAGGAGCAAAAGGTGTGCTTCATGTAGTGAACGTGCACAGCCTTTGAGCCAAGGGTCCCGGGTCCCTCCTTCTCCCGCACAGGTCCCGGGCTCTCCCTTGCGTCCTGTGTTCTCCCGGGTTCCTCTTTCACTCACAGCCCCCCACTTGGCGTCATGAGGTGGGAGGGGTCCTTAGTCTCGGTGGCAGCCGTGGTCGACATCGTCCTATGTTCCTGTTGCCATGGCTCCTTGGGCTCACTGGAGTCGTCCTGCAGTGCTTGGCTATTGCCTCAACTTTCAGGAAAAAATGATGCTTCACACGTTCTCTGAGTCTTTTTAAGGAAACAGAACAGTGTCGAGAGTTGATGCTGTTTCCCAGCTGCAAGTTTTACTGACAGACATGTCTCTTCTCTTTAGACCATGACAAGAAACCCACTCCCGCCCCACCAAAACAAGGCACCGGTAAGAAGCAAAGGTGCCCAGCACGCAAACGCAGCCGAGAAATCGTTGTCGTGCACCCCAGTTTTCCCAAGAGCTGGGTGAGCCGTAGTCAGCTGTTCACCGGCTCTGGATCCAGCCTGGTTAATACTTGAATTATGCTGTGATGTTGGTGCTTTCAAGTCCACAGTGGCTGTAAGAGAACGGACGCTGACACTTTGGCGAGATGCTTTTGGGTCCCCTGGAAGGCATCTCGGGATGCTTTTATTCTGAGTGTCTGTCCCTGGTTTTGGTTACTTATTTCTTGGGAGGAACAATTTTAGGACCTGGGACCCTCGTATAACCCATGAGCAAACTTGGATCTCAGCCTCTAGGAGGAGCATAGTAGTTGTCACTAACCCTTTCCAATAAAAGTCAGGAATCAGACCGATCATGGAATTGACCAAGGGTCAGATTCATTGGTGGTTAGTCACCCACAGTAAAATCGATGCCCAAAGTTACAGAGCTCTTATCACAGATTTTTTTAAAAATGTGATAGCTCTCTTCAAATGTTGGGCTTCTCATCTAGAATGGCATCTTATGAGGAAAAAGATAGCCTTGTTCAGAGCCAGGTCCTTGACCTGTGCAGGCACACAGAGGATGCTGGACAAGTCATTATTGAACAATGGAATTTGTACCGTCACGCGCTCCTTGGGGCAGTGACGGTATTTCCCAGTCGTGACTCGTGATGGGTCAGTACATCGTGTTGGGTGGATACACAAGCTCACCTAGATGTTGCTGGGACTTGCAAAGAGTCCTTAAAACTAAGAAGGCAACCTCGGAAGCCGTCAGGAGTTGTCACATCATTTTGTCAAGCACACCTGGGTCAGTTGAATCATTTTCTTGGAGGGCACAAGCCCAAATCTGGCCACAGACTTCCCCCCTTAATCTCGTAGTATCTACCTTGCGGAAGTTGTTGGCAACTTGGTAGGGGATGATGCTAGGATGAGCAGTCCCCGGGGAAGACTTGTCTGCAGGCAGAAGTTGGAATTTCAACTCGGTCCGTGGGGCGTAATTGATTTATAAATTACTTTCATTGTTTTGGTTTGGTTTTGCCTTTTATTCCTTTCCTTGGAGAGAAGGATGATATGAATACGATCAGGAATTTGGTTTTTCTGTTGAGACCTTGGTCAGACTGATATTCAGGAAAGTGTTCTGAGATGTGGAGATGGAGTGTTTCCTCCATCTTTTTAGGAAGTCATTTCTGTTCCTCGTTTCACCCAGAACTTCAGTATTAACTATCTGTTTTTCTCCTTTAGATGATAACTTCAATTTAGAAGATGCCCTTGGTGGAGGGAACAGTAAGTAGTACCTCTTAAATCTCCTATGTGTCTGACTAGCTTATTTATCATTGCAAAGAGGCTTGTCTCTTTTAAATAAGTCGAATTAGTTTTTACCACGAAAACCTAAGGAATATATGTATTGTTTGTTGTGGTTGAGTTTTTGGCTTTTATCCGTATGCCTACTTTTATTTTAAAGCTCTTACAGTCCTTGGGGTGATATAAGACAAACTGAATATCCTTGCCAGGGCTGGCCTCATGGGCGCGTAGGGTCACACAGGGCTCCACACTCAGAAGGGCTTCCCTCCTTGGTTGACTGCTCTGTGGCTGCCATACTGAATTTCTTAGTACAGTTTAAGCAAGGGACTCTGCATTCTCATTTTGCCCTGGGCTCCACAAATTCTGTAGCTGGTCCAGCCATCTGCTTTATTTTCTATTGGAAATACTTGAATTTAAGTATCGCAGCTGGATGATGATGGAAAGAAATCCACAGGTGCCTGTGTGTATGGGTATCCCCATCATGACAAAGTACTTGCCCCGCCATGACAAAGGACATGCTTCCATTTCTAACTGTTTAGTAAACCATCTGTGTGCAAATGCACGTTTTGTTTTCTGGACTGCAAAGTGCTCATAACTGCAACTCTCCTCTTTTACAGATGACCCAGTGTCACCCGAACCACCCAAGCCAAAACCTAATCCAAACCCCAACCAGCCCGGCTCTTCTGGTAAGACCTTCTCGCCCCTGTGGGTCCTTGTGTGTTTTTCAGAGTACAGTTGATTTCCATGTCAGCTGAAAGGAGGTAATTTCAGATTTAGCATGATCTTACTGTGAACTCTCTGTGCAAGGTAATGCCAATTTTCCAGTCGTGGAAAACAGTTTTCAAAAAGATATTTTTAGTTCGGATTTGATTTTTAGTTTGCTGATTTTACTTCCAAGGTTTTAATGGAAACTTTAAGAAATTAAATGTAAGATTTTAAATATAGAGAATCAATATGGAGAAAAATATCAGCTTGTTCTTTCCCTTTAGAGAAGCTCTTGGTTTGTTTCTTTTTTAAAGGTTTTTGCCGCCTTTTTTCTGACACATCATAGTATTCTCTGAGTATTTGACTAACATCAGTGTTGTGAGTTGAATGTCTATTGAAACTTCAGATTTTTGAGTTGGCTTTTTTGTTTGTTTATATATTTGTTTAATTTTTAATGCAGAAAAACAGAAATACTGTCCATCCTGTACCACAGTGAAGATGGTTATTCTCCCTAGTATTCTATATCAATTTAAGTGAAACAACTGTTAAGTAAAACTGTCAATCTTTTATTCACACTGTGTCATAACATTATTTTTTCCTTATGAGTATTCCATAAGCATTTTCTTATGTCATTTAATAATTTTTATCATATGACTTTTCTTGGCAGTTATATACTATCATAACTAATCCCTAATTTTGAAAATGTTATGTTTCTCTGCTATTTTAGAAGTATGAGTTGCAAAGCAAATTGAAGCCATCTTCATATGCTTTCTTATGGTTTTATTTCTTTTTTTTTTAAATAAATAAATTTATTTATTTTATTTATTTATTTTTGGCTGCATTGGGTCTTCGTTGCTGGGCACGGGCTTTCTCTACTTGCAGAGAGCGGGGGCTACTCTTCGTTGCGGTGCACGGGCTTCTCATTGCGGTGGCTTCTCTTGTTGCAGAGCACCGGCTCTAGGTGCGCCGGCTTCAGTAGTTGTGGCGCACAGGCTTAGTTGCTCCGCGGCCTGTGGGATCTTCCCGGACCAGGGATCCAACCCGTGTCCCCTGCATTGGCAGGTGGATTCTTAACCACTGCGCCACTGGGGAAGTCCAATAATTGTATCTTTGAAAGATTCAACGTACCTTTATGGGGTTCCCCGCCACCCCAGGTCTGCTTTTGATTCTGATGTGGTTCCCTTCACCCCAAGACATCAAGACACTGCCGACAGCTCTCATGTGACAGATGCTGCTGTCTTTTTCCTTCTAGATGGCTTTTCGGATTTGGATCTGACTGATGGGACTTCAGGTGGAGGTAGGGTTCCCCTTCTTTTTTTGTCTTTCTTTCTTTTTTTTTTTTTTTTTAATCTTTTGGCTGCGCCGTGCGGCATGTGGGATCTTAGTTCCCCGACCGGGGATTGAACCCGCGCTCTCCTGCAGTGGAAGGGTAGAGTGTTAACCACTGGACTGCCAGGGAAGTCCCTCAATTTTTTATTTTATATTGGAGTAGAGGTGATTAACAATGTTGTGTTAGTTTCCGGTGTAGAGCAAAGTGACTCAGTTCTACATAGACAGGTGTCTATTCTTTTTCAAATTCTTTTCCTGTATAGGTTATGACAGAATACCAAGCCGAGTTCCCTGTGCTCTACAGCAGGTCCTTGTTTCCACCTCTGTCTTTAAAATCTTAGGTCAATATGGGGGCCAAAGCAGTATTTAAATATAATAAATAAATAAGTATAAGATTAATATATGCTTAGAATAGTTATAACTTGATGAAATATATAGTCATTTTTATGTATTTATGTATGTATAAATTATAGTGTATACGTATGTTACATATAAATATATTTTTACTATATTCATCTATTATGCATATGTAATCTAAAATAGGTATTACGTCTAGTATATGTGTATATAATATATAACGCATAGCCAGACACAAGGTAAAGATCTCCTCCACCAGGATTCCTTTGGGTCACCCTCAGGAGGTGGGGAAAGATTGTGCGCCAGCCTTGAATTTGGGCATCACTCTTGACCCACAGCCTCCTAGGAGGGCTGCAAACTCAGAGCCTCGGGACGTCCACCTGGAGGGAAGCTCCTTGCATGGCAGTTAACTCCAGCTTCCCCCCCAGGTAGAAAAGCCTGGGCTCCAGCCCCCAGTTCGGGAAATCTTTTATTTCTAACTCTGCCATCGAGCTCTGGTTCTTGTTTATTTCTTGGAGAATTGAGCGTAAACGGTGAATAATAGTAAGATGATGTGAAGATTTCCCAGGAGGTGACCCATGGCTCTGTCATCCTTGGGGAGGGACCTTCATGCTCTGATGGCCCCTCCCCATTCCCGTCCTGACCCGTGTTCTTCCCCCTGCATGTAAAATCTGTTTATGCTCCCTTCTCTTTTTAAGCATTTAGGTTATACCAGTTTCTTCTTTTTTAAATAGAAAAATAACATTTTTATTAGTTAACTGCCTGATACTCCTTAATACCTTTTTTTGAGGTATCGTTGATGTACAGTATTGTATAAGTTTCAGGTGTATGACGTAGTGATTCAGTATTTTTCTAGGTTGTACTCCATTTAAAGTTATTATAAGATATTGGTCCTATTCCCTGTGTTGTGCAATCTATCCTTGTAGCTTATTTATTTTATACATAGTAGTTTGTACCTCTTAATCCCCCACCCCTATCTTGCCCATCCCCCTTCCCTCTCCCCACTGGGAACCACTCGTTTGTTCTCTGTATCTGTGAGGCTGCTTCTTTTTTGTTATTTTCACTGGTTTGTTGTGCTTTTTAGATTCTGCACCAGTTTCTTGTCCACATCTTTACGCTTTGATATTGGATGTCCTCCATATGGTTCCCTTAAGGTGGTTTCTAAGAAGTAGGGTTTCTGAAAGGAGTTCCCACTTTTACATCCCTTCATGGGTTGCTAAATTGCTTTCCAGAATGGCTGGGATCGTTGATGGTCCCACTGGTAAGAGGATCATGTAAGAGTTTGCTGGGTTCATTCCTCCCTGGCCTGCCTTAAATGTTACTGGAAACATTTTTGCTTTGAATCCTTGCTTGATGGAGCGCCATTGATTGGCATCAGTGGATGAACCAGCCCCCAAAGGATTATAAGTCTGTTTATACCAGTCACGCCCTTACGGTGACATGCTTTTTGATCATCTCGCTTGCCTTCTACCGGAAATGCCCTTACCTCCCCTCTTGAGCTCACATACCTTTCAGAGTAAACCCCTTCCACCCTGGTCCCCGAAGTCATGTCTACAGTGGCTAGCCATCTACCTTCTAAATTATGTTTAAATTTACATCTCTAGGTGCTGTACAAGATCGCCCCGCTTTGAGGAGTGTAACAGGCAGGGTTCTAGTTTGATACCCGTGTAACGTGCTCTTACCCACTGAATGTAATAGGCTGTTCGCTGGCTCTGTAGCTGTGTAACATGCAGCCCCTCCTTTGTAGCAGCCAGTGTTGCTTCATAGCCATGTAACATGCAGTGCCTGTGTGACTATACCGTAAAGACACACTGGGAGTGACTGGCTGACATTAAACAAAGCCAAAGGCACCCTCACAAGTGTACAGTCCACTGGGTGGATTCCTGGTTTGTGCACTCATAATTGTACAAGCATCAGCTTAACATCAAGTATCAGGAATTGCCTGACGGTCCAGTGGTTAGGACTCTTCGCTTTCACTGCCGAGGGTGCAGGTTCAGTCCCTGGTTGGGGAGCTAAGATCCACAAGCTGCGTAGTGTGGGCAAAAAGAAAAAACAAAATGAGACAAACAGCAACAAAAACATCAAGTATCCATTGGCATTAAATGTGGAAAAAGTAGAGGGGGTGGTGAGGTGGTATCCCTTAGCCTTAAATGTTACTGGAAACATATTTGCTTTGAATCCTTGCTTGATGGAGCGCCATTGATTGGCATAAATGAATGAACCAGCCCCCAAAGGATTATAAGTCTGTTTATAAGGCACGAACGAAGACAATACCCAGAGGTGGTGGGTGCATGGATAGCACATGGCCGACAACCACCCCTAGTGAGACTGGGGGGCCTGAGAGTTAACAGGAATGTGCCTGGGATGACCCCATAGCCATGCGAGGGTCTCAGGTGGGCTCTGGGGCCCTTGCTGGGTTTCTCCCCAAATCCCTGGGGGACTTTGAGGGCTCAGTGGGTCCCCTGGAGCCCACCATGGGGCCAGGGGCTCGAGTCAGGCGCCAAGCCTGGATTTCAGGTACACGGGAGCGAGACAGGTGATACGTCCCGCAGAACGAGGACAGCCCCTTCCAGCAGTGGAAAGGGACACCCTGATATTAATGGCCTCGTCAGTCCCATGGTCATTTCTCTTAAGGAACCTTCCCAAGCCAAGGTCAGAGGAGTTGGTCCTTGGTATGAGTTTTCAGTTACCGAGCGTCTCCCCAGCGCCATTTGTCACCAAGCCTTGTTCCTCTCTTGCAGGAGGCGGTGGTGGCGGAAACCAGAGGCATGACGGGGAGGAGCAGGGTACGTACTCCTGGTTCCCGATGTCCTGGGTTCCTCACATGCACTGTTGAGGAAAGCGGGAGCCAGTGGTCACAGCCTCACTTTTAGTATTTGCAGCGTCATCTGAAAGATACTGGAATGAAGAATGGTTCTCTGGACACGCGTTGCAAGGGGGCTCAGTGGAAACACAGGCAGACCCCGGAGATGCTGGGGATTCAGGTCCAGACCACCGCAATCAAGCGAATATTGCAGTACAGCAAGTCACACGAATTGTATGGTTCCCCAGTGCATCTACAAGTGACGTTTACACCACAGTGTAGTCTATTCAGTGTGCCGTGGCATTAAGGCTAAGAAAAAGCACCACGTACAGGCCTAAATTTATACAACTTTTTATTGCTAAAAAAGGCTCACCATCCTCTGAGCCTTCAGCGAGTCATAGGAGTAACGCCAGAGATCACGGATACCGTCACAAATAGAATCATAATGAAAAACTTGAAATATTAGAAGAATTACCAAAACGTGATACAAAGACGTGAGGTGGGCAAATGCTGTTGGAAAAATGGCGCCGATAGACTTGCCTGACGTAGGGTGGCCGCAAACCTTCCATTTGTTAAAAAAAACACAAAAAACCCCACAGTATCCATGAAGCGCTCTCGCATGAGGTCTGCCTGGAGCTGGTACCGACAGGATCTGCATTTTAAGTTCAGTCGCCCTGCCAAAGTGCCCTAAGAAGGAACGCCATCCGTATTACCCAGGGTCCTCCAGAGAAACAGGACCACTGGGATGTATAGAGATGAGTAGGAAGACACTTATTATAAGGAGTTGGCCCACGTAGTTACGGAGGCTGAGAAGGGCCTCGATCTGCTGTCTGCACGCCAGACACTCAGGAAGGTGGCCAGTCAGTCCCAATGCAAAACACTGAGAACCAGGACAGCAAATGGCATGGGTCCCAGTCTGAGTACAAAATCCCAAGAAGCAGAAGCACCAATGTCCAAGGGCGGGAGAAGATAGACGTGCCAGCTCAGGCAGGGAGCACATTGTCCCTTTTTGATCTAATCAGACCCTCAATGGATTGAACAGTGCCCGTCCATGTTGGTGAGGGCAGCTCGCTTTACCCAGGCTAACGGGTTCGAATGTTTTTTTTTCCTGGAGACGGCCACATGGACACATCCAGAAATAAAGTGTTCCCAGCTGCCTAGGCAGGCCCTGGCCAGTCCAGCTGACACATAAGATGAACCATCCATCACATCGTCCTTCTTTTTATTCATGGGGGAGGATGTCTTGTGCACCTGCCGTGTCAAGAAACAGCTGTAGATGTGGGATGGATGCAGGTAGCTTTAGAATTCTTGATGGTGGATGGAAACACCGTCACCGTAGAGTACATGAGAGTAACGAAGAGGTCGGTGACTTTGATTTTTCAGAAGGTACATGAAGAGCCGGGCATCTGGCTGCTTGAGGTCACACGGCCTCTGAATGGTCCCCGCTGGGCCCCCTTCCACTGTGGATTTGTCACCCACCTGAGAGCTTCCTCACTGAGCTGGGAGGACACCTGAGCTGGTCCTAGGGATGGGGAAGAGGTGGGGTTTGGCATCCCACTGGGAGCCAGTTCTTGGATTGGAAACAGCTCACGTAGTCAAATGAATTCCGACGTGGGTTTCCGGGAGAGGCTCTGGAGTGACGGTCCCTCCGTGGTTACCCTGGGGCCCCGCCTCTCAGGCCTCAGCCCCATCCTCTTCCTCCGGGCAGGGCCGCCAGCCCCCCGCCCCGTGGTCCGTCCGTGAGGGTTACGTGTTCGCCTGTCATGGTGCCATGTGCTTCCTCCCTCAGCCGACTCCCCGGGTGTGGTCCCTGGGATCGTCGGTGCCGTCGCAGTGGCCGTGGCCGGAGCCATCTCCAGCTTCATCGCCTACCAGAAGAAGAAGCTGTGCTTCAAAGAGAATGGTAAGGCGTTCACTGCCGCGTCCTTTCCGTGGGGCCTTGCTACTTTGAAAACCGTGCTTTCTTTAAAAAAAAAACTAAAAAGCAGAACTCAGGTTGGCATGAAACACGTGGAAGGCGGCCGAGGGGGTCCTGAAGTCGCTAGAAAACTGGGATCTGACTTTGTGGCTTTGATCCCAGCGTCTCCTGCGTTTAGCCGTGTGAGCTTGTGCAAGTTACTAACCACTCCATTTTGGGGGGCGGGCGTTCCCATAACGAGGAGAGATGATAGTCTGCGCTTTAGAATTTTTATGAAGGTCAATAAGGTCATGTGTGGAGGTCAATAAGGTCATGTGTGAAAGTCTTGACAGGTTGCCTGGCAGAGAGTGAGTGTTGAAGAAATGTCCGCTCTTACGATTCATTCATTGTTATTTACATGGACCGCCGAATGCCACCGTTACCAGCCCAGAGATCAGAATTCCATCATTGGGCATTTTGGGACTTTGTACTCAAATGCTAAGTTACTTAGGATTCGTCCTGACATCAGTGAGTTCTACTGTTTTGAGCACAGTTAATGTTTGTGCGTCTCTGGAAGGCTCTGTCTAGGTCTTGCTTTGAGAACCAGCGAGGGGTGGGTTGCAGTGTGGTGGCCCCATGGACCGTGGCAGCCCATCCTCCTCGGAGGAGGCTTGTGGTATCTGAACTTCCCTTCTGTGTATGACCCTAAGTCCTTATCCATACTTTGCCATTGGCCATTGGTGTCATCTGCCTAAAGGACCCTTTCCTGAGGGTTCTTGGGAAATTCCCAGAAGACTTGATAGAGGCAAAGTTACCCTCTAGGGATGGAGTTTACCTTCATCTTCCATCATTCCAGATTTTTAGGTTCACAAACACTATTTATAGCCTGATATTGAAAGTCTGACACAGCGTTTGGATTCAGAGACCTAAAATAAGAGGCCATTTTTATATCCCTCTCCTTGCAGTGGAGGGTAAGGGTGCCTGAGTGCATCTTATTTCCCTCGTGGGAGTGGTCGCCTTCCATCTGGCCACGCTCAGGAAAGTGTGGTTGGCTGGCGGAATGGCGGGCATCCAGCAATGCCCAAATGGACAGATGACCAAGTTCCAGGAGATACTTATAAAAGATCTACAGTTAGAACCGAGTGGGGGGAAACAGAACAAAAGAAAACACCTTTTTCTTTTGCTTCTCCTAGAACGAGCAAAGACTTAAAAGACTAGGGATTCGATGGAAGTGAATTTCTGTTTCCTTTTCAATTACATCTTCCGCTTTCTCTGAAGATGCTCAAATTCGGAGCTCGACGCTCAGCCAGGAGAGGAAGGCACTCGCTAGGCAAGGATGCACAGGAAGTCCTGGCCCCAGAATTTTCTGAAAATCTTCAGGCGAACCCCAGTTGGACTCTGGAATTACAAAGCATTTCTGTTACCGTGTGAATGGGATATATGATTCTCTGGATGTTCGTATGTCAAGACACAGGGATTTGAGGAAGCACCCAAGAGTCTTAATAGACTTGACATCATCTAATATTTGGAAAAGGGATTCAGAAATTGGGAAAACCAAGTGTTCTGCATCCCACCCTACCCCACCCCTGGGTCTCGGCCTTGGGTTCAAGCACTCTTCCCCCATTGCAGGGGGAAGGGGTGGGCATGGAAACAGAAAGCTTCCCGGGTAGAAAGAGTTGCACGTACGATTTTCAAAACCGAAAGCAAACTTTCTGAAGAACTGGCTCAGGGCAGGCTAGGATTCAACTTATGCTTCCGGAGAGGCTGGCTGCAATCATTCCCCTAGAATATGTCCTTCAGTCTCTCTTCGTAGGCTGAATTAACATTAGGTGCGACTTTAAATTTTTGATTTGCTTTGTGGTTTTCACAGGTTCATGGTCTTGGGCTGATGTAGATGCACAAAGAAAAAGGAAAAAAAAAGGGGGGGGCAAACCTTCATGAGGGAAGGAAGCGGGTAGTTCTGATTTCAGTAATTAGGCACTTTTGTCTCCAGCTGTAAAATGTCCAGCATTGACACAAAGAAAATTAGGTCCCTTTTCTCATAGAAGCACCGAGTCTAATGCAGACAGTGAGCGTCTTTCTGACTACGTGGGTAGATACTGCTGTTTATAGACCTGCCTTATAAAATGAATTTAGTGTTTGTTGTCAGTTATGTGTCTTTATGAACAGAGATGGCCAGGTATCGGGTGCATGACGATCCTAGACCTTTTCAGGTCCGTGCAGGACTATTTTATAGGTTTTATTTCTGGGGTGGTGATTTTAAGGTGTGCAGTGGTGAGCTTGGAGATTTGGTAAGGGGGATGTGGCTACACCCTGTACAGTGAGCTCCCAGCCTTGGAGGAAGCGTGCTTTGGGGTAAACCATTATTCTCCGAGCGTGGCAGTTCACAGAGTGACTTGCCAGGACCTCGTTGCTGTACTGAATTTTGTAGTGTCTGTTGAATTTGCGCCAAGCTTCCTCTCGAGCACTTACGGGGGAAGCAGATGTGTTTTCCCATCGTGGAGATACATCAATCTGGTACTGTCAGTCTTGATATGTACTTAGTTAAGAGCTTCTCCGTGAGAAGATAGGAGAAAACCTCCACGGCCAGCAAAGTTTGGTAGCTCTGTCCTTTATTCCTAAAGGTTTGACGTTGTGACTCTAGGAGTTTAATCTGGTTTTCTTCCAAGTGATGCAAGCTGGCCTCTTAAAGCCGTTTTGGGACGCAGGCTCCTGGTGGATGTGTGTCTTTGCGTTTTCGTGGGTTGGCTTCAAGTCACCAGTTTAAATGATGGATGATGCTGAGACTGACCGCTTGCACAGGGCACAGTGTTCGGTTGTTGTCACTGGATGTGGTCGATGGCTGATTCTCGTTGCTCACTGCCCATCCGCCCGCTGCTTCCCTTGTCCTTGATGGTGGCAGATTTTTGAGGCTTTGGTGAAATGAGCTACTGGCATGTCCTCTCCCTCCCTGCTTTCCTTCCTTCCTTCCTTCCCTCTCTCTTCCTCTCTTTCCCTTCCTTCCTTTCTTTCTTTCTTCCTCCCTCTCTCTCCCCCCTCCCTTCCTTCCTTCCTTCCCTCCTTCTTTCCTCCCCGCCCCCCTTCCCTCCCCCCACTTAATTCCGGTGTCCACTCTGTGAGGCTCTGCTCTGTCAGCCTGTCTCCTCAACTTCTGAGCCCAGAGGGCATCTTTCTAACAGCTTGCACTGCTGCCTGGGCTGTGGGCACGCACCTGAAGCAAACCTTTCGGACGTTTACTTCTCGGTGTTTGTTTTTCTTTCATTTTCCTTTTCTGACCTTCCGTTTCAGATGAGTCGAAGACCTAGGGACGAGCAGAAAACCCCAGGCGGGGCCTCAAGATCCTCCTTTCCGATCCGTGTTTATCTACAAAGACGCAGAGTCGAAAGCAGACCTTGTTGTCATTTGTCCTTTTCTTTATTAGTAAAACTGCCACAGTGATGTGTTTCTCCCAGACCAGATGCCATACCTTGAATCCTATATGTTTTCTCCCTTCACGGTGCACAGAAGCGTATGATATTATATTTTAAGGCCCAGGTAGCTTCAGAATAAAGAAGAGAAATGCAGACATTTCCTTTTAAAGTGAAATCCAACAGAAAGAAATGGTGCCGGCGGGGGCTTCCGTGAACTAGCCAGGTTTCTCACCATCCCCCGTCCTTGCCAGTGGATCCTGCAGGGGGTTAGCCGTCTTGTTTTCAGAGTCCTGGGGCAAAGCCGGCCCTGGGTCATAGGGTTTCATCTTTCACGCTCATGATGGGATTTTTAACCTTCTCATTCCATAGCCCTTGGATTTTTATGGTCCATTTCCATGAAGTATTTCCTAACTCTTTCTCGGATCAGTTTTTGCCAATTATGTGAATTTCCCAGTTTGCAGCGGGGGGAAAAAAAATCCACATATTTAGGAAAAACCTAAAAATCTCACGATCTTAAATTTCTAAGGTCAGTGGAGAAGTGAGTGTTGGGATCTTGACACCCTAGAATTCTTGCATCCTTGTATATCCCTGTAAGCATGGAAGTCATCGCTGCATTTTTTTTTTTTTTTTTCCTTTTTAACATCAGACCATCTCCTTCTTGTGCGTAAATATTAGTTTTCTTTTTCCGACCGTGTGCTGAGCGTCAGGGTCACGTCCATTCCCGGGGTGAAATGGCTGGTGGTGATCTGGTGGCCGAGTGGCAGGTTTTGGGGGTTAGTATCAGGAGGTGGGTTAAGAACCCTGCAATGGAGGCTCTCCGTGCCCCTCCCGTGGGCCTGGTCATCTTCCGCCGGTCACCTTGATGGCCTTGACAGTGGTCACCTTGCCGGCCGTCTGGGTCTTTGAAGAAAGCGTCTGCAGATTTCTTGGTTCTGATGAAATAAAGCCCATGTCCCGGTTAGCACAGGGGTGCATTTAAATCGAATCTCTGTGCCCCAAGAATTAAGTCCTCGGTGTGAACTCCAGATGAGACCCTGCCGGTCAGTGGTCTCTGGGGTCTGCCCTTGGCCCCAGTGCTTGCTGTGTTTACGTAAATAGCCCGCACACATAGAGACCCCTAAAGCTGCCATTGCTGTAATTGCCTTCATAGCTCAAGTGGCTCCTCGCTTAAAAGAAAAGCATGTGAGTTGCTTTGGTTTTGATTTTGAGATGTGCTGTGTTTGGCCTTCTAAGTGTTGAGGTTGCAGCGGGATGATGCACCTTGTGGAGCCCGGGTCTCCTCTTAGGGGTCCCTGGGGTTGGGTTGGGCGCTTGGCAACGGGGAATCCGGCCCTGCATCCCTGACCACACGGCTCCAGCTAAACGGGATCCCAGGGGGCCGATCCTTTTCCCCACCCACGAAGCACCCACCCTCCCTCAGGCTCTCCCCAAATGCTGGGCGTTGGTGACACCAAGTGTGCCAGCATCCCCTCCCCCTCCCCCCAAATGTCTCTTCAGATAATGGATTGAACGTGCCTTTTACTTGTTGGAAATAACGTTTGGCCCCAAATGGATTTGGGTCTGGCTGTACTTTATTATTTCCCAGGGGCATTTCTTTTTTTCTTTTCCTTGAACGTAGCCAGATATAGGGTTTCTGCGGACCCATTAGAATATTTTTACTGGGTTTTTTCTTCCTTTCTTTTTCTTTTGGTAGGGAGATTCTTTGTCATGTGAAAGTAAAGCACATTTAGGATTTCTCGTCATAATAGTTCACTCTAAAATGTGCGTGTGTTCAGAGCCTACCTCCTGCCTGGCCAGCAGAAGACGTGACATTGGCAGTGACCGCCCTGCAGTGTTTTCACAGATCTCTTCAAACTCTCTCCTCTTTGGGTGTTTCTCTTTCTTTTTTTTGTCATCTTAGAATTTTGGTCTCTAACTGGGGTCTCCTTTCGTGGTTGGGGGAAAGGGTGATGGCTCACGGAATCCATTTCATACAGACGGGGGATGTGTGTTTCTGGGACCGGGATTAAAAGGGGTGTTGGGTGTTCACGCGTGATGCTAACCCCAGATGCTGCTGTTTTGCGAAAATCAAAGCTTCGGGAAAATAGGAGAACGGTTGTCATGGGTCCCGTGAGCTACTTCAGTCCTTTTCATGTCATACATGCTTCCGTGTCCCTTCCCGAGCATGCAGTAAAGAAATAAACATGTTTTGACTGGGAATCTCTCCTGCGTTTTTGTTTGTTTCTGACTGAAGTATAGTTGGTTTACAATGTTGTGTTAATTTCTGCTGTACAGCTGTGATTCAGTTATACAGATATATGTTCGTTTTCGTATTCTTTTCCATGATGGCTTATCCCAGGATATTGAATCGAGTGCCCTGTGCTCTACAGTAGGGCCTTGTTGTCTATCCATCCTATGTATAATAGTTTACATCTGCTAATCCCAAACTCCCACTCCATCCCTCCCTCAACCCTGTCGTCCCGTCCCGTCCCGTCCCGTCCCCCGCCCCGCTCGCTCGTGCATTTTGAATTCTGTCGCCTCACGCTGTATGCTGGGAGATCGTTTCTGGGGGCCGGTGGGGCGCGGCATGGTCCTCTTTGCGTTGACGTGTGTTCGAAAACTTTTGGAGTAGAAATTGGGAAATAAAATGATAGACTGAAAAAGCACGGGAGCGAACAAACCAGACCCCACGAGGTGCCCTTCATGCCCTGATGACCAGGGCGGTCCTCTGCTTGGGGGCAGGAGGTGGGAGGCCAGTTCAGCTTGAGAGTGACCATCAGGGTGCGTTGTCTTTGTGTTCACTCTCCTGGGGCGTTTTGTTCTTGCTTGCAGCCGACCAGGGCGAGGTCAACATGGAGAACCATCAGGGCGCCAACGCCGAGCCACCCGGTAAGAAGCGACCCGAGTGGCCCCCTCCCGGCCCCCCCGCGGGTCTGTTTTACCTCCTCTCACTGCTGCCCTGCTCAGATTCTTGGATGGGATCTCGAAGTTTTCAAGGGGGTTCTCTGGGGAGATGCTACATAGACTTGCCGGGGCTTGAGGCTTCTGATGAGACCTAAGTCTGCTTCAAGTTCTCTTTAAATGTCGGCTACGAGAATTTTCCAAGTGTCGCCCCATTGCCGCATGGCCAGAGTCAGCAGCTGGCCGGCGTGCATCTTCTGAGATGCACCCTTTGCAGCATTTTCACGTGCTGCGGTCACTTTTACAGGATCCTCCCAACCCGGTGGAGAATTGGACCAAGAGGAGGTGGTACAAATTACGGAAACTTCTCAGGGCCAGAGATGGACGTTCAGTGATTAGGACCACTTCTGAAAATGGCAGGAAAACACAAATTATGTGTCTCTACACCTGTGTGTGTTTCTTTCTTTTATTTGTGTATATATGTGGAGACCCACTCCTTTGCCCAAGAAAGGCAACATGTATTGCATAGGACGCCTGTGGAATTGACATAAGTTTTTGTTTTGTTTTTTTTTTTAAGTTTTTGGCCACGCCCCGTGGCATGTGAGATCTTAGTTCCCCAACCAGGGGTTGAACCCACACCTCCTGCATTGTAAGGCAGAGTCTTAACCACTGGACCGCCGGGGAAGTCCCGAGATAAGTTTTTAGTGAAAAGTTAACATAGTTTTAATTCTAAAAATACGGACTTTTAGAAAGTGTCTAGCTCATTGCTCTTTCAAATAAGGGAAAGATGTATAAAATGAGCTATCCTTTTTAAGCATGAGAAAATGCGAAAGAGACCTCCAAAACAGAAATGAACTGATCCGAAAATCTTAGCCCTGCACCATTGTAAATGAACCAACGCCATGGACCCTCATTTACAAAATTATTTATTCTGAAATTTGTAGTTTACAGACATTTCTTACCATCTCAGAGAAGTCGCTAGTAGAGACTGCCTCTTCTTAGTTTCTTTCTACTTTTCCCGAAGTGTCCATTTTCTAATAGCGACCGTTGCATCGTAGTATGAAATTTATTGAATTTTTTTTCCTAACCCATTAGATTTAGTTTTTCCTTTCTGTCAGCAGTGAGTTTTGAGCACACTTCTATCTTCTGTAGAAATAGAGTCACCCGCTTCTGGAATTTTCCACCTGCAGGTATTCGCGTGCTTGTCGGGGTCCGCTGGGGATGCCTTTTAAAATCTGTTCTTGTGTCTTGGTCCTCTGCAGTTCAACAGACCCTTCTGGAGAAATAGAAGGTCGGCAGCCAAGTGATTCATAGCAGGATCCCAAGCTCGCCTGCTGAGCCTCTGCAAAGATCGCCTGCAGGGACAGAGCGGTCCCGCCGGGAGCAAGCCCCGGCTTGTCTGTGCCTTTGCTCAACTTGGGATTCCTAGTTTTAATCTTGAGGTGCGTCACCACCGTGCTGGGTGGATGAGATTGACTTGTGATGAGTTTTGCCTCCAGAGGGGAATTACACTCACCTTCTCCACGGCCCTGAGGCGTTTCCCCTGTGCTGTGAAAGGCTGACCGACCAAGTCCCCATCATTCAGCCCCACTGAAGTTCCCCAAACAGAAACTCCGGGCTGTTTACAAATTGCCTGTAAATTGAATGCGTCTGAACCTCCGCTATCGTTGACCCTTTTATAGAGTGAGGTAAGCCTTCAGCTAGTTTCCTCAAAAGTTCTTCCGTTTATTAGGATTTTTTTTTTTCCCCCACACCAACCTAATAAAAAGAAATTAGAAACCAAGTACTTCTTACTTAATGTTTTGCCATGGGGTGACTTTTAAAAAAGGTTGTGAAGCTAGTGGGATGGATCCCCTGTTCCCTTTTCTGCGGCTCTAAGACAGACGATCACCCGAAGTGCTTGCTCTTTATAACATCTTGCAATGAACGGAATGCCTCCTCTTCTCCTGGTAACAAACGATGACTTTTCCACCTTTAGAAGCATTCCCCCCATTTAGGCCAGCATACACACTGCACAGCTTCCAGAATGCTTGCTTTTATACAGAAGGGCTTTGTTTGCTTGGATTTTTGTGTTCATCTCGGGAAGTGCAGAAGCCCTGATGTTGCAGATGGGCTGGACCTCACCCATAGACTACCCTCCACGGAAATATTAAGTTTCCAGTGGCACAGGCTTGCCTCGCGTAAAGCTCTTAGGATGGTAATCCAGAGCAGTGGCGGTTTCCTGGGAAGATTTAATCTTGTCACGGATGATGGTGTAAAGAACTGTTGTGTGTTTCACATCAGCCTCTCCAGGTTCAAGGGTATGACGTTAACACACCTGCATGGGCTGCCTTCACAAATCCCCTGACTTGGGAAAGGGCAGCTATGAAGTATCAGTCATGAATTCTGGGTCTTTCTCACTTCTGAAGCTCAGAAACTCTGCCAGTAGTTTGAGGGGTAGGCATCTGAGCCAACCCCCTGCTGTTGAGGACGCCCGTATCCTTTCTGTGACCTCTCCTCACCGCATTATCTAAAAGCCTTTGGAGTTTCTTTTTCAAGGTATTGCTGGAGACCGTCATCTGGCTATTTAACTTGTTCTGTCTTTGACACTATGATAACTTTTGAGTATATGAAATGGTTTAAAAAAAAAAAGATTGGCTATTTATCATATCCATTCATTGCTTCATTCAACAAATACCTATGACCTGGTGTGCACAGTGGTGAGCATGAAATTCTGGATTCTACAGGATGGAACACAAATAAATGTCATCCATCAATGGATGGGGTCAGCCAGTTGTCAAGAGCTGAGGGCCGGATTAGTCAATAGGCTTGGGTTCCCTCGCTAACTGGCTCAGAACACCTGGTTACCAAGGTAGCAGAGAGTGTCCATATTCTCCCCAGTGAGTCATCAGGGGTTGCCTTTGAGGTCAGATTGTGCACACTGACTTGCTTCAAAAGAAAAAAATGCATAAAATCTTTTTGTAACTCTGAATAACGTTGGCATTTTATAAGCATTGCAATCATACTATAAGCATAAATGCCTCATTAAAGAAGAGAAGAGTGAAAGGATGGGTATTTTTTTAAGGATATGAAATTATGACTCATTCGGAAATAAGTATACATTTAAGAAATATGTCAACTGGGCTTTTCTTATGGACGGTGGATGTACCTTGTTGTAGACTCAGTTTAATTTCACGTTGACATTAAAATAAACATGATTTTATCAAAGGTCTGTCTTTTGAAAATTTGAATTTAAATTATGTGGCTTGGATCATTAAATACTTGGCATGACGATTGCTTTTTAAAGTCATTTTGGAACTCCCATATGAAGAAATCACAATCCAACAGATTTTGAAGTCAACATAAAGATTTTATTTACGGGCCAAAGGGAGACAATACCAGTGGAGGATTTGTTATAAGTCTGGGTCATAATGGATTTGATCAACCCACTTAAGCTGTGGCCAAGTTTTTGCTATCAAGATGCTGCAATGAATATCTCTGTAAGCACATTTTTGTGGCTCTGTGCAAATGTGTGTGTTGCATTAGTGCCTGAAGTTGGCTTTGTGAGAAAAAAAAGCATGTGTATATTTAATTTTTATGGACACTGCCCAGTCATCCCCCATAGAGGTTGTGCAAATTCATGATACCCCCCATCGATGTCAGATCTGTTTCCTCAATGCCATGCAAACTTTCTGATCGGTGCCAATCTATAAGTTGAAAAATGATATCAAATCAACTGCTTTTACATTGCATTTCTCTTAACACAAGTGAGGTTGAGAATCTGTGTGGGGGACCCATTTGCATTCTATTTCTGGGGGAAATGAAGGTGCCTTTTGCCTATGTTTATATGTGTTATCGGTCCTATCCTTATTGATTTGTAGGAACTCTTTACATATTAAAGATATGACTGTGAAGTAAGTAGCAAATGCTCTTTTTCACTTTATCCTTCACCTTTTAACTCTGAAGTGATATTTTCCCCCATTCATTTTTATTATTTTTGTGCAGTGAAGTTAGTTAATAGTTTCTGGGCTTGCTGTCATACTTCTAACACTTTTGTGGGGTTCTTTTACATTAAAATATTTGCTCCCCTAGGAATGCATTTCTGTAAAGGGAATGAGGAAGAGATTCCTTGGTATTTAGTTTTTTAAAAACCGCCATGAGATAATCCCATTATTCCCAAACCATTTATTGAATAATCCATGTTTTCCCACTGATTTGAAATGCAGTTTACGTCATCCACTAAATTCCTGGACCTCCCAGGGGAGGAAGTGTTTCTTTATTTTTTTCTGTCCTATCGGATCCTTTACAGAAAAAGGTTGGTAACACCTGCTTGAATACATAAAATACCTGTACTTCAAACTGCGTCTTGCAGGGGTCAGGCGTGGTGGAGCAGGTAGTGGCTATTTTGCACCCGTTTTGCATCCACAAGGATTTCCAGCAACTGCTGTCCCAGGTCAGTGCTTGCCTCTCCCACACCCATGCCTGAGAACGCATCCCTGCGTCCGTCATTCTGCTTAAGAGATGCCCAGGTACAGCCAGACGCACACTCGTCCGCACGTGATTGGACCTCAGCTCTGGCCTCAAGCAGGTCCCACGGGGCCACAGGCCACCTGCTGTCGGGTCTCCTGCTCTTTTTATGTCACCCCAGGCCCGTGTCCATCCTCACGAACCACCTTCCTGGAAACACCCCAAGCCCCAGGTGTAACAGGTTAACCTGAGGCGTCCCCACCAGCCACTCCTCACCCTCCCTGCCCCTGGGGGCTCCCAAGCGCTGCCCCCTCTCCACCAGCGGGCCTCCTAAGAAAGGCATTGGGGTTCTGCCCACTCAGAAAGCCCCGCATCTCCCAGCACACACAGCGCCATCCCCTGCCCCAGGGCACCCTTCCTGTGACCGTCCCCTCTGTGACCCAGCACTCCTTGTCAGCCTGGGGGAGGTAGGAGCAGAGGCATTTTTTTGTTCTGCTTGCTTTTTCTCCTTCCACCCAACTTTTATGGGGCCGATGAGGCCCTGGACACGCCTTGATCAATGTGGGTCTTCCCCAGCCTCACGCAGGGCAGGACGGTGGAGGTCTTCCTGCCACGTTGTCTGCTGCCAAGGGCCAACCTCGAAGCAAGAACAGTCCTGTTTGTCTCAACGTCTGATGGTTTCACCATGTGCAACCACGGCTTCTGTCTGGTTCCAAGATATTTTTATGAACCCCAGAGGACACCCATCAGGCGACTCCCTGGACGAGTGTCCTGGGGCTGCTGTGACAAAGCACCACAGATGGTGGGGGGAGCGTGGCTTAAACGACAGAAATGTGTTCTCTTGCAGTTCTGGAGAACAGAAGTCCAAGATCAAGGTGTGGGCAGGCTGGTTCCTTTCTGGAGGGTCCACGGGAGAATCTGTTCCAGCCTCTCTCTCAGCTTCTTGTGCTGGCTGCCCATCTTTGATGTTCCTTGGCTTATAGATTCATCACTGCAATCTCTACTTTTATCGTCACACGGCTGTCTCCCTGTGTGCTGTGTCCAGTTTTCCCCCTTAGTATAAGGGGGTGAGTCGTTTTGGATTACATCCCACCTGACTCTACTGCAACCTTGTCTGAACTAATCCCATCTACACTGACCTCATTTCCAACACAAGTCACCGTCTGAGATATTGCAAGTTAGGACTCCAAACTATGATTTTGTTGGGGGGGGGGACACAGTTCAACACATAACCTCCCCCTGCTCCCCCCAACCCCTGGCAACGACCAATATGCTTTCTGTCTCTATGGGCTTGCTGGTTCTGGACATTTCATATAAAAGGGATCACACACGACGTGCTCTTTTCTGCCTGGCTTTTCTCACTGAGCGTAGTTTTTGAAGTTCATGCATTTTGTGTCCTGTGTCCGAGCTTCATTCATGTTTACGGACGGGGAAATTGGAAGGAAGCCCCTTTCCAACCACATCATCTGCTCTCCTTGACGGCTGTACGTACAGTTTAGGATTTTACATGCAGTTTTCCTTAGAGTGTTTTCCTACATACAGACACGCACGCACCTGTGTGCATCAAAATGATCCATCTAAGTGACTGAGCTTCACAAAGAGGTAAAAGGGAAAAAAAACCAAAACACCAGATGATCAAGAAAAATATATGCACATTTTTAGATGCTCCCCAAATGCAGAAAATGTCAAGATTCATTTCTCCTTTTAGGTCTGTTTGGCATCAAACCAGCCTGTGTGGGTATTTAAAAACTGCTTTCCCAACCTGGATAAATTTTTTTTCTTTCTCATGCACTTATTCCGTGTATCAGAGAGATTCAAAGCCTTCTGCAAATGTTAACCTTTTATTCTTCCCCACTGCTTAGAGGTGGGTAGCTTGTAAGGGTTAACCCTTACATATACATATAACCTTATGTGTTACATATACATATAACCCTTACATATACAACATGTATATGGATAAATGAGGCCCTGTCACAAGCCTTAGGGCAGAAAATAATAACAGACTGGGTGAAATTAGGAATAATCACTGGCCTCAGTCGCCAGACCATGTTTCAAGTGAAGATGTAGAGAATGTGGAAGTTACAGCAAAAGGCCTCCAACTTAAGTTAATGTATGTTCACCCATTTTTGCTGTTTTTTGGTGGAACAAAGTCCAAATGAAACAACGAAGGGGAACATTTTTCCAAAATCAAATGGAGCTTGAAAGCAACATCTGTAGATCTCTGAATTGCATCGCAGGGTCTTGGAGGGGGCAGAGCAGTTAATTATTCCAAATCACATCCGAGACCCTCTTCGTGAGCCATTGAGTAGCTCTTTCGGGGTAATGAAACACGGTGATTGTAGTAGTCTTCTAGTATGCTAGCTCTACTTTGACTTTCAATTCTTCATCATTCTCTGCATCTCCGTGTCTGCCGGACAGCCCAGTTTTGTGTTCCTAGGATTTCTCTTACAGAAAATGCATTTTTTATCTGCAGGTCAGCGACAAGGACCTACTGTATAGCGCTGGGAACTATATTCAAAACCTTGCAATAATGTAGAATGGAAAAGAATCTGAAAAAGAGTATGTATATGTATAAGTGAATCACTTTGCTGTATACCTGAAACTAACACAACATTGTAAATCAACTCTACTTCAATTGAAAAAAAAAAGAAGAAATTTGCCCCAATCTATAACCACCTCCAAGACCCCTCGTGGGTTTATCTTCACGTAAGGATCCCGTCTCTGTCCCCCCCGATTCAAAGTGCAACGTTACCCCCCCTCCCTGCCACCTGCAGAACACAGATCTTCAGTTGCACATGGAACTAGCAAAATCAAGCCCCGACGTGTTGCCACTTCATTCCCAAGGGACCCAGCCCAACCCCAGACTCAGGACGTTCACACCCGGAATGTCCTCCCTCCCTTCTCCTGCAGCAACTTTGTGTTCACTCTTCACACCTCAACTCAAATATTTGAGGGTCTTGATTTTGGGGTTCCCAAAGCACATAGACTTACTTGAATGATCGCCCTTCATGGCAGTTAAGGTGTTTTCTGTTTGCTTGTTTTTTAAATTAATTTATTATTTATGTTTGGCTGCGTTGGGTCTTCGTTGCTGCACACGGGCTTTCACTAGTTGTGGCGAGCAGGGGCTACTCTTCATTGTGGTGCGCGGGCTTCTCATTGAGGTGGCTTCTCTTGTTGCAGAGCACGGGATCTATGTGCGCGGGCTTCCGTAGTTGCGGTGCGCGGGCT
The DNA here is from genome assembly GCF_028564815.1 of Eubalaena glacialis. NCBI lineage: Eukaryota > Metazoa > Chordata > Mammalia > Artiodactyla > Balaenidae > Eubalaena > Eubalaena glacialis. Next base: position 5,253,175 of record NC_083737.1, on the reverse strand, counting down.
TAGTTGCTCCGTGGCCTGTTTGTTTGTTTTTAAGCCTTGTGTCTTTGTTGTCAAGGGAACCTTGACTCCTTGTGGCCAGAACTGGTGTCTTAAGCCCCACTGTAGCCCCCAGATCATGGCACCCGGGCATCAGGGAGAGTGAAATAGCAGGTGGAAGACGGTTTATACGTTGCCCTCTCTGTGCTTCAGTTCGGGGCTGCATTAGTCAGCTCGGGCTGCCGAAATAAATACCCCAGATGGGGCGGCTTCAATAACAGACATGTATTTCCCCCAGTCCTGGAGGCTGGAATCTGAGATCCAGGTGTGGGCAGGGCTGGTTCCTCCCCAGGCCTCTCTCCTGGGCGTGTAGAAGGCCTTGTCCTCCCTGTGTCCTCACTTGGTGGAGAGTTGTCTGGTGTCTCTTCTTACAAGGATGCTAATCCCATCATGGGGGCCCCACCCTCATGGCCTTATCTAACCCTAATCACTCCCCAGACACCACCCTCTAACACCATCCCATTGGGGGTTATGGCTTCAACAGATGACGTGTTGGAGGGACACAAGCATTCGGTCCACACCGCTGGGCGATGTGCTCAGCACCCCCTAGAGGTGGTCCCACAGAAGCCCTGGGTCCCCCCTTCCTACCATGTGCCTTTGCCCCACCCCTTCCTCAGCCTCCACTCTCCATCCCTCCCCTCCTGTTCCCTTCCTACCCAGCCTTTAAATTCAGCGTGAGGCGGGACTTCCCTGGCGGTCCAGTGGTTACGGCAGGGGGCGCAGGTTCAATCCCTGGTCGGGGAACTAAGATCACGTATGCTGGTATAAAATAAAATATAAAATAAGATAAGAGAAGAGAAGAGAAAATCAAATCAAATCAAATCAGCGTGAGGCTACAACCCTCCCCAGAAGCCTCTAGGACACAAGCTGGGTGCAGAACCTCCCAGGAGCCCCCCGGCCTTGGTGTGCTCCCCCATATTACCAAACATTACACTGCAACTCTCTCCTCCTCTTTGTAAACAACTTTTCTTTCTCTATCTCCGCACAGCCAGCATCTAGCCTGCCTCTCTGGCTCAACACCGCTGTGCGTCAAATGTTTGTTGAATGAATGCACGAGCTCACCTGATGTCCCACACTGTGGAGATGGAAACCCTGGAATTTATAAATCTGGTGCTTCCAATGCTGCATAGCACAGGGACATCAGCTCGGTGCTTTGTGACCACCTAGAGGGGTGGGATAGGGAGGGTGGGAGGGAGACGCAAGAGGGAGGAGATATGAGGATATACGTATACGTATAGCTGATTCACTCTGTTATACAGCAGAAACTAACCCACCATTGTAAAGCAATTATACTCCAATAAAGATGTAAAAAAATTTAAAAATAAAAGAACCTACTGTATAGCACAGGGAACGCTATTCAATACTCTGTAATGGCCTATATGGGAAAGGAATCTTAAAAAAAAGAAAGTGGATCTATGTATATGTATAACAGATTCACTTTGCTGTACACCTGAAACTAACACAACATTGTAAGTCTACTATACTCCAATAAAAGTTTAAAAAATAAATCTGGTGCTTCCAACCTGTTCTTTTTTATTTTTCAAACTTTTCCTGAAGTATCATTGATTTACAATGTTGTGTTTAATTTCTGCTGTACAGGAAAGTGACTCAGTTATACATATATACATTCTTTTTCATATTCTTTTCTGTGACAGTGTATCACAGGGTATTGACAATAGTTCCGTGTGCTGTACAGTAGGACCTTGTTGATCCAGTCTATATATAATAGTTTACATCAGATTGTACTGTAATATATATACCGAGATGTATGTAAAATTTATACATTTATATATAAATAATATATATATCATATATAATATAATTTCTATCTGAAAGGTGTAGTAACTCAAGTGTATACAATTGGAAACAAAATGCTTCCCTCCACACAGAGGGGTTATTTTCTAGAAGCCTATATCCAACCACTTCTTACACAGCTCAGGTGGAAGACACAGAGGGAGGGCCAGGTGAAATTTGCTTCTCTGGCCCCCAGCATCCCCAGCCAGACTAACTGCCCCGGCCACCTACAAAGAAACTGAGGTCCACGGATGCAGCGCTACTCTTTAAAGGTACAGGGTCTTCAAGTTGCAGAAGCAGAGATTGAACATAGGTCTATACTCTGATCTTTGCATTGGCGCTCTGCTGGGTCTGGCGTTGGCATCGCCCTGCAGGAGGGTGCTGGGGAAGGATGCCGGGCAGGGAGTGTCCTGCCTGCACCCAGGGTTGTCGCCTTTGATCCTGGTGCATCTCCCATGCCCGCGGGAAGCAGACCTGCCAGGCAGGTGTGCCAGCTACCCGAAGCCCAGGAAACCCATTGGTGCGGGGGAGCCACCTGTTTCCCCAGCATCCTGAGGCTGGTTGGCCAGCGTAGCGCAGGGAGGCGGGCTCCCCAGGATGCCCTTCAGCATGGAGGCCCACGCCTCACGGGCTCCAGGCGGTGCAGTCTGGGACGGAACGCCCAGCCCTTCAGATTCTGGCAGAGGCACACAAGTTTGGTTCATCCTTTCTGCTTGGAGACATTGCCTGTTTCCCTTGCAAACGGGGAAGCAGAAGTCAGCACATCCGTCCAGCAAGGGTTGCGTGGCCAGATCGCCCAGCACACACACTGAAGGTTCGCCTGAAAGTTAACCGAGGATGGAGCCCTGGTGGGGCATCTTCCACCTCACGTTCCTGTGTTTTCTGATGCACATCCGAGGTAAGGGAGGGTTTGCTCTGGGGAGAGCTGTGTGGGTGTGCATTTCTATCTGGCTGCTTTAAAACAAAAAACAAAAAAAAACCCTCCGCCCCAAACCACTACCACTCGGGAAATGGTTCTAACGTGCCAGATTGTAGAAAAACAAAAAAAACAAAAAACAGACCAAGTATGGTGGCTTTGAGGGGAGAAAAAGGGGCCGGGTACCAATTCGGGGTCTGGGAATTGGACCCAGAAGTGTAGGATGTGGATCACAGCACTTAGAAGCAAACTGTTTTTGTTGTCTGCTTTTGATCTCTGGGTGTGTCACACATGGAAAAAAGTGACCCGTGTTCCTGGGGCGTGCTGGGATTTTTCAATTCCTTGTTTTCGATTTAAAATATGAGTGCTGCGTTTCCGTACGGGGACAGTGGAACTGAGACACAGCTTGGTTTTGTGGGACTGATCACCCAAGATTGGGTTTGCTGGAAGGGCAGCCTCCGTTCAGGTTTTTAGACATTTCTCATCAGTGTCACCCCTCCTGTCGGCAAATTAAAAGCATCTGAATTGTTTACACCCCAAACTTCAATACAGGCTCTTCTGGTGATGCCGGGATTTTGGTTTGTCGGGGAGCAGAGGTGGGGAGGGGCCCAGTTTGGGAACTATAATTTACCCAGGACATGTAGGATTTAACAGCAATTGGATAAGCTCCTTTGGCCCTTTGAATATTTGAATTTTAGGAGATGGAGGCCCAGGCAGGATTTAAGAGTGAGAAGTGTTGCAGGTTAGGAATTAAAGGATTTCGTTTGGATGGCACTCTTGTGGCATTTCCTGTTTATCCTGTTTGAGGATGGTTGCTTAGGAGCAGATGTGGTTTTGTGAGACATCCTGGCACCCAGCACCCAGCACCTTCCCCGAGACCCTTCCAGGAGTCCTCGCTGTCTGCGCATCTTGCCCCCCCCCCCCCCGGCACGTGGGTCACGCAGAAATGCAGTCCAGGCGCTTCTGTTTGCAGGGAGATGTTAGTCCCTGATCTGACACCAGGGCTGAAGGAACAGCAAGAGGGCAGAGCTCTGATTCTACACAGACCCGCCCAGAAGCCAAGCCAGCAAAACCCGTCTGAGGGTTTATTCCTGCTGCTGTGCACGCAGCAGGAGCTGTGGCTTTACCTGCGGGCTCAGGCCACTCAGCCTCCTACCAGGCGCGGTTGGTTTGCTCCTTTGGGGATAATGGGATGTCAGATTCCTTCAGCTGCTCACGTGCCTCATCATATGTGCTGGGGAAACTTGTTGTGGATTTAACCGCCGTTCTTCAGAAGAGAAAAAAATGCAGGAGCCGGCCCTGGCTGATGTTAGCCGAGTTCTTCTGAGGATGCCCAGGTTACGTTCTTTTGATGAGGGCGTGACTTCCTACAGGCTCTGCGGGTGTTAATCAAGTTCATTCTCACACAGCCCTGGGCTGGGGCTGCCAGGCTTGATGCGCTTTTTCTTTCTTCTTCTTCTTTTTTTTTTTTTTAAATATGTTTCCTTTTTTGATCTAACACGGAACTTTTTTTTTTCTTTTTGAAGATGATATTATTTTATTTTATTTTTGGCCATGCCGCACAGCATGTGGGATCTTAGTTCCCTGCCCAGGGATTGAACCCGTGTCCCCTGCATCCCTGCATTGGAAGCGCAGAGTCTTAACCACTGGACTGCCAGGGGAGTCCCTTGATGCCCTTTTATAGACGGGTACACGGAGGCACAGAGGTGTTCCATCATTTGTCTGAGGTCACATTGTTGGGAAGTGCACAGGCAGGAGAGGTGTGAAGAGGGATAGGAAAGGTCGTGAGGTCTGGGTCAGGGCGCGTCGGTGTGAACACGTTGTGCAGATGTCCCGAGTCCTGGGTAGTTTGTTAAATGCATGGACCGCCCCCTCACACCCCAAACCACCAGCAGCTCTCGGCGTGAGGGAGTTCACGAGGTCCCCAAACACTTCCTGCAAGGCTGCCAAGATGCTTGTTACAAAGGCTCTGGAAAAGCAGACTATCATTATGGTGAACATCACTTAACCATTCTTATAATGACTAAACTGTGTGTGTAAAATAAAATAAGAATATGGGTATAGTCCTGAGGCATAGGGGTTTACAATTTGGCGGTTTCAGATTTCCAGTGTATTTAATTACCTTTCACTATCAAACCTGGAGGCTCTTGAAGGACCATGAGACCAAGTCAGGTCTTCTAAAAGCTGATAGAAGCAGAAATGGAAACTCCAGGGGCTGCTTGTCGTGTTTGGTTTGTTGAGAAAAAAATCTATCTATGTATCTACCTACCTACCTATCTATCTACCTACCTATCTATCTACCTACCTATCTATCTTCTGTCTATGTATCTATCAACTATCTAACATCTATCAACTATCTAACATCTATCAACTATCTATCTACCTACCTACCTACCTATCATCTATCAACTATCTAACATCTATCAACTATCTATCATCTATCAACTATCTATCTATCTACCTATCATCTATCTATCAACTAACTATCTAACATCTATCAACTATCTATCTATCATCTAGCTAGCTAGCTATAATACAGATATAACTCTAGATTATGTGTGTGTGCATATATATATATATATATATATATATATATATATATATATATATATATTTCCTTATATTCCCTTTTTGCCTGTATATCTATTGTATCCTGGGTATACATTACCATTTTCCTGTGTCTATATTATACAATGGCTCTGAAATTCCCTTCTACATGTATTGTATCTTCTCCTCTTATCAGACAAGACTAAACATCTGTGTGCGTTTAAATAGAGCTCCTTTTCTACCTACAGACTAAAAAAGTACAGGCATCCCTTGGTATTTGAGGGGGATTAGTTCCAGGACCCCCTGGGACACCAAAATCTGTGGATGGTCAAGTCCCTTATATAAAATGATGTCGTATTTGCATATAACCCACGCACCTCCTTCCGTAGACTTTTTTTTTTATTATTATTTTTATTTTTTATAAATTTATTTATTTACTTTTGGCTGCATTGGGTCTTTGTTGCTGCGCGCGGGCTTTCTCTAGTTGTGGCGAGCAGGGGCTACTCTTCATTGCGGTGCATGGGCTTCTCATTGCGGTGGCTTCTCTTGCTGCAGAGCACAGGCTCTAGGCACGCGGGCTTCAGTAATTGTGGCACGCGGGCTCAGTAGTTGTGGCTCGCGGGCTCTAGAACGCAGGCTCGGTAGCTGTGGTGCATGGGCTTAGTTGCTCCACGGCATCCCGGACCAGGGCTCGAAGCCATGTCCCCTGCATTGGCAGGCGGATTCATAACCACTGCGCCATCAGGGAAGTCCCCTTCCGGTAGACTTTAAATCATCTCCAGGTGACTTATCATACCTAACACCGTGTAAATGCTATGTAAATAGTTGTTGTCACATGGCAAATGCTAGTTTTGCTTTTTGGAGCTTTCTGGAATTTTTTAAAATTTAATTTTTTTTGGCCTTGAAGCATGTGGGATCTTAGTTCCCCAATCAGGGATCAAATCCGTTCCCCCTGCAGTGGAAGTGCAGAGTCTTAACCACTGGACTGCCAGGGAAGTCCCAGAAAAATTTAATATTTTTATTTTATTTTATTTTATTTATTTTTTTAACATCTTTACTGGAGTATAATTGCTTTACAATGGTGTGTTAGTTTCTGCTTTATAACAAAGTGAATCAGCTATACATATACATTTATCCCCATATCTCCTCCCTCTTGCGTCTGCCTCCCACCCCCCCATCCCATCCCTCTAGGTGGACACAAAGCACCGAGCTGATCTCCCTGTGCTATGCGGCTGCTTCCCACTAGCTATCTATTTTACATTTGATAGTGTATATATGTCCATGCCTCTCTCTCACTTTGTCCCAGCTTACCCTTCCCCCTAAATTTAATATTTTTGGTCCGTGGTCGGTTGAATCTGCAGATGTGGAATCCGCAGATATGGAGCTCTGACTGCAATAAAAACTGATAGTGATATTCTTTATAGTTTTTTAACAGCAGCCCATCATGGTTCTGAGTACTTGCCGTTGAATAAAGGTAAGTCAGGTGCTGAGCGAGGTATTTTAGGTTGGTTGCTGCCTTCAGATGTGGCAGGATGTTTGGGCTTTCCTTCTGAGAATGGTGATTTGGAGAAGTTGTGATGCTTGCCCAAGGCATTAAGCCAGCCCACGTGATGCTACCAGACTCCAGCCCTCGTTGGCCTCACCCCACAGCCCTGAGTTGAATCTTTCTGGATTCTGCCTCCTTCCTCATGGCCCCCAACCTCCCTTTGATCTAACCAATCTCGGGGTGTGCAAGTCACCCCACAAGCTGGTCATTAAAACTGCCCTTGTCCCATGCGCATCTGTAACACTGAACCTGCCCCCCTCTTTAGGGCAGTGATTCTCAGCCCTTGATGTGCAGACAAATTACTTGGGAGGGAGCAGGTTTAAAGGCACCACCTGAATCCCAGCCCCTCGAGATCTTCATTAGGTAGGTGGGTGTGGTGCTGGGGAGCCAGGGTACCTGCATTTCGGGAAGCACCCTGGTGACGCCCATGCTGGAGTGAGGGCTCCCTTGAGAGGTGATATCTGAGCATCTGGCCATCTGGTTTAAACCTGGGGCTGAGCCTCTTGGGTCCCTGCCACTGTGGGGCCTCTGCTCCATGGTTCCTGACTCCGTGATGCATCCCTCACCCAACAGGTGCATAGTGACACCCCCGGGGTAGAGATGCTGCAGCCAGCCATGCTCAAACAGGGGTGCCTTTGCCCCCAGGGGACACTTGGCAATGTCTGGAGTCATTTTTGGTTGTCACAAGTGGGAGGGGGCTGCTGTCATCAGATGGGTGGAGGCCGGGGTGACACTTCGTGTTCTGTAGTGCACAGGACATCCCACAGAGCAGGGAGTCCTCCAGCTTCCAATGTCAGGACTGCCGAGGTTGAGAAACCCTGCCCTAGCACGAGAGACTCCATCTACCTATGTATCTATCTATCAGTGTATCTATCAGTGTCTCTATCTATCTATCTATCTATCTATCTATCTATCTATCTATCTATTAGCAATCACATATCTATCTATCTATCATCTATTGTCTCACAAGATTGTAGGGCTGAAATTTGTAGGGCAGGCCCATAGGCTGTAAACTCAGGCAGGATTTAACTGGCACCCTTGACTCAGAATTGCTTCTTCTCCGGGAAACCTCAGTCTTTGCTTTAAAAGCCTTCAACAGATCAGGGGAGGCCCACCCACATTATCAAGGATAATCTGCTTTATTTACAGTCAATTGATTGTAGACGTTAATCCCATCAACAAAATACCATCATGGTGACATCTAGATTAGTGTTTGAGTGAACTGGACCCCATAGCCTGGCTGAGTGGACACATAAAATTCACCGTTCAGTATGATTTCATTTTTCCACTTCAACTGGCCGAGAGGCTGATTCTGTAGACAATTGTATGGAGGGCTCCGAGGTCCTCTTGCCTTATAGCATCATCAGGCCCACACGTCTGCGTCTTAAGAAATATTTCCGTGTTTGTGGCTATTGCAGGACGTGGGGTGGAGCCAGCACTATTAAATCTTTTTGCTGCCCCAATTTCCCTATTACCACGAATGGCCCCCTTGAAGGGGGTTGCCTTTGCGGTGAAAACAGCTCCTGTAGAGACTGACAAATGCTTGAGCCCCAAGAGTTGATGGGTGCAAAGCACTACGCTCTTCCTTGGAGTAAGTCATTCTCAAGATTAAAAAAAAAAAACAAAACAAACTCAGGGACTTCCCTGGTGGCGCAGTGGTTAAGAATCCGCCTGCCAATGCAGGGGACATGGCTTCGAGCCCTGGTCCGGGAAGATCCCACATGCTGTGGAGCAGCTAAGTCCATGCGCCACAACTACTGAGCCCACGTGCCACAACTACTGAAGCCCGCGCGCCTGGAGCCCGTGCTCCGCAACAAGAGAAGCCACTGCAATGAGAAGCCCGCGCACTGCAACAAAGAGCAGCCCCCGCTCGCCGCCAACTAGAGAAAGCCCACGCGCAGCAACGAAGACCCAACGCAGCCAAAAAGAAGAAAAAAAAAAAGTAAAAGAGTCCATTTCACCCAAAAAGCATGGTCTTAGAATTAGATGAATGCCTTGTGAGTATTTTCCTCCAATTATTTTTTATTCGTTATCCTTGTGGTGATAACACATGGTCTACACAAAATTCGGATACTCCAGGGAGGTAGTTGGGAAAGTTTGGTGGGTGTGAGTATTGCTGGGGAATAGGGTAAAAATGCAGAGTCCCCACGCCTGACCCCCCTTCCTCCAGGACCTCCATGGGGTGCTTCGCGAGTCTTCTAGCTGGTTGTCCTGAGTGTCAGCAAATCGGGGGGCCCCAACCAGTCATCCACTGTCCTTCAGAATCAGATGCGGAACATCTCAGCGCCCCCGTCCCCCTGAGGACGAACACCGATGCTTGAAGCAGCCTTGCCAGTTTTTCAGGCTCCGGGTGAAGATGAGACCAAACTCACCATCTTCAGGGGTCTCTTGGGAAGCGGCCACTTCCCGTATCCGTCCAACTCCCGTTTCCTTTCAAAAGAGAGCAGAGCTGTCGCCAGCTGAAGACCAATGCACAAGGGGTGTTGAGGAAAGTGATGGAGCTGGGGTATTTCAAGGAAAGAGTGGAATTTTCTTCTCTTGCTGTTTCCTGGGGTTACCTGCAGGGTGGATCTGAAGTTGGTCCAACTGGCATCCCCTTGGAGTGTTTTGGGGCTTCACCCATGGGGGTCAAGGTTCAAGGCCGCCTTCTCTCCTGCCTGTTGGAAGAAGCAGACAAGGGTTCTTCTATGACTCCCTCCATAACTGAGGCTGTGATACCCCTGGAGGGTGAGGACCTCCTGGACCTTGGGGGTTCAGTCAACTGGAGGGTGCAAAAAGGATCACCATCCCCGGACACTAAGGATGATTCCTGTTTGCATCATGAACTTCTAAAGTGGGGTCCCCAGACCGGTGGCACCAACATCCCCTGGGAGCTAGTGAGATATGCAGTTTTAGTGTCACCCAGACCTGCTGACCTAGACTCTGCCTGTAGCCAGGTTCCGGGCTGATTTGAATGCCCTTGAGGGTCTGAGAGGCGCTGAGACAGAAGCTCTGAGGCTGATGGGGCAGCTGTGGCGTGGACCAGCGCGCCGTGAGTGGCCTGTCTTCAAACGGCTGTGCTGAAGACCCTCTCCTTTTCACCCCCCGGGTGACTGCCTCTGCCCCATCCCATTCCACCAGGCTGTCGGATGGTGCCTCCACGATGGTTGAGACTCTCCTGTGGCTTTGAGTCTGTTACAGGATGACCTGTGTCCCCCCCAAATTCATATGTTCAAGTCCTATCCCCCAGGACCTCAGAATGGGATTGTGCTTGGAGATGGGGGTCTTTAAAAAGGTGATGAAGGGAAGATGAGGGGAGGGGGAGGGGCAAGATAGGGGGAGGGGCTTAAGAGTTACAAACGATTACGTATAAAATAAGTTCCAAGGAATTCCCAGGCAGTCCAGTGGTTAGGACTCCACTCTCTCACTGCCGAGGGCCCGGGTTCCATCCCTGACCGGAGAACTAAGATCCCACAAGCCACGCAGCCAAAAAAAAAAAAAAAAAAAAATCCCAACTCCTAAAATAAGTCACAAGGATATATTGTCCAGCACAGGGAGTATAGTCACTATTTTATAATAACTATGAAAAGGGTATAACCTTTAAAAGTTGTGAATCTCTATGTTGTACACCTGAAATGTATGTAATATTGTACATTAACTATAATTCAATTTGAAAAAGAAGACTTAAACAAATAAAAAAATGTGTAAAATAAAATGAGGTCACTAGGGTGGGTCCTGATCCCATGAGATGGGTGTCCTTATAAGAAGAGGAGATTAGGACACAGACACACACAGAGGGACGACCCTGTGAGGACACAGGGAGAAGACAGCCGTCTACGTGCCCAGGAGAGAGGCCTTGGGAGGAACCAGCCCTGCCCACACCGGGATCTCAGATTCCAGCCTCCAGGACGGGGAGAAATAAATGTCAGTTGTTTAATCTGCCCAGGTGGTGGTATTTTGTTGTGGGAGCCCCCCAAAAAAGATAAAAGTTCTTATCCTGCAAAGGGAGGTTCCTGGAACTGCAGCCTCAGTACCTCTAGGAGCTGGTAAGAAATGCCACCTCCCAAACCAACCTAGACCTGCCATAGAAGTGTCTGTGTGTCACGCGTGCCCCAAGGGATCCCTGTGCACGCGTCACTCTGGGAAGGCTGGTTTAGGACACGCCATCCAACGATGCCTCCTCAGACGGTCTGCAGCGTTTTTCCCAAGTCTCCATTTCATGACGCATGTCTTGCCTTTTTTGGCAGATAATCATTCCTTACTGCTTTGTGACCAAATACCTCTCCTCCTGGGGACTCTGTGCGTTGGTGCAGAGGGCTTCCGTCTGCAATGTGCTAGAAGGGCCCTTTGGGATGTCAGGAACCCAGACAACTGGTGGACCTTCTGGGGTGAAACTGGGCTGCTCTCAGGGGCTGAGGTCATGCAGGAGTTGTGTGGAGTGTCAGTCACCAAGTATCTGGATATTCACTTCGAGCTGTGCAGGGTGAGAACCCAGCTCTCTTTAAGAATATTTGCTGTCCTGCAGGAAACCGAAATGTCAGGAGAAACTAGAGACTGGAATGGATTTAGTGACACAGCTGTTCCAGGAGGAGGAGGTGGAAACCTGCCGGTGATGCACCAAGACCCACCGGGAACAATTCCCCACTTGGACGCATCCCTTCCTTTTCTCCCTTGTAAATCTGAACTGCTAACCTAGGCAGATGCTTACTTTTCTCTACTCCGTGAATCTCAGCGTCCTGGGAAACAGCCGCTGTAATATGCTTTCTGTACATATTTTTTTTAAAAATTGAAGTATGGTACTTGTATTTTATTTATTTTATTTTATTTTTAATGTATATTTATTTATTTATTTTTGGCTGCATTGGGTCTTAGATGCGGCACGCGGGATCTTTGCGGCAGCGCCCGGGCTTCTCTCTAGTTCGCGGGCTTGTCTCTAGTTGTGGCCCGCAGGTTCCAGAGCGCGTGGGCTCCGTAGTTTGTGGCACACAGGCTCTAGTTGAGGCGCGCGGGCTCGGTAGTTGCAGCGCGCGGGCTTAGCTGCCTCGCGGCATCGGGATCTTAGTTCCCAGACCAGGGATCGAACCCGCGTCCCCTGCATTGGAAGGCGGATTCTTTACCACTGGACCACCAGGGAAGTGCCCTGCAGTATTTTTAAAGACAATTGAGCCAGTGTCAAAAAGGGCACCTTAAATTTGCCTGAAGGAAGTCGGGATTTGTTCCCTGGGAGTCCCTGCTCCAGCTGGGTGAAATCCCTCAAGGACAAGAAAGTCCTACCGATTTATGGCTTGCAAAGTGGCTTAATCTGTGACTGATGATCCCCGGAAGGATTGGCTTAAATTAACCCACGCTTCAGAGGAAGCCTGTAAAATCCTATGTAAAGAAATGGAAAGCAATTGTCTTGAAGGGCAGCCGTTCCCGAAGGGGACGCAGATACAAGGACACTGGCCGGAATAATAAAATCTAAGATCCTGCCTGCCTGTGAGGGGTGGGATTTTTATCCCCTGATGGACCGACTCAAAGGTAATTAAATTCAGCACCTATAAATTCTGCTGGTAAGGGCTGTAATTGGTGCCAGGGCTTTAGATAGTAATCAGTTTTCCCCCCTCTTCTCAGAGCTAGCCTGGGGCTGGTTTTCTCCTTCAGAGGGAATAATTCAGGGATTAGTTAGTGGGAACTTGGACGTGTGCCTCTATCGTGGTGGCCGTGAAGGCGTGGTGGGTTTTTTCTAGTGCAAGGCGTCATCCTTGGCACCGTGTCACGATTATTCCAACAGCTCTGCCCTTTGCAAAAATGCCCTTTCTTCTGTAGGCTTGTGGGTCTGAGAAGTTCAGGGACGCAAACTCTGATACAAAGCATCTTAGAATCTCGTTGGGGTAGAATTTGACGGGGGAGGGAGGGGATTGGTTACTAGAGATAACGAAAGAATTCCTCCAAGGGCCATTCAGGTGGTTTCGTCTCAAAATCCCTCCTAAATAGATTTTTTTTTTGGAGGGTAGGGGGTCTTGGGTATGATGCTAAGACCTCCCACCCAGCAGCATGAGTCATTTTAAACCCCCGTCTCCAGGATGTCAGCAATGGGTGACCAGCATTATGATCCCAGAACCCACGCGGCTGCTTTCCCCTCGGTGTTTACAGATCCCAGAACATGTGGGATTGATTAGAAACTGCCGAGCCAGCTAAACTAAGCAGATCAGAAACACGTCTTATGTTCCCAGCCCCGTCTTAGGCTCTGAGTGGAAAAAAAAAAAAAGCTAGTGGAAGTAATTGCCCTGGGGAGCTGCCCCCCCCCGCCCCCCAGCTCCACCGAGACTGAGCCTCTGAATCAGCCTCTTACACCTGAGCCATGTGCCTGGCAGGGCTGCACCCGGCGGGGCTGCGATCTGAAGCACGTGGGGAGGGTCTTGGCTGCAGCCACTCCGGAGAGCAGAGTGCGTCGGCTGAACGGCAGCCTGGCCTGCGGGGCTGGATCGTCGCCGAGCCGAGGGTAGGGGAGCCCTCACACTGGGTGCGGTCCGCCGGCTCTGTGCGTCAGTCATGTTCACGGGCCTCCCAGTAGCGCCACAACTGGGGACAGCTTCCTCCACGACCTCTCCTCCTCGTCAGAAGCATTTCCAAACGGAAGGAAGCTGCTGGAAAGAGAAGCGGACACAGGATGGGGTTGGGGCAGCGTGCAGGGACTTGCTGCTCTCAAAGCCCCAGAGGGCGCTTCCTGGCTTCCGGCTGCAAGCAGGCTGGCTGGCAAGGCTACCGCCGCCCCAGAGGCGACCCGAGGCCCTTTAGAAAACAGCCGGCTGCCGCCCAGCTGTGCGATGGATTCGGGAGGGGCCGGGGGTGGGGGGTGGGGGTGGGGTACAGATAACAGGGGCTTCGATCATCTCAGAACAGGGAGTGGCCAGACACTCAGGTTGGAGGACACCCTTTCGGTGCCTCTTTACTGGATGCCTGGAACTCCTGGCAAGAGCCTGGTGAGAGTTGTTTGTAAACTGTCAATGGGCGACTAGAATGCAAATTCCGGAGCTGCCCTCGTAGCTGAGGGCACTGGGGGCCCCGCACGGGTATCTGTCCTTTCACGCTAGAGGGGGGTCCGCCACAGCCCCACGGCAGCCCTGGCAGGAATGTGTCTTCAGCGTCCCCAAGGCCGGTGCCGAGTCCTGTCCCCCAGCCCCTAGACAGTGACCCAGAGCAGAGAGTGGCCGGCCTGATCCCCAAAAGAGGACCTGGCAGAAGCTGGAGGGACACAGATCCTGGCCAAAGAGAGGGGCGATGGGCACAGATGCGGGACCTCCCTGTGTCAGAGACGGCTCTCCGGGGTTCGGCCTCTAAACGCGCTGACCCCCGGCCTGCAGTCCGGACCATGGGGCTGCCAGTGGGTGCCCTCTGCCCTCAGCTCCTCTGCCCTCCCGTGCCTGGGCCGGTCCCAGGTCAGGAGACCCCTGCCTGGGGGTGTCCACGCACCGGGGTCCCAGTTCCCTTGACAAGCAGCCCCAGAAGCTGCCCCCACAGCATCCCAGCCGGGCCAGGCCAAGGGCTTCCCTGACCCCAGGCTGGATGGGTCAAAACGACCTCCAGGCAGACTCGGGGAGTCTAGGACGCCCAGGGTCTAGGAAAACGGCGTCCCCCCGCTTCCCGCCAGCCCCCTTCCAGGCACAGGGGCTGCGACTGGGGCTCCTGGAGGGTCTGGGTGCAAAACCTGCCGTTGCCCTTAAGCTCCTGGAAACTCAGGCCCCTCGGCTGGCACATGTGCATAGTCGTAACACTGATGTCCCCTCGTGGGCGGAAAGAGGGATGCTCGGGTGACCTGCAGATGCTTGCAGTGGGACTTGGTGCAGAGTAGGTGCTCATAGACGGCTGCGCATCCTAATAGGTCCCCAGCGACGTGTTCGCGGCAGGGCTGGTGCGGGGCAGCAGGGGGCACGGGGTGGTGCCTCCAGGCCCCCACCTGCAGGCCTGTCTGCACGTGGCAGCCGTCAGAGGTCCTGGAGAGCAAAGCGACGGGCGGTGAGCCGTCCGAGAGCCTGCGGGCCAGAGCGACAAAGCGGGGAGCAGGTCATGGGGGCCTGAAAGCAGTGTCTTTGCCTGAGGAAACCCTGCCCCGGGCGGATTTAGGATTTCACACTGAGACGCTTGAGCATGTGGCTGGACCTTGAGCACAGGATGCTCGGTGAGAGAAGCCAGACCCAGAAGGACACACCGTGCGTGAGTCCGTTGATAGGAAACGTCCAGACCAGGCCAGTCCACAGAGGCAGAGGGTGGGTCTGTGGTGTCAGGGGCTGGGCAGGGGGCATAGGGAGTGAGTCTTAATGCAGACGGGGTCCCTTTTGGGGGATAAGCATGTTCTGGAACCAGATAGAAGTGGTGGTTGCACAGCCTTCATTATAAACATACTAAATGCCACTGGATTGCGTGCTCTAAACGGATGAATTGTATAATCTATGGATTCTGTCTCAACAAAGCTCTTTTAAAAAGCTCTTTTTTATCAGCCAAAGATGAGATACAAATTGGTCAGGAGCTCAGAGGTTTTCTGATCGGGCTTCTGTAGTTTTAGAGGCGGCGAAGGTGATGGGTGGGCTGTGTGTGGGAAGAAGCTCTTAAACTGGCAGGAAAGGAGCCCTCAGCTCGTTAAAAATGTTTTCTGGGTTTTTTTGAGATAAAATTCACATGCGTAAGAGTCACCCTGTGACCCCTCTGAAAGTGAATAGTGCAGACATTTTTGTTTAGCACGTTCACAGTGCTATGCAACCATCACCACCGTCGAATGCCAGAATGTTCTTCTCACCCCCATAAGGAACCCCGCACCCGTGAGCAGTCAGTGCCAGTCCCCCGACTCACTTGTTATGCACCCAAGTTTCTCCGAGCTGAGCTTGTAAGAAAACTGAAATCCAGCCTCCGCTTCTCTCCAGACCCTAGACTTCCTCATCGTATTTTTAGCAAGTCTGAAACCCGCACGTCAACAGAATTTCTGAGCCCCTGAGCACTGGGAGGGAGCCGGGGTTGAAATGTTTGTGAAACGCTTGCGGGGGTGTCACGGAGAGGCAAGGGCAGCGTGTTTCTGGGCCTCAGTCCAAGATGCAGTCTGTCTTAGCCATAAAGGAAAATATCCACAGTTCCAGCCACAGAGCCGCCACCGTACCGCATTTCCCAAAGGCATCCCCTGAGCTGTAAACCGGGGTCAGAGTGTTTCCCGGTGAGTAAACCACTATCTTCCACATGGCTCATGTGTCACCTCCTCCAGGCAGACCTCCAGGTCGGCTCACACAAGACGTGCAATTGCCCCCGCTGCCTTGTGGTCCCCGCTGCACCCTGTCCCCACCTTTAGGGATATTCACGGGTCTCTCTCCCCTAAAGAACCAGGAAGCAGGGCCAGTGTCATTGAAGGTCCCGTCCCCACTGGGTAACAGTGTGCCTGGATCAGAGTCGCAGCTCGTAAATGTTTGCAGAATGCACGGGTTCTTTGCCTTTCCAAGACGTCTATGTGTTTTGCTCGAGGCAGCTGAGATTCTAGGAGCATCTCCCTCCTCTTTAAGACGGGGATACCAGGGACTTCCCTGGTGGTGCAGTGGTTAAGAATCCACCTGCCAATACAAGGGACACCGGTTCGAGCCCTGGTCCGGGAAGATCCCACATGCCGCGGAGCCACTAAGCCCGTGCGCCACAACTACTGAGCCTGCGCTCCAGAGTCCGCGAGCCACAACTACTGAGCCCACGTTCCACAACTACTGAAGCCCACGTGCCAGGAGCCCGTGCTCCGCAACGAGAGAAGCCGCCGCAATGAGAAGCCCGTGCACCGCAACGAAGAGTAGCCCCCACTCGCTGCAACTAGAGAAAAGTCCGCACACAGCAACAAAGACCAACGCAGACAAAAAAATAATTTAAAAAAAAATTCTAATTAAAAAAAAAAAGATGGGGATGCCATTGGCAGCAACATGGATGGATCTAGAGATGATCATACTAAGTGAAATAAGTCAGACAGAGAAAGACAAATACCATATGGTGTCACTTATACGTGGAATCTAAAAAATAATACAAATGAGCTTATTTACACAACAGAAGCAGACTCACAGACATAGCAAACAAACTTACGGTTACCAAAGGGGAAAAGGGAGGGGGGAATAAATTAGGAGTTTGGAATTAGCAGATATCAACTATTGTGTATAAAATAGATAATTAGCAAGGACCTACTGTACAACACAGGGAACTGCATTCAATATCTTGTAATAACCGATAAGGGAAAAGAATCTGAAAAGAAATATATATGTGTAACTGAATCACTTCCGCGTACAGCAGACACTAACACAATATTGTAGCTTAACTATACTTCAATTAAAAAAAAAAAAAAAAGACGTGGGTGCCGTCATCTTTCTTCGGAGGCGTCTTTGGTGAGGGGCACAGCCTACCAGGAAAGCTGAGATGTTGGTTTGACAAACACACCACAGGGGAGGTGGAGAGAGAGGGGGACTTTGGTCTTCCGCTGACCTCACAGTGGGTGGTGGGCTTGACCTTTGCACCAGGGGGGATGTCTGGGAAGACGGGGCCAAGGGGGTCGGGGTGACAGGTGTCAGGGGGCCCTGACGGTCGCATCGCGGTGTGACCTAACGCCCTATGTCTCCCCACAGGTCAAGGTGACTTTGATTTGGCCGATGCTCTCAATGACCCCGGTAAGTGCCCGTCTTTCTCCAGGAGATGCTGTGCTTCGCAGCCTGTGGCAGCTCTGTGGCGGCTTGGGGTTGGCTGGGGCGGGGATTCCGAATTCCAGGCAGGGAGAGCTCTGGTTTTCACCCCAGATTACAAGCACCGGGAGATGGTCCTTCACGTCCTGCCTTAGCTGTGGGGCTCGGTCTTATGTCTTGGTAGGTCTGGGCTCCCCAAGCCCGGGGTCCGAGCATACGCTGGAGGGTTTTCCTTCGCTTAAATGTGGTTCACCTCTACTCGCGGGGCATCTACGACTTGGAAGACCCCCCCTACACCCCGCCTGTGTGTGGCCACTACCCTTGGGGTCAGCTGGACCTTCTTGCCAGCTGGAAAGCTGACTGTACATCTCCTGGGCCCGGGAGGAAGGTCTGGATTAAGGCCCACAGTCGAGCTGGGTGGCAGGAGCGTTCAGACCTGGGGGGCTTGGGGAAGAAGGAAGGGGTGTGACCTGCAGGCACAGTGGGAAGAAAGATGAGTGCTTGTCTACTCAGAGAGAAATCAGCTTCTTCTGTCATCAGGGCAACCCCAGGTCACTCATCGCACATCAGTTACGGGGGATTTTCCGAGAAGTAAGGAAGGGACGTGATCACCAGACCCCCTCAACTTAAAAAAGGATGACAACCAAAAAAAAAAAAAGAAGCTTGAGAACCAGGGGACAGAGTGACCTCCTATAGCAGCCTGTCACCTCTTCTCCACTATTTCCTAGAGATTATGAGCCAGGGGGCAACACTTAGTACTTCTGTACTCTCAAAGGAGCTGCTTTTTAAAACGAAAATACACCTTAGGAATAATAAAATTTTAACAAGATTTCTTCTCTAGAGAATTGCATTTTGAAAGATATTCATTATCTAAGTCTTTACATTTCTGATATGTTGGAATTTTTACTATGTATTATTTTGTAATCAGAAAAATTGCAGACATGTAAGAAATAGAAAGAACAAAATAATGGATGAGGAAAAAAAGAAAAAGGATGACAACCAATGATGCAAGACTAGCTCCCTCCCCAGTTTTCCCCACTAACTGAGGCTTTTGCTAGTGGTAACCGTGACAGAGCAGATATGAGATTATTGTCAGAACAGCGGACAAACCTAATGATGGAGGTCAAGGCTGACACACTGCTTCCCCCATCAGACTGCAATGGTGAAGGGCTCGGTCCTTCCCAGAGTGGACGGGCTGCGAGGTCAGGGTTATAGGAGGGCCAGTGGTTGCAGCCACACTGCGGGGCATTGGGAGGTACCCCCCCAAATTCAGCCTGGGTGGTTGGCACAGGGTCTGGGATGGATAAAGAAGGAGCACGCCCAGGGTAGGGCACACACAGCTGAGGGCTGTGGTGCAGAATCATCGGAGGCGTTTTATCGGTTAAAAAATATCATCAACCTGTGAGCTGGCAGTTCCCCTCCTAGGAAGAAAGGGAAGGATTGAAAGGAGAGACTCAGACGCATATGTGTTTATAGCGGCGTAATTCATCATCGCCAAAAGGCCGAAGCCACCCAAATGTCCATGGACAGATGGATGGAGAAACAGCCTGGGGTCCATGCACACAGTGGGCTATGACTCAGCCACGAAAAGGAGTGAAGCTCTGACCCAGGCTACCACGTGGATGGACCTTGAGCTCACGATGCTCAATGAGAGAGGGCTTTCTGCCGAGAGGAAGGACCCTGTCCACTGTGCCCCCGGGCAGCTCCAACCTCCCTCACCCTTGTCAGGTGCCACCCCTCCGAGCATCTTCCCCAAACCCCCTCCTCCTGCTGCCCCTGTCTGCCCACCCACACTCCACCCCCAGACTCACTGAGCCTGGCAGACAGGTACTGTGCACCTGATGCCCTGTCCGTGAGTGCCGACCTCAGGGAACCGAAGCCACCTGGGAAGCTGTGGACCACCCCGTTTACACACCCCCGGCAACAACAGGCACAACGCAAACGTTTGTCACGTGAAGAAACACGTGCAAGAAAGTGAGAGAAGCATTGTCCTGGAATCGGGGGAAGCTTCTCTCCAGATTGGCCTTCACCCGCCCTTCCTCTGCTCTGCAGGCGTGTAGTCACCTTGCACGCCTGTGTGGCACCAGCTCTGCGCACCCCTGCCCTGGATGCTATTTGCTCAGCCGGTCATCCCGCGGGCGTCCGAAATCTCGCTCCCTCACCTCCTGCAAGGCTCGCATGAAACTCACTTCCTAAGGAGTTGAGCTGACCACCTCAGGAAAGCTTTGCTCCCCTAGCTGGACCTCTGCACAGCTCCCGTGGAGACTGGTGGGCATGGGTTTTAAGGATGCTTTTGTTCTTTTTTTTTTTCCCCCCCTGAATACAGAGTGGAATTTGTGTTCATATCATGTCTGGGTTAGTGCCTTGAAATTCTCATGGTTCATTAGGGCGTTAACGATTCTTTCTTTGAGCTGCACGTAAATCCTCGATGCCTGTTGAATGTACGTTCTCTCTTTGTCCGCAGAGCCCACCAAGAAGCCGAGCTCAGGTGAGTGACTACGGCACAGAAAGGAGGCTGTGCCCCTGAGATGAGCTTTCTGAAGGTGTTTCTAGGGACGTGGAGCGTGTGAAAGGGGGGCAGGTGTTTAAAGCAAAGCCTAGCCCTTGGGGAACTGGAAATCAAAATCACAGTGAGACGTCATTCCTACTAGGACTGCTGGAATCAAAATATGGGCGATACCAAGTGTCGGTGAGGGTGTGGAGACATTGGAGCCCTCGTGCATTGCTGGTGGGGATAGAAAATGGTGCAGCCTCAGCGGAAAACAGTCTGGCAGCTGCTCAGAAAGCTACGTATAGAATTTCCCTATGATGCAGCAGTTCTACTCCTGGGTATAGACCCAAATGAACACACTTAGGTTGATCGTGTATAATTCCTACATTAGTCCAGGAGAGGAAAATTAAGAATAAAGTTGATGAAAAGAATAATAAAGTTGATTGAATGAAGAATAAACTTGATTAACTAAATAGAGAAAAATGAAGAATAAGCTGGATTAAATGAAGAATAAAATAAACTTGATTGAATGAAGAATAAAGTAAACTTGATTAACTAAGTAGAGGTCCAGAAATTTTAAAAAAGAAAAGAAAGGAAAAAAAAAATAGTAGGAATAACGTAACGTTAATTACTGTAGATGTAAAATGATTTAACGACTATGTTAAAAGACAGGGCTTAAAGCACTTTAATATGCTATTAAACAAAGTGAAAGTAAATGTTTGGGTAAAGATTTGGAGACAGATACTAACCAGAGGAAAATGGCATCACGTAGCAATGTCAGACAAAATAATCTTCAAGGAATAAACAGTTTTGGGTTTTTTTTTTTTTTGCGTACAATGTAAAGGCTAAACAGTTAGTCTTGTAACTGTGTGTATGCAGTTTTTTCTTTAAGTTCTACGTTCTGAGGTTTTATTTCTAGCGGCTAAGTGATTTTTAGCGGCTCGATGGTGATCTGTAAGTCTGTGAGCAGCAACTGTGAATAAAATATAAGCTCTAGTTCTTATTTTATAGGCTGCTACTGACGGAAGGACATTTTTCTCTTCCAAACATGCAATGTTGTCTTCCCCACAGATATCTACCCAAAGCCGAGGCCTCCCTACCAGCCACAGCCTGGAAATCCCGACAACAGTGGAAGTAAGAATGTTCATTCATTTCAAAACAAGTCTGATGAAAGGTGCTTCTTTTTGTTTTGTTTTTAACTACGAGTTTTCATCTGGCTGCTTCTGAAGTAAGAGCCAGCTTAGCTTTTCCGGGGGCGGGGGGAGCAGATTGCATTATTTTATTTCCTCGTTGCTCAGACGCTTGGAGAATACTGAGCATTTGGGGACGGTGGTCATTATTGTGCTGGAATTTTAATCAGGCTGGAGGACGAGTCTTTGTCTAGCTGTTTCCGTGGTTCCTAATGACTTCCCGTGCACTGTGCATTTTAGGTCATTTATCCTCAGTTTCTCCTTTGTTTTAAAAGCTTGGCAGACACTGCGCCTATAGATCACCTTTTTTAAAAAAAAAAAGGGGCTGGGGCGGGGGGTAATCTTAGCCAATAGCCCATAAAGTCCTCAGCAATTCAGAAACCCTAAAGACCTAAAAGCTGACCAGGCATAGGTGACCAGTGACACTGGCCAAGTTGACGGCCTGCGGAAGCTTCCTGGAAGCTTAGTGTGGCCTTGAGATGGGTGGAAATTCATCTCCTCGGCGGTGGCGATGGCCATGGTGAGGGAGATGTCACGAAAAGTAAGACGTAAGGTTCTACGAAGCTGTTACCTAATTGCAAAGCAGCCCAGGCCACTAACTGCGTTAGTTAAGGGACGCTTACGTCACTGCTTTGTCATCCTTGATACCGAAACTTGGCCTCTGTACACCGATGCCAAATTGAATCTCAGAGACAGAGTTTCAGGTGAAGTAGAAAAGAATAGCTTCGTTGCTTTGCCCAGCAAAGGGGGACACAGAGGGCTCCTGCCCTCAAAACTGTGTCCCTACCTGGGGTGGGATTCGGTGAGGAGTTTTATAGCCATGGTTCAGAGGGTGGGGTTGCCTAGAAGGACCAGGGTGCCTGCAGGGCCTGCACTCCTTCAATCTAGACATCACCTGGGCTCAGGTGGTCTCCTGATGGGTTTCTGTGCTTCTCAGAGGTTATCAAACTGTGGCCTTCTCTTTGGAATGAAGAATGCTTTATCAAGTAGTCAACATCATCCGTTTGTTGGGGGTTTCAATATCTGCCAAACAGTATTGTCATGTGTATCCCTCGAGGGGGAACCAGGACCTGCCCCAAAGGCTGCACTATTGTTTCTTCACGGCTCCTCCCTTGTCTCTGCATCCCCTCCCTTCCCTGATTAGCAACTGCTTGAATCTGCCCGTTGGAACTCAGGGAAGGTCATGGGGGCTGAATGAAGCCTATTTCCTGTAATCAAGAAACGGGGGACACAGGAAGGCTTTTGTGCCCAGGAGCTCCACGGGGAGCTCGGTTTCATCCTCTTTGGTTTTTTTTTTCCCCTCCAATTTTAACATCCCAGCTCCATCGATTCCTTTCTTGTAAAAATTCCTCCCAGCCTTTTCAACAAACTATTGTCCGAAGGAGCGCTGTTATTCTACAAGGTGCCAATGGAAATCCCTCCTGGGGAGTGTTTCTTGCTACAGTCTATTTAGGGATCTCGGGTTAAACGTATTCCCATGGGCTTCCCTCCTACGGGGTCCAGAGAATGTTAGATGCTGGCCATCCTGTAAGATGAGTCACCAGGACCAGGGTGACTCATCCACCCCAGGGCGTGGGTAGCAAGCCTCACGCTTGGGAGGGGTCCCTCTATGACTCAGGGTTCCAGCAGCTGACACATTCCAAATTAGAGGAAGGTTGCTTTCTGGCCTTTGTTTTCAAGCTTTGCTAAAATCCAGTGGGGAGATGCCTTTAAAATGGTGCCCCCAAATAATGAATTTATATTTGATATGAGTTATGTGGCTTTTGGTATCAGCCTGACTTTCCCTTAGATGCTAGTTCTTCTGATGGTTTATTGTTTATGGGGGAACACGTCTTGATTAAGAGGTTTTGGACACTGATCAGCCTCAGTGACTATGCTTTCTGCCTAACCCATTTGGAATGATTCATAATGAAACGATAAAACATGTAAAAACAGGGACTCAGCAAACTCGACACACACAGCAAACGAAGAAGGGAAAGGACTTGATTAGAACTTAAGTATGGAAATGGCAATACAGGAGTAGAAGATCTCCTTAAATTTCATGCTTGCTCCCTGGCTCACCCAGTTCCTGTATGTGTCTCTCGAGAAGAAAGGTGAGTCATTGAAGGCAGTGGTGAGCAGTCCCTTGAATATAGGCTGTTCTGGAACATTCTGCTGTGCAAGAAAGGCCCTGCAGGCGGAATGGGAGATCCTGGCAGAGACAGTGTTTTGTGCCAAGGCTCTGGGGCAGGAAGCTTGGGCTAAGTTTGAAGGACAGATTAAGGGCATTTGTGACAAAAGTTAAGATTAACTCCAGTGAGGGCATGTACACACGCACAGCAGGAAGGGTAACACGTCATCAAAAATGTGAGATGCTTTTGTCCTAATACTGACGACGGGCTTTTGCAAACAACCTGATGTTCGCGATAACGCTAAACATTGGAACATTCACAGGGCAGCGTCTGCCAGATTCATTTCAGGAATCCGTGAACTTCTTGCTTTCAGAACCAAATAAGGAGGTTCTGGGCCCCAAAATCAACATGGTTTTTAAAACTTTGGAGACTTTGAGTACCAGAGGTCCTGCGAAAGCGATAAACAGCAAATATAAATAAGCCGGAATGTCATTTTGTATTTCGGTCTTTTGTATTGTCTGAATGGTTCATTGCGGGAAGATGTCATTCTTTTCCTAACATCACCTTGGTGTTTTCCAACAGATATCTATCCAAGGCCAAAGCCACTGCCACGTCCCCAGCCTGGCAGCTCTGACAACAGTGGAGGTGAGTCCTGAGTGTTGAGACACCTTCTGGAAGCGTTGGGAGGGATGCAACGGACCATCTTGGAATTCTGTCTTGGAATGGTGAAATACGAGTTGGCATTTGAAATATGCAGAGGTTCTTTAACAAGGAGTTCACCTGCTGTTAGCAATCCCTCTGTTGATGGAGGATGCATTTTGTTTGGTTTGGTTTGGGGCTGAAAAAAATGCAATGCGCCCCAAAGACATCTCACGTCACTATGGAGGAAGGGGATTCTCTTTGTCCTTGGTTGCTCTGTTTTGGGTGTTCCGCTGAGTTTTGCTTCCCTTGTCAAGAGCCGTTTGGGGCCACGTTGCCTGAGTTCCCACCATAGGTCGAGTGATGTGTTGGGAATCCAGGCACCTGGGGGAAGACCACTCGGGAAGGGATGCCGGCTCATGGTGGTGGGAGAATCGCAAGAATTCCAGGGCTTGGGCAGACACGTGTGCCGACAGATGAGTGCTGGGGAAAGCTCAGCTCTATGGGCATCCTCATTTCCAGCTGGTGTGGCAATGGGGAGTTCCCCTGTTTCCGATTCTCTTGAGATATTATTCGAACGTTGAATTCCTAGGGTGCAAAACACCGTTGCTTATGCCCAACCAGACAACCTTCAGAGAGATTCAAGCATCATTTCTTCCCTGCAGGTTTCAGCTTGGGGGGGTCATCTCTGTCTCCAAGACCTGACCTCTAGATCCTAAACTGTGATCCTTTCTCTGTATCCCTTTGCCCTGCAGCAGGAGATCATGTTATACTTTGTAACATGCAATGCCATGCAACTGTGGTTAATTTATTTCCTTGAGTTAGGATGAAAAGCGCACACACACACACACACACATGCAGGGATTTTTGCCTTTCCTCCACCGATGCATCTTCAGAGCCAGAAGCCAGGCATGGCACACAGTAGGTCCTGTAAAGATCATTTGCATGAGCAATGCCTTAGCTAATTTCGGCGACGGAGGGCTCACCCCTAAACCCCTTCATCAGGACACATACCCTCCACTGTGTTGTTGGCTTGAAAGGTCTAACGGCCCCGCCTCCAAAAGGCTGTGCTCTTTGATTGACAGCGCCCAGCAAGATGTTCCTAAGGGGTTCTCACAAAGCTGTTCTCTCCTCCAAGATGTTTCAGGAGACACCCTTTTATTATTATTATTATTATTATTAATTATTATTGGCCACGCGTCATGTGGGATCTCATTTCCCCCACCAGGGATGGAGCCTGTGTCCCCTGGCAGCGCAGAGTCTTGACCACTGGATCACCAGGGAAGTCCTGAGACATGCCTTTAAACGAAATAGATCCCTTGAGCTCTCCAGAGGCTTCATCTGATCTTGTTGAAGATGCTGCCCTGTCTTCTGCTTCACACATGTATTGGGTGGCAGGACACACAAGGGACACCCCTTCCTTGGGGTTCCCCACGGCTCTGGGAAGGCTTCGCCGAGGGGGTGATCCTTGCTGAGAGAAGGCAGAAGGACCCCTGCCTGCCTTCTGCATCTTACACTTTTCATAACCCCCAGCAGCATGATTTATACCCTGGAGGGAGGGCTGCGTCTCCACGTGGGTTTCTTGGAGACGGACCGAGTCACTTCTGCAGGGAGCAGACAGGGAGAGGAAGAGCCATTAGGGGTCTCACACATCATGAGACAATCCCCTTGGATCTCATGGTGGCCGCAAGTAGCAGGGCCTTCAACAAGTTTCCAGAGGCCAGAGGGGCATTTGAACTCCGAGCAGGAAGGAAAGGAGACCTGGGGACGTCAGGCTTGCAAAGCGGGGATGGTGGGTTACGGTGGTGCCAGCTTTTGCTGGGTGGACCCTCAGGGCAATAGGACCGTCTTCTCTCACGAGTGCATCTTTGGGGGCCATCTCTTTGGCTTCTGGAGAGGAAACGCATAGATTTCATGCATCCAGCAGCACGTACAGCCCCAAATGCTCCCACCCCACCCCCAGCCCCAGCCCGGGGTCGAGGGGCTTCTCCTGTTTTCCTTTCCATCCGCATCTTGCAACTTTGCACTTGGCTGTGGGCATCTGGAAAGTATTAGCAAATGGCACAGCTCAGACCTGAGGGCTGGGATCCCCCTGTGTTTGCAGGATATGGGTGGGTGGAGTCAGGCAGGGGGCGGGAGGCAGGGGGCCCAGGGCGGCGGCTTGTGACCCGCAGGAGCTCACAGAATACACAGCTTCCTATCTGGCCTGGCCATCGTCCGTCTTGGGTTCTGCTGTCTCCTGACGCCCCCATGGCACCCGGATCTCCCACAGGTCGGCTTATACCCAGCAGCCAGGCTCGCCCCAAACCCCTAAAAGCCCTGAGGTTTATTCTGATTCCGAAACACAGACCTGTCTCTGTGACCCGACCGCAGTGCGCAGCCCAGGCTGTGATCGCCATGCCCATCCCGACTTCACCTAGAAGCATCCCCAGAAGAGGGTCTGAACGTTTGCTGCTTAGAAGAGCTTTAGAAACGGCAGTGACTAAACCCACAGATGAGCTTTGCCGACGCCTTGCATGTTACATTTGATTCTATTTTGACAAAGTTAAAAAATCTGCTCAGGACAGGAGCAAGTTCAGTAAGAAGGAGGCCAGGAATATTCTGGAGGACCACAGGGATCGTATCTGGGTTTCTCCAATGGGCAACCTCGCAGTCTGTCCCGTGTGTGTTTTCCAAAACCACCCCAGCGATTAATTCGATTTTGGTGTCATCTACCTGGAGTTAGCCTCAGACCCCGCAGGTTAAGAGCTCGGTCCTACAGGACTGTCCCCACTGCAGACAACAGTCCCAAGTCCCAGCTTGTCACCTGTGTCTCTGACCCACTGGCTATAGATCGGAGATTCCCACGACCCCGCCTCGGGTTCGGTTACTTTGTTAAAATAGCTCACAGAACTCAGAGAAATACTTAGGTTTCTGACTGACATTTACCAGTTTATTATAAGTGTTGACAAAAAATTAGTCGATCTCAGAAAGACATGGAAAATTTTATTCGAGCCAGATTTGAGGATTGTAACCCAGGTAGAGCATCTCAGAAAAGTCTGAGAACTGTTCCGCCCCGTTTAGAAGTCAAGGCCCACTTCTATAAGTTTTTTGAGACAGAGGGCTGGACATCACAGCATGTACTAGTGACAGTTTACACAGTCCAGGTCTAAGCGTCATCGTGGCCCCTCACAAGATCCGTAAGGAATGTCATCTTTTTAGGAGTCGTCCTGTGGGTGCTGGGAGAATGCTGCTGTTTATGGCTTAGCAGATATTCCTGCTGATGGGGGAGGTCCGACCAACGCCTAAGGCAGGTACACGATGCACAGCGGGGCGGGCGGGGGGGAAGGGAGGAGGCCAAAGGGAAGAGAAAATTTCTTATGTTTAAATTTTTCTTGCCCTGCCATAGAACCTGAATTTTATTTCACATAAAGGATATGATAAACGACACAGATGAACAGCCAGATGAAGAGACACAGGGCGAGGGGGTCCCAAGTGTAGGAGCTTCTGGAGTTGGGGTGCACTGCCTTCCACCGTGTAGATAAATTCACTCATTCAGAAGCTCTCCAAACCCTGTCTCCTGGGTTTTTACGGAGGCTCTGTCCTGTGAGCCTGACTGATGAACTCCTGGGCCACCAGACAGGGGTGAGGCTGGAAGTCCCAACCCTCCAATCACTGGTTGGTTGCCCTGGCGACCAGCATCCTCCAGGGCTTTCCAAAAGTCACCTCATTAACATAAACTCAGGTGTGGTTTGAAGGGGCTTGTTCTGAATAACAAAAGACACCTTTATCTCTTTTGTCACTTCACAAAAGACCCCTTTACCATTCCTATCATTTAGGAAATTCCAAGGGGCTCTGTGTTTGGATTAGGGAGGAAAACCAAATATGTACATTTCTGATTAAAATCACAGTGTCGCCCTCTGCATCCTCTTTGTAAATCTTGCTTGAGGCTAGTGGGGTGGAAGTAGCAGGTTGGGGTCCCCGGAGAAGGGCCCGCAGGAGGGAGTTTGCTGTCATCTGTAGCTACCACCCCGCTCTTCCCGAGGCAGGCCTGGATGGGGAGGCCGCGGGGCGGGGAGAGGGGACAGAGCCTGGAGCCGGGCCCCATGCTCCCGGCTGGGACATCAAGGCCCTCCTGGGACTGGGGGCAAGTCCCGGGGCCCGGTCCGCTGTGCGGGCTGTGCAACGGGGCCGCAGTAGGCTGCCCAGGTGGGCGCGAGGGACAGGATAGCATCCCCGGCAGGTTTGTAGCAGCCCACCGGGACGGACCCCTTTTGAGGACGGCAGCTTAGCTTGCGCTGAGGACTCGGAAAGCATTTCCTTGAGCGCTTGCTATGGGCCGAGCCTGGTTCTGGGCACCAAACGGACTGTGCCAACCACGCAGCAAGGGGGACGGGGGAGCGAATGGGCGGTACGGAAGCAGGGGCCCCATCCAGGGGAAGGCAGACCTGGGGGGTCCGAGGGATGAAGAGCCGGGCCTCTTTCCCCCCCAGGCAGTGTTCCCTCTAAGCTCTGCAGTCGGAGGGGGTCTGTCTCACCGGCGGCCCTTCCCAGGCTGCCGGGTCCCCGCACACCGCCCGCAGGCAGGAACCACGGCAGCCAGGACCTCTGGCGTTTGGCCCCAGTGCCCCCCGTGCCCCCCTCACGCTCACAGGCCTGGGTGTGCAGAGGGCTCCCCGGAGGGCGGGCTGCGAGGGCCCTGCGCTCTGTCCACAGTTTCCCTGAGCGACAGGGACCTAGATGCCGGCCGCCACCCGCCCAGGCCCAGGCCGTCCGCAGGTACACGGTGGCTTCTGTGATCTGTGACCCCCCGTGGAAGGTGGCGCGCGGGCCCTCCCCTCCAACCCCGCATTGCGGCGGGTCCCTGCGTCTGTCCGCTCCGGGGCCTTGCGAGGTGGACCAAACTGGCCACGGCACAGATGCCCTTCAGAAGTGGGGATCGTCTCCATATGAACATGTATGTGTGTGTGTACATGTGCCTATGTACGTACATTCCTTTACACACGTACTTACATACATGCCTCTGTATGCGTGTGTCTGCAGTCCTATCTTTATACAGATGCTGTGTCTATACGTGCCTTTATAGATGCATGTCTCTCTCTATGTATCTCTCCTAAAATGTATTTTTGTTGTGATACAGTCGACACATAACATCTTGTAAGTGTAAGGGGTACAGTGTGATGATTTGATGCACTTATACATTGCAGTGTGATCACCACTGTTGCCTCAGCTAACACCTCTGTTCTGTTACATAATTACCGTTTCTTTTTTTTGGTGACGGGAACTAAGATCTAGTCTCCTCTATACATCGTTATAGTTGTGTATATATACCTTTCTACATATATCCTTATATAAGTATGTGTATGTATATTTATGTGCGTGTTTATATGTATACATACAAAGATATCTCTCTCTATATATATATATATATAGGTATCTTGATATATATGTACCTTTATATATGTGCATATACCTATGTATATATGTACCTTTATATATATACACACATATACATCCTTATAGATATATACCTTTATGTGTATGTTTATGTTTCTATACATATCTTTATATTTATATACTTGTACCTGCATAACACTTTTCTGTATGTTTGTGTTTATATATTAATATATGTGTTTATACACTTGTATAAAATTTAAAAAACACGAGAAAAATTTTATAAAATTATGTTTGTATATACCTTTTTATATGTAGGTATATGTGTGTGTATAGCTTCATATGTGTACATATGCATGTATCTTTATATATGTATGTATAGATACATCTTTATATGTGTACATATATCTTTATATATGTATATATTTATATGAGTGTGTATAAATACCTTCATATGTGTACCTATCTATATCTTTATATATGTATACATCTTTATATGTTTATATGCCTTTCTATATATACATATAAACTTCTCTATGTATGTGTGTATGTATAGAACATTATATATGAATATATCCATATTGTATATAGATATCTTTACACATACATATATGTATATATGAAACTTTGAGTGTAAGGTTTTCTCTATAATTGAAGTGTGAGCGGCTGCATAGACTCTTTCCCGTATCAGTGAACGTGCAGGCCGTATGCACATACAGGGGAGAGATGCATGCAGTGCCAGGCTCCGGAGGGTGACCTACGGGGCTTTGGTTTTCCAGTAGGTGAAGTTTCTCGTGTCTTTCATGCTGTGATTTTCTTTGAGAAGAGTCCAGAGACTTGTCCCTGATACTTTCCCAGGGGCGTATTCCTCGTCTGGACAAACACGTTGCATCCAGCCATCTTTTCCGTGGTGTTTAAAGGCCATCAAGAAATAGCTTTGTCTTCAAGGTTATTACAGTAACAATCAGGGAAAATTAAAAGCGCCCAGTGTCTAACAAAGAACGTTTACGATCGGGCTTGTCCGCCCGATCGTCCTTCTCGCTGAGGTGATTCTGTACCTGGGTCGCTGCAGGAAGGGGACAAGCCTGCATTAATTCGGAGCCCTGGTTGCGGGGAGGGCATGTGTGTGCTCTGAAGGCACAGAACTTTCTAAAGGGCTCCGTGTGGCATGGGTTTCCCCACCCAGGAGACCTGACTTTGGCGGGCGGTGCGGGCACTCCTGTGGGCATCCCCTGGTGGCCCCTGCTTTGCCATCACGTGGGGCTGTCTTTGGGGTGAGTCTTGGGCCCGGCTTTGGTGCCATGGCCAACACCCCAGGTGGATGCCTGTTGGAACCCAAGCTCCGCGTCCAGAATGTTCCTCAAATCCAGCTTCTCTCCTGCAGGAGGCGGTGGCAGCTACCCCCCCAGTCATGACGGCCACGGAAGCACGCACGGTACGTCCAGCACCAGGGCCCGCGTGGGTGGTGAGGCTAGGCTGGCATTTCCGGGGCTCCCGTGCCTTCCTCCTGGGGTCTTGGGTGCTGGATGCCTCTGTGCTGGCGTTGATCTTCTGAGCCCTTTCTGCTGACCATCTGCTGGGCCTTGCCCTGCCCTCCAGGTGCTGCCCCACGCACCTTTGTCCAGGTAAAAAGACACAGAGCAACAGGCCACAAGCGTCGTCAGGGACAGAACAGCCAATGAATTGGAGATTCTTTCTGGGGACACCAAGAATGAAAGGAACGTTCCACAGGAGCAATAAACGGGGTTCTTGTCTACATCAGCTTTTCTCAAAGTGGTGGGTGGATCTTGAAATCTTCAGATGGTCTCTGGTTCTGTAAGGGAAGACTGGGGGCAAGATGTCACAGCCGGGAAAACAGAATGCTTTGGATTCACGTTTCTAAATTGAGATAGAATTGACATAAAACACTCTATTAGTTTCAGGTGTACAACATAGTAATTTGATATTTGTATCTATTGCGAAATGATCACCACAATATGTCTGGTTAACATCCATTACCAGAGCTCCAAATTTTTTTCTTGTGATGAGAACTTTTAAGATCTGCTGTCTTAGCAACTTTCAAATATGCAACACGATATTATTTTTTCTAATTAATTTATTTATTTATTTGTTTTCGGCTGCATTGGGTCTTCGTTGCTGCACGCGGGCTTTCTCTAGTTGCGGCGAGCGGGGGCTACTCTTCATTGGGGTGCGTGGGCTTCTCATTGCAGTGGCTTCTCTTGTTGCTGAGCACAGGCTCTAGGTGCACGGGCTTCAGTACTTGTGGCACATAGGCTCAGTAGTTGTGGCTCGCGGGCTCTAGAGCGCGGGCTCAGTAGTTGTGGCGCACGGGCTTAGCTGCTCTGCAGCATGTGGGATCTTCCTGGACCAGGGCTCGAACCCGTGTCCCCTGCATTGGCAGGTGGATTCTTAATCACTGCACCACCAGGGAAGTCCCACAATACGATATTATTAACTGTAGTCACCATGCTGGACATTACATCCTCAGGACTTAATTATTTTATAACTGGAAGTTTGTACCTTCTGACCCCCTTCACCCTCAAATCAATCTATAGATTGATTGAAAGCATTATTGTTTTCTGTGTTTGCCATGTGTTAAGGGTTTTGAGCATCTTCAGTGAGTTGACCAACTATCTTTTTGGTTGAAACTCCTATTTGTTTCACAAATAGGGGCCACAGCGGAGGTTGGGGGGCTGCCAGGCTGATTTTCACATCAGGCTCTTAGAAAGACCACCTGCTTCTGTACATGTCTGCACCCCTGTTCTCTGGCTCCCAGCTGGGTGAGGCTGTGAGCCACCTCTGAGCTTAGCACCAGGGTTTGGGTCATTCAGGGCAGGAAGTCACTCAGCTTCTCCCTGCAGGTGGCAACACGTGTTTGGGGTGACCTTTCCTTGTGAAGAATGCAGAAGGGCCGGGGCTGACCTTGTGCAGCGGGGAAGGGGTTGCCCAATGACTGTGTCCCCTCCTCGAAAAGTGGAGAAAACACTTTACTCATCAGCCCTTTTTAAGGGCTGGCTTTCAATGGCCGGTTGGTTTCTCTAATAACCACTGTATGAGTGAGCCCCGGCGGCCGTAGCCAAATACCCCAGACAGAGCAGCTTAAACAGCAGACGTGTATCTCTCCCCGTCCTGGAGGCTGGAATGTGAGATCCAGGTGTGGGCAGGGCTGGTCCCTCCTGAGGCCTCTCTCCTTGCTGTGTAGACGGCTATCTCCTCCCTGTGTCCTCACAGGGTCGTCCCTCTGTGTGTGTCTGTGTCCAGATCTCCTCTTCTTATAAGGACACCAGTCCTATGGGATCAGGACCCCCCTCATGACCCCATTTTACTTTAATCATCTCCTTAAAGACTCCATCTCCAAATCCAGCCGCATCCTGAGGTTTTCGGGATCAAGACGTCAACACATTAATTTTATGGGGACACAATTCAGGCCATCACAGCTTGTCTCCACTTGGAAGGGGCCTTTATTAAATGACCTCTCAATATTTAAATCGTACCCACATAGACTATTTCGCTTCAAAATGAACCACCTTCGCACCAAGCATTTTGTTTTCATCTCAAATCTGTCTTTAAAAATTGCTCTCCGGGGACTTCCCTGGCGGTCCAGTGGTTAGGACTCCGTGCTCCCAGTACAGGGGGCGCAGGTTCAATCCCTGGTCGGGGAGCTAAGATCCCGCAAGTGGTCAAAAAAGAAAATGCTGTCCGGACACAAGAAGGTGTAGGGAAATCTCCTTTATTTCTTACTAGCTGAGGTGACTTTGTTGTCTGTGTTTCTGTGGGAGACGCTTCCCTGGCCTCGGGGGCTGCGGTTTTCACTGGTTGGCCCAGGAAGTGGGTTTGGACCTGCTGTTAGCAGACCCGCTGGATTTGCAGGGCGAGCCCAGCCCTGTCGCTGTGTGCTCAGGGGATGCCCTGGGGTGACCGTGTCCCTTCCATTGGCTTGGGGAGAAGCAGGTGGGGTCTTTGCGGGATGTCACAGCCTCTGCTTCAGGATCTTGGCTTTCTCGTCGGCGCTTCCTTTGGAGATGTCGCCGGGATTTCCTTCCTCTTCACATGGCCTTTCTGTCCTGCAGGAGGAGGGCGCTACAGACCCAGCGACCATGGGAGTAATTATGGTAAAGGAGTTCTTCCTTAAAAGCTGCATGAGGAGAAATTCTCCTTCTGAAGAACTAAACCCCGTGTGGGCGCTGCTGGGCAGCATGCCCTATGGGGCCTGCATGGAAGCTCCCTGACCACCTGGGTTGCTAATCTGTGCCCTCACCGGTCGCCAAACCTGGGGAGGGCTTTGCCTGGGCTGCACATTGAAATCCTTTCAAGAATTGGAGGCCTGCTTACACGTGTTACTGTGCTTGCACGTGTGTGTATGCACGTGTGCGTGCCCTTGCATGCGTGCATTGCGTGTGCACGTGGCTGGGCGCGCACATGGGTTCCTGTGTTTATACATGTGGACATGTGTTCCCATGTGCACGTGTGTGCCTGTGTGTTGTGTCCGTGCACGCATGCGTATGCATGTGAAATACACGTGCACGTGTGTGCACTGCGTGCGTGTACGTGAGGATGGATGTGTGCGTGTGTATGTACGAGTGTGGCTCTTGTGTGTTCACAGGTACACATGTGGATGTGTACCACGCACATCTGTGTGGAGACACGCATACATGTGTGCCCATGTCCACATGGGCACAATGCATGTGATGCCTGCGTGCATGGCTGCATGTGTATATGTGTGTGTTGGGTGCCTATGTGTGTATGGGTGTACGCGTGTGTGCACATATATACACGTGGACAGGTGCTTGTGTGTCACACGTGTGTGCATCCGTATGTGTGCTCGTGTGTCGCACGTGTGTGCATCCGCGAGTATGGGCACTTGTGTGTGCATGTGTATATTTGGGGGGGGTGTGCTGCATGTGTGTGCACATATGTGTGGTATTCCCTGAGCCATGAGCTGAGAGCCACGCCCCCTCCACCTCCATTGGTCCCGCTCCCCCCTTAGCTGTAACGCCTGCGTCTCCCCTTCCTAGCTCTGTGTGTCCCCACCTCCCCGCTGGGAGGTCAGCTCCGTGAGAGCAGAGGTTTGGTCTGCTCTGCTCGTGGCCAGGTCCCTATCATTTTCATGGCGCTGGCAGCAGAAGGCAGCCCCACCAGCTCTTCTGAATAAATGAATGACCATGTGCTTGTCCCCTTCCAGGTGGAGATGGCTATCCCTCGTACGGCAACCTACAAGGTAACACACGGGGGCGGGGCACCCCACCTTTCCCAGGAGCGAGCTCTCCACATCACTGTGGGATGAAGTGGGGTAGACGTGTAATTATTTCAGCCTGAGGGTGTTCAGGGAGCACCTGCGGTTCCCATGCTCGTCTGGAAGCTCCTGAACACACATGTCTGTCCTTCAGGGAGGGGTCCATCCTGTGGGGGTCAGAGAAGGAGGGCAAGGACTGTCCTCAGGCTGGAAGATGCCTCGGAGCTCTGAGAGCAGGGCTGGGGTTCGTGGACCTGCCGCTGGGCCACCGATGGTGTCCCTTTCATTGACCACTACTGACCGGAAGCCAAAAGGGAGAGGAGAGGGGAAGTCGTGGCATTCAGCCATGGAGAACCCCCAGAGGGCACTGCCAGCTCCATCACAGGTCCAGCAGTGGAGGCTGGAGTCCGGATGGTGGGCTTTTGTTGTGTGCCACTGGGAGGATGGGGTCCAGCCTCTTGGTGATCTGGCATTTAGGCAGAGGGTGACAGTGAATCCGCCCAGCTGACCCCAAGGCTTTGGGAAGAAGAAAGGTATTGAGGTGCCTTTCCAACCTTAAGACCCTGTCCCCATGCCGAGTCTCAGTACTGCTATTTGCCGGGTGTATGGACATTCTGGAGAAGTCCATGGATGCTTTTCTTCTCGTGGGCAGGAGGTGGGGCAGGAGGGGTGCATCTCAGGGCAAGAATCCAGGTCTGACACATGGTTTGATGGGGTCCACGGCAGGACAGAGGGACGCATCCTAGACTGGGGCAGAATGGAGGTGGGTAAGGATGCTCCTTGAGGGGACCATCTCCAAGGCCAGGTCTAAAGGATGGGTGAGAGGCAGCCAGGACGGGAGAGGTAGGTGCTGTGCTAGGTCGGGCTGGGTACACCCCCAGGAACAACAGTAGTTTATGGGGCCAGGGTGTGGAGTGTGATGGGCAGGTGGTAACACTGGTGACTGGCCAGGCGACCCCACGGGCACGTCTGCACTTTATACATGCTTCACGGGAAAAAGCCTGCCCCTATTTATACCTATGTGATGCATGGATCAAAGTGCCAGCGAAGGTCAGGGAGATCAGTGTTAAGACCCACTTAGTTCCCAGACTAAAAGGGATGTTGTAGAGACAGTGGACGTGGGGATAAGAGGTCAGCCTGGAGGACCATTTGGTAGTCACCATTGATATCACGTGGTTGATTTGTATGGGGTGGCAGAGAGGAAAGAGGTGTATCAGTTAGCAGTGCTATGTAACAAAAGAGCCCCAAACATAGTGATTTTAAACAACCACCATTGATTATGATTATGTGAGTCGCAATTGGGCTAAAACCAGGCCACATCCGTCCAAGAGGCGAGGCCAGGCTGGGCCACAAGGCAGCCAGACATGGTACCAGAGAATAAAGAGAAGCATGACCAGGATAAGAAGCATCACAGCTTCATGTCTGCCGGTTCTATTGGCTGAAGACCCAATTCTGAGGATGATGACCTGGACCATCCCCCCCCTTCCCATGCCACCAAGTCACATGGTAGAGGGTGTGGACGTGGGGTGGGGAGCCCTGGAGAGCGGGGTCCAGCAGGGGACAGCGTGAGACAGCAGCACGAAGGAGGGATAGATCCCTGGGTGCCGTGGTAACGCTCTTCCAAGCATCACGGGAGCCACATCCACGGCGTGGCCATTCATCCGTCACCTACGACACGCTGGGCACTTGCCTGGATCTCACGTAGGACATGGGTGGTTATTTTAGATGGAAGCAACAATTTGTTCTTCTGGGGACGTGTTGATTTTTGTCACATCAAGGTTCCATACCTTGGATTTTGTGCAGGAAAACCTAAGCTTCCCTTAAAGCATTGATGTTTGCTATATGGTTGTGTTCAGAGCCCCAGCATGATTTGAGCATCGGGCTATCAGGGCACTTTTTGGTTAAAAAAATTTTTTTGCATGAGTAAACATTCTATGTCCCCAAAGCTACAGATTCATCCAAATTCACCAATACATGAAAAAACATATCAAGCCTATCTTCTGCCCAAAACTGTTGGATGCCCCAGTTCTATAAGACTGGTTGGTAAGCTCCCCTCGGGTGAAAGCAGAATCACTTCCTCCGGCTTCTTGTGTGAATTCCATCATTTCCCCGTGAATAGGAGGGTGGGGAGGGCCAGGGATGTGATTGCAGAGTTATTTACAATCAGCGGTGTTCCCGCTGGCTGTGTTTTTCTTAGACCATCTTGCTTTTCTGGATTCCCACAGGCAACAGGATAGCAAAAATCGTGTCTCCTGTCGTGTGCGGGGTGCTGGTGACCCTGGTGGGGGCAACGGCCAGCTATTTCCAGTACAACAGGAGGAGGAATTGTTGCAGGGCAAATGGCAAGTTTCCCTCCCAATTTTATCTTCCCTAAGTATAAAGCCTGATAAATATATGAATAAATGTAACAAAACAGAAGCAGACTTACAGATTCAGAGAACAAACTAGCAGTTCCCAGTGGGGAGAGGGAAGCGGGAAGCAGGGAGGGGCAAGATGGGGCAAAGGGATTAAGAGGAACAAACTGCTGTGTATAAAATAAATAAGCAACAAGGATATGTTGTATAGCACAGGGAATGGAGCCAAGATTTTATAATAACTTTAATGGAATACAATCTATAAAAATGTTGAATCGCTATGTTGCATGCATGAAACTAATATAATATTGTACATCGACTATACTTCACTTAAAAAATTATTTTAATAAAATAACAGCCAAAACAACTTACGTCCAATAGACACACTGGCACATCTTCACACGAATCATATGTATCTAGGAAATTTGTTCTTAAAATGAAAAATGTTTCATTTTATTTAGAATTTATTACTTTTCAAAAACTCCTTAAAGTAGTTTTGTTTTGTTTTTTTTAATATAGGCCTTGAGAGCTGATTTGAAGCCACACCTAAATGATGGCTTTTAAGATCTCTTCTTGTTATACATTTTTTTAATTGAAGCATATTTGCTGTACAATATTATATGTTACAGGTGTACAATATAGTGTTTCACAAGTTTTAACCGTTATACTCCATTTACAGGTATTACAGAATATTGGCTATATTATGTTATAAAATTCTTTGACAAATATATGTTAGTTAATTTATTTAACTTATGATGAAGGGCTAAATCCTCTTGAATACAATCTATCAAAAAAGTTCATGCAAAATACATACTTTGATTTCGTGAGGAAAAGGTTTTCTGTCTGCTTTTGTTTAATAAGGCAGTGGGTTTAAAAATATTGCACATAGAGTTGAAAGCAGTCACCCGCGATGCATCTGTGTGAGCTGTGTTCAAGTGTCACACTCAATAAATGATAGCATGTTTTGAATTAAAAAATACTTTCTGGGGTCCTTCGCTGGTAATGTTATTTCTGATAAAGTCCAATATAGACCCCCTTGCATAATGAAGGGATTTTAAAGCTGGGACTTTATTACGGACACACGGGGGACCTGAGAGATGCTTTTGAAAAGATGCTTACACTTTTATTAATTTTTTAAGGTTTTCTCATCTGTAAGATTTGGTTTTACTGCCACAGACCTTACATAAGTAACTTGCTTTTGTTTTCAGTGAACTTTCAATCACAAGGGAGTCGGGAAAGATATTTGGGTGGAGTCTGCAGTTTTTGGACCCTTCTCCCAAAAGAGAACCACAGAAGGACTAAATTGCAAACCTTTCTGTCGAAAGGTGCACAGACTCCAGGGAAATGGGTTGGGGCCAGGGCTGGGGGCGTGCTGGGACTTTCTGCTTCACCTTTGGGTCCAGGCTTCCGGGTTTGAAGAATCACACGCCCGGGTGGGTTGCCGTCCTTGGACTCAGAGATTCTGTCTGCTGATCATGAATGCCCTAAAGACATCGCTAAAGGCAAGATGGGCGGGGGGTGGGTGGAGAGAGGGATGCTGTATTGCAGAAACAACAGCTCAGATGTTAACTCGGGGTCTCTCAAGGTTTGGTCCTGAGACCAACCATGTCTGAATCTGTCTGTGTTTTGCCAGGGGGCCTCCACCTCCAGGAAGGAAGCTATGAAACAGAAGCCTATTCCAGGAGTATTTTTTTAAGGATTTGGGTGACTTCAAAATCCCAAAACCTACCCTTGGCCTCCCTCTGCTGGTGGATGGGTGGTACTGAGCAACCCCCTGGCCGGGGCGAGCCTTGGTGTACACAATGCCTGACCCTGAAAGTTTGGGGGGCCGGGGGTGGGGGGGGGGGCGGGAAACAGTTTATGAAGAACAACGTTACTTTCTGGGCAACATGCCTTATCATTACAGAGACACTCTGTGTTAATTTCGCTTGCATCTTTGGCCAAACTCTGTAAGCACTTGTGACCCCGGGAGCTCAGGGCTGAAAGTGGGCAAGGAAAGTGAGGCATCATCTCAGGCACAAATGTAAGGGGGTGGAGGGAGCCCCAACAAGTGAAGTCACCAAGATAAATACTATTTTAGTGCCATATTTTTAAAAAAATAACAAACTGGCAAACTACAGCCTGCAGGCTTGCTGCCTGTTTATGTCAATAAAGTTTTACTGCAGCCAGAGGCAAGTGAGGCCTCACATACAAATGCAAGACTGGATCCCGCGTTTATTTCACATTTTGATACTATGCTCAGGTGGGCTTTTCTGGGCATTCATTATGATTTTTTTTAAAAAAACACTGCATTCGATTATTACGACATATCCTGAGTTTTCTGGCACCTGTTACAACTTGGTGTCCACTCACCTCCCCCTATTTGAATTTCTGAAGCAGGGGCAGTTTTTGTTTTTTGGGGATCATGCCCTTCCCGTTTATCTGAGGCGGAAGCCCTTTTTGGTTAAAGCAGTGTCCTGTCTTGACGCTCTCTCCTGCCTTTTTCGGGACTAGATAAAATACACGTCTAGCTGATTCACTTTGCTGTACAGTAGAGACTAACACAATATTATAAAGCAACTATACTCCAAAAAAAAAAATTCTGTCTACTTCCTCAATTATACTTTAATGATAACTTCACCAGGTCCACGAAGGACCGAATTTGGCTGCCTTTCTGTGAAAGTTAACGAGCTCAGAGAGTTAAGACATGCTGTGACATCATTCGGGCACCCCTCCCACAGTGGGAAGGACTGATCCTTGCTGGGTGCAAAACCCGTAAACCGTCTAAGAAATACGGCAGCTTGACATTCCCTCTACGGTATGGTGCTGATGCTGCCTGGCTGGCTAGCATCCCTGAGTAGGGCCAGGGATGCCCACTCTTTCCCGAAGGATGGCGGGCACGTACACTGGCCAGCTCTGCAGGGATTAGGAGCCGTGCACGACCTGTGCGTCTGTATGCAACCCAGTCCTGGAGCTTGTGCATCTTGTAGAGACAGTGATGGAGATGGAGGCCTCTATGGGGGCGACAGATGTCTATTCGCTCAAGGGGACCGTGTGAACATCACACTTTGCCTTTACTTTGTCAAATGGACGTAATAGTGACTCCCAGTTTAGAGGTTATGAAGACTAATTCG
Organism: Eubalaena glacialis; assembly: GCF_028564815.1. Taxonomy (NCBI): domain Eukaryota; kingdom Metazoa; phylum Chordata; class Mammalia; order Artiodactyla; family Balaenidae; genus Eubalaena; species Eubalaena glacialis. Next base: position 5,213,186 of record NC_083737.1, on the reverse strand, counting down.
GCCGCATCCCCCAAAGGGGTTTCTACAAGTATGAGTTGTCACCCAAAAGATAGAGTTACTCGATTCATTTAAAATGTTCGAAACCCTGAACAAATAGAAAGCAGTAAAAAAGATACCAGTGCTTTAAGATCAATCCATAGAGTTTTTTTCTTTTTTTCCTGGCTATGACATCTTGCATCCAATCTTTCCTTACAGAACCAGAAAACATCTGAGGCCTTCAAAATCCACCCTTTGCTTTGAGAAAAGCTCCACCCAGACAAGAACCGCCTTCATCACTCCCGTGCAAAGTTCCTTTCCTTCTTGGCTTAAGCAGCTGCCCTGAAGGGTTTTCTCTCCTGTTTGCAATAGACGTGCTACCTAACCAAGAACTCCTAATTCCTCAGACACCTCGATCGTGATAAGGTAGACAGCTGGACCTTGGGTTGTAAAAAGATTGCGTGATCTGTTGGTTCCATCGTGAATCCGGACAGAGGTTCCAGCTCTGGAATGAGCTCCGAAACTACCTCCTGGTGTGACCCCAGGCCATCGACATGGTCACGAAGCACAGGGGCAGCAGAATGGCACCGGGGTCTTGGGCGGGAATGCCATCGACTTCTAAAAGATAGAGACAGACTGCTGTTTGGGTTTCCAACAAGCTGGGGTAAGAAGCTTGACTGATGCTGTAAGTTCCTTAGTTATGTCAGGAATCCAGACCCGTTCATCACCGCCCGTGAATCGGGAATGAGTGATTTCCGACACTAACGGCATAATTTGAACATTATTTCAGCTCACAAAAGTATTGTCACCTGCAGAGGATGAGGCTGGATTTGGGAAATTTAAGTGCAAAATCGCTGATGGAAACCGTCTCGGCGAAGTGATCATGGGGTGCTTTTTCCTGTGAAATAGTACAGTTTCTACATTTTTTTGGAGAACGTGGGGTAGAAATAGAGATTTGCAGATGTTGAGGCTTTTCGTATTATTTTTGGTCTTTGATCCTCTGTGGGAACCAGTTCTTAAGGCGATGGCAGTGCTTTCCTTGATTTATACTTTTCTTTTTACTGGACTAGATAATCTTCTATCCTCAAACATCTAAAACGTATACTAGCTGTTTGCTTCTATTTTAGTAATACTTTAGGGGAGAGGAAAAAGGATGGTTTGGGCAGATTAGTATAGTTTGATTCAACTGAGATTAATGCTGATAGAATTTTAGAGTTTAAATATTAGAACCAAAGAGGAAGCCAGTCACTAGAATCTGGATCTCATAAAGAGGACACATTAAAATTCCAAATATGCATGCTTTGTGCACACCCTTAAGGATTGAGAGCTAGGTCTCCGAAGAGAAGTTGAAAGCAGAAAGCGTTTGAAAGAGCTTCCCCAAAATGGAAAAGAACTTAAAACTAAAGATCCTGATTAGATGTCTCAGAATTGCATGACTTCCGGCCTGGATTTACAAAGATTTGAGCCATTTGAACACAGCTTGTATTTCCTATTTTAATATGAATATCCTAGGACTTTTCCCAAATCTTGTTGAGCTTCCCCATAAGTGAGGATGCCCACTACTCATTTCCCATATATGAGTTTTAGTGGGGAGTTTAATTTAACTCTTGTTAAAAAGTGTGTGTATGTCTACACACAGATTTACACACAGATGTACATAAATGGAACTTAAGCATTTTTAAAGGTAACTCCATCCATTTTCTGTAACTGTCATGGGCAACTTTTCATCATTTAAAATACATGTAAGAGAAAAATAAAATCGGCCTTGTTGGTGGTGTTCTCTTTTCTATATTTTGCATGTATAACCATGAGACAGTGGTGAAAGGGTCAAACAGTCCTGAAGCTACGTAGCTTTGCATGTATCCAGGAAATCCCTTTCTACTCCGTTGTGCATCCTTTGGGCGCATGGCCTTGGAGGCTTATGGCTGAGATGGTTCCCCGCCCCCCCCCAGCTCCGATGGACCCAGCAGTTGTTTGAGAACCAGAGGGGCATCTGTCACCTTCCAAAGGAAGAAATGGTCTCCTCAGTACCATGTGGAACAAGATGGATTTTGAACACATAAAGAAACATATAGTTAGAGAACAGCGGGATAAACGTCCCCCCGATGACAAGAGGAAAATATGGTTAGTGTTCAATGTCGTTGAAATTAAAGTATGTGAGTAATGATCTCTCGGGAAGCCTCTCTTTAAGGCATCACCAGGACCACCCGGAGGACATTTTTTCCAAGCTGAAAACAGGAGAAAAGTCACAATTAGCTGCAATCTCCAAGGTCTTTTTTTATTTTTTTTTAAATATATCATTTTAAGGACCGTGATCTTTGTTTTTTTTTTTAATTTATTTATTTATTTATTTTTGGCTGTGTTGGGTCTTCGTTTCTGTGCGAGGGCTTTCTCTAGTTGCCGCGAGCGGGGGCCACTCTTCATGGCGGTGCGCGGGCCTCTCACTGTCGCGGCCTCTCTTGTTGCGGAGCACAGGCTCCAGACGCGCAGGCTCAGTAGTTGTGGCTCACGGGCCCAGCTGCTCCGCGGCATGTGGGATCTTCCCAGACCAGGGCTCGAACCTGTGTCCTCTGCATTGGCAGGCAGACTCTCAACCACTGCGTCACCAGGGAAGCCCCAATCTCGAAGGTCTTAAAATAAGGAAATGAGAGCATTGTGTATAGTGTTCAAAGCAACACCTGCCTCCTGGGAGCACGGATGTGTCTGGTGCTCCGTGGACGGACATCCTCGGATATCCTCGGACACCCTTAAGCCTCCTGCACTGCTGGTGGGAATGTAAATTGGTGCAGCGACCATGGAGAACAATATGGAAGTTCCTTAAAAAACGAAAAATAGAACTACCATATGATCCAGCAATCCCACTCCTGGGCATATATCCAGAAAAGATGAAAACGCTAATTTGAAAAGATACGTGCACCCCAGTGTTCATTGCAGCACTATTTACGGTAGCCAAGATACGGAAGCAACCTAAGTGTCCATCGACAGAGGAATGGATAAAGAAGATGTGGTGCATATATACAATGGAATATTACTCAGCCATAAAAAAAGAATGAAATAATTCCATTGGCAGCAACATGGATGGACCTAGAGATGATCATACTGAGTGAAGTAAGTCAGACAGAGAAAGGCAAATATTGTATGATAGCACTTATATGTGGAATCTGAAAAAAGCAATACAAATGAACTTATTTACAAAACAGAAATAGACTGACAGACATAGAAAACAAACTTATGGTTACCAAAGGGGAAAGGTGGCCACGGGGGATAAATTAGGATTTGGAGATTAACATACACACAGTCTATATATAAAATAGATAATCAACAAGGACCCACTGTGTAGCACAGGGAACTCTACTCAATATCTTGTAATGACTTATAATGGAAAAGAATCTGAAAAAAAATATATGTGTGTGTGTATATATATATTACTGAATCACTTTGCTGTACACCTGAAACTAACAAAACATTGTAAATTAATTCTACTTTTTAAACACCCTTTTTTCCAACTATAAACCACCATGTGCAAGGTTTTCCAGTTGTAGGATGCTGACTCACCTCCGACTTTTAACATTGGAAAAGCAAACCTCTCTCTCCCTCTCTCTCACACACACACACCCCACACTGTATTAACATATTGTTTTGGGTTGAATCGTGGCCCCTCTCAGATTCATATGCTGGTATCCCAACCCCTGGGATCTTGGAATGGGACCTTATTTGGAAATAGGGTCGGTGCAGAGGTGATCAAGTTAAGATGATTAGTTAAGATGTGGTCACCCTGGAGGAGGGTGGCTTCTAATGTAATACAAGTGGTGTCCTCACAAGAGGGGAAATTTGGACACAGACACACACGCAGGGAGCAGGTTGTAAGTGGCTTGGAGTGAAGCTCCAAGCCAAGGAACTACCAGAAGCTGGGAGAGAGACCTGGAGCCCCCTATAATCTTCAGAGGGAGTGCAGCCAACACCTTGGCCTTGGACTTGCAGACTCTGGAACTGGGAGAAAATAAACATTTCTTGTTTAAGCCGCCCAGTTTGTGGGAGTCTGTTAAGGAAGCCCTAAAAAGCTCATGCATACATGAGTACATGTGGGGTACATAGCTTTTTCCTAATTCAGAAGAGATGATGGGGAACTCATTTAGCTTGTCTCTCCAGGTGGTACAGGAAGCCAGTCATGATTAAACTCTGGACTCTGAGGTCCCATGCATGAGCTCACAGTCTGGCTTCTCCATCTCAAGCTGTGTGACCTTAGTCAAGTTGTACCATCTCTCTGCGTGTCAGTTATCTCATCCAAAAAGTGGGTGTAATAATAATAACATCTGCCTCACCAAACAGTGGTGTAGGAGTGTTAAAAAAGCATTCCGAGTTGTACCTGGTAGGCAGCAAGGGCTGCAGGTAGGAGGGGAAAAATAATAATAAGCTTTTTCTCTTAATGTAAGTACAGTTCAGCTCATTGCAATACATAGGACATTCCACAGAACCCGGTTGAAAGTCCGGACCATAAAATCAAAACTGCAAAAGCTGACTAAAAACACTTGAGTGTTGGAGAATGCAGGTTGTCTGCCCAAATCCCTTTTTTCTATCTTCTGAGTTAATAACCCAAAGCCCCTCTTTCCATTTTCTGAATTAATAGCTCTGCACCTGGACTCATGGTTTCCCAGGTGAACCAAGGTTCTCAGCATCCTTTGTGGGTAGATGTTGTCATGTGACAGCTCTGGCCAATGGCGTGCTGCCTCATTTCAGAAAAGGTAGGACTCTCGTGCTGTCCTCATAATAGCATCTTCCAGCTTGGCCAGCACCAGGATGGGTGTATCCAGTGTATCTCACTTCGGGGGACGGAGTGCTATGTCAGGACCCAACTGTCCGGATGGAGGGACCCTTCCTTTGTGGTCCTTACCTGTGCGGGTAGGCTCTGGTCCTCGTAGCCTACCTCTCTGAGCTATCCCTGGCTCTCGGCAAATGCCCTTTGTAGAACATCAAGGTTGGAAGGATGGTTTTTGAAATTTTCAAATTTAAATTCTCCCTCAATCATTTATTTTCTTTTCTGATGGCATGCATTTTCTTAGGATATCAACCTTTTCTGACCCAACAGAAATCCCTAAAGTCATGAGCTATTCCTCTCTTGGTAATGGCTAAAAACCAAGCATTCTTTCTGACAAATACTGTAGGATCTCACATGTGGAATCTAAAACAGCCAAACTCGTAGAAACAGAGAGTAGAATGGTTGCTAGGGGGTGGGGGGCTGGGGGAAATGGGGAGATATTGGTCAAAAGGTACAAACGTCCACTTATAAGATGAATAAGTTCTGGGGATCGAATGTACAGCATGGTGGCTCTAGTTAACAATACTGTATTCTATACGTGAAAGTTTTTAAGAGAGTAGACGTGAAAGTTTTTAAGAGAGTAGACATGAAAGTTTTTAAGAGAGTAGACTTTAAGTATTCTAACCACAAAAAGAAATGGTAATTATGTGACAGGATGGAGGTGTTAGCTAAGGCTGGGATAGTAATCCTATTGCAATGTATACACAATGTACACCTTATTGTATATATCACAATGTACACTTTAAACTTCCACAATGCTATATGTCAATTATTATCTCAATAAAGCTGGGGAAGAAAGCTCTTTCTGACATTTTCTTCTGGAAGCGTTTTTTGCTTGGATTCTGTAGGCATCCAGCACTCCACATGCACAGACGATCATTTCAGTGGCTTTGGCAAGATTTTCTTCTTTCTTTCCATGGCACATTCACTATAAATTTAATATGCTGTGATAGTTCATTTTGTACACACATATATGTATCTGGGGGAGTGCAGCTCACTTAACGCCCATATGTTTCTACTGACATCATAGAATCTGACTTTCAAATGGTGTTCATTTCTGAGACTGTTTAATAGGATCTGCGTGTGCATCTGTTCTTTTATCTTCTTTCAGATAATTTAGTGTAGATTTGGTGGCTTTTTCGTGCAGACATTTGGACGATTCCCTTATCTGAGTTCATTAATCAGTTTCTTTGAAACTCCTCATGATTCATGTTCAAGAAGGTTTCCAACATCTCACGCATTTCAAATGCAAGGAGCCATCATCTGTAGTAGAATCATTTCTACCTTCAGCAAATGTTTTCTAACATTTTGTTTATTGAATTCACTCTTTCTTTGCACCCTCTGGTTTCTTATAAAAGCAGCTCTATGCTCCCCCAAAGGTGGACACGTTCATCCAAACCCTCTGATACTTTTCTGGCTGTGTTAACCTGAGATAGTCATTCTTAAATCTCACAGATCTTTCTTTTCATTCATTGACAAGTGTCACGTTGAAATGTCTCGTGAGGCAGGTGACAGATTTCGGATCCCCATCTGTAAAACCGCGAGCCTCGGGCAGGTACAGATGAGTTCTGCTCATTTTCGACAGCTTTTCAGAATGCAAGTTCGAATAGCAGCAGCCAACCGTGTAATTCTCTCCTCAAATTCTTGCTCTGAACCCATCAACCTTTTCAGGACACGTTAATCCATTTTCACAGGGACCTCGAATTTTTTTTTTTTTTTTTTTTTTCAATTAAGCCCACTCAGATAGTGAGAACCATAGAGAAGCAAGTCATCGGAAGCTAATCACCAGCCTTAAAAAACCGACGGTTCAGGCACCGTTTCTGAGAAAATGATTCCTCTTTTCACTTGTAAACTCACGAGGGGACATTAGTTCTGGAAAGCTGCCTGCTTTGGTAGAAAGAGCAGAAAGCTCTCTTCTGATCCTGTTTCTTACGATGACGATGACGCTGAAACCAGGCGGAGGAAAGCCCTTGTGGTTCCTGAAATCCACCATTCTGATGGGGCGAACTTTTCTTTGGAGAGCCGCCTTCTATGTTAACAATGTACTTCTTGAATCTTCACATTTCGGGGACACACCCTTGGCGTAAATCACATCTCCAACCCTGGCAGCTTTCACCTTGGCCCCCAAAGCAGGTGGTACTGTTACGGGTCAGGGTTCTTGGCCTCCTTAAGCAATAGAAATTGATCAGAGGCCAGACAAGAAATTGAGGCCAGGCTTTATGGGGGCCCCTGCTGCAGCAGGTGGGGGAGTGAGAACAAATAACAGGTTCCCTTGCTTGCTCGCTCCCTGCAGGGGTGGGGGGGGCAAGCTTGTTCCTTAAATGGGCTGAGGGTACGGGTGGGTCCAGGGGTTGGGCTGGAGGGGAGGCTTAGGTGGGCTGCCCACCCCTTAGGTGGTGTTGTGTGCAGGGGGCATGCCCAGGACCCTGCTTTTGCTCCGGGCTCTTCAGAAGTGGCAGGTGGGCTTTTTGGTCTCTTTGTATCTAACTGTTCATCATTTGCCCCAACTGCGCATGCGCGCAGTTATTTTTAGTCCCGTACATTTTCTTTGTATGTTGCTGCCCCAGGAGATCTTCGTCCGGGCACAAGCCCTGCAGCAAAGGGTCCCGGGTCCCAGCCTGTCTCAGTACTTTCGAAGTATTATAATCTCTTCAAATGACTTTGTGAGCACTTTGCCTGTTTTATTCCCAGGGGATGGTTTTTGCTGCTTCTTGGGGGTCCTCCAAACTCCTCAGGTTAGGAATTCCGTGGAGGGACCATCCATGAATCCAGGTCCGGTTGTTGTCCGGAGACCTGTTCTCTGCCTGTTGTGTAGGTGACCCCGACATGCCGAGCTCATGCAGAAGTGGCCCCTTTCCCATCTCTTGGTCTCTTGGTTCAAAACACAGGGTGAGTAGTTACCCTGCAGATGGGTAAAGTGAGAGATTCTGCAGCTTTGTGAGGATTTGGGTCTAGGTGATAATTGCCTTTTGAGCCCATCAGAGGCCGCTGTCTTCCGGCCCATGAGAGAATTACGTTTCCCATTTCTGCCCTGGCGGCCCCCTGAAAGCGTTCAGTTCTTTGTTCTGTGCAGAAGGGATACTGTATGCTGCATGGATTTTATTCCATGGGATAACTTTTCCATGCAAACGAGACCTTGGACCTGAAGAGAAAAGAATTAATGAGATGCAGAATTCCATGTGTTGTCTTGTGATTCTAATGACTTTTCTGTGAAAGGAGAAGATATGTATATATATTCTGTAAAAATAGAAATATGTTTTACTTAAGGGGAGTTAAGCCTTAGAGCTGCGGAAATTTCATTTTTTTCCAATATATTATTCTTAGGTCTATAGTCTTAAAAATCTTTTAAAACAACCTGCACAACAATTTCAAAATTCAGTAAACAAAAGAGGAAGTATTAGATATTAGTTTTCACTAAATTTACTAATGAAAATTTCCCAAAACAGAGACGGTCTTCCAATTCATATATCCCCAAGAATCTTGTAAAATTAGAGTCTCCTGACACTGCGAAGGCCCATAGTCATTTTATATTAATTAATTCAGTTAAACCGAGTTCCATTTTGTTTATTTTTACAAATAAACATTTTCTATGACACAAATGAACTTAACTATGAAGCAGAAAGAGACTCACAGACATAGAGAACAGACTTGTGGTTGCCAAGGCGGGGGGTGGCAGGGGGCAGGGATGGATTGGGAGTTGGGATTAGCAGTTGCACACTATTATATATATAGGATGGATAAACAGCAAGGTCCTACTGTATAGCACAGGGAACTATATTCAATATCCTGTGATAAACCATCATGGAAACAAGTATGAAAAAGAATATTAAAAAAAGAAGAAATGACACACAAACCTTACAAAACTTAATTATATAACATTTTAAAAAATAAATTAATTGAAAGAAATAAACATTTTCAATTTGGCAAACAGAGAATGATTTATTAGACCATCAAGCCAATGTTAAATCTATCAGTCAAAGAGTAGCAATCTAGAAAGTGAACAAAATAACTGATGTTCTGATTAGAAACACCAAGTGCGAGTTTGAGTAATAGTAATGTCAAGGACATATACATATGTTCTATTTTAGTAGGAAGACATGAAAAAAATCAACTTTTAAGATACATTAAATATTTTACACATGTACACATACACATGGGTGTCATTGACAGTAAATTGTTAGTAAAGATATAACTAGTTCCAAGGTTGACTGGGCAGGTGTAGTGTATTATAGTCGCCACCATGCACCTTCCAGGGTCAAAGTAGTAACTGTTAGAATTCAGGAGATTTACAAAAGAAGTCTCCCCCAGAATGCTCAATTACTTGTGGAGCCATTGTAAATTTGTGAAATGGCTTTAAAATTAGTTTAGCATTTTTTAAATCATGGTTTAAAAAAAATGGGTAATCATCAATACCTTGCAAATTGCTATAGCCCACGCACACTAGGGAATCCCACTGGATGTCCCACACTAGAGATTCCCATTGGATGTCCCATGGAAAAGGTCACCATCTGCTATGGTGTTTTTAACGTAAATGTTAGTCTTGGTGGGGTTATTCGGTGCCTATTCTGCTTTCTTTAGAAATCCAATGTCTTCTAACACAACTTCTGTCTGAGCCTGTTGGTGAAAGGCTCGTGAGATTTCCTGGGAAAGAGAGAAAGAGGGTCAAGGTGTCCATGGGCCAGCCCCGTCCTGTGAACCCTTATTTGCAGGTCAGACCCATAAGGGATTAGAATTTGCTTGTCTGGTTTCACACCATGTACTATTCTGGTTCCTGACACTGAAGGGCTTCGGTGCTGTGGGTTGGCCTCTGCCCCAGTCCCATCTTCCTAACGGAGGCATGTCCCCCGCAGTTCCAAATATAAATGCAGTGCACATCTGTGCCTTGCAGCTATCTCCCTCCTCATCCTGGCCATCCACCCCTTCTCACACTGGCATGCGTCCAACATAACTGCTCCTCTATAAATTGCTGGGGATGCATAAATGGTCTGTGGAAGCACAGACGACGTCCCAAACTCCCCTCAACTGAAATTGAAAACAGTACTTGGACCTGACAAACATGGAACATTTTGCCCCTGGGGTGGAGGGCTGGGGGCAAAATCTGACACGCTCACCTTTGGCTGTAGACCAAAGGGGAGATAGTTAGGGAGATGGGACCATTGCAGTCCCAGCCCCTTCCCCAACCCCGCGCATTCCCTCACCCACCTCCTCTGCCCAAACTTTTGTTCTCTATCTTGTATCCACTTCCCACATCTTATGCAGTATAACTTTTTATTGTTTATTGCCTGGCTTTTTCCCCTCCCCCCCACCCCCAGAAGGTACATCTATAAAAGCATGGGAGTGTCCGTAACTCCTAGAGCGGTGACTGGCGTGCAGTAGGTGCTCGATAACTATTTATTCAGTCAACACTTGGAAGAATGAATGAATCTGTCTCAGCTCAGGCTTCCGTAATAGAACACCACAAACTGCGGGGATTCAATAACAGACGTTTGTTTTTCGCGGTTCTGGAGGCTGGGAGTCTGAGATCACCGGCTGGGCAGATTAGTTCCCGGTGAGCCTCTCTTCCAGATTTATAGACGGCTGCCTTCTTACTGTGTCCTCACATGGTGGAGAGAGAGCTCCGGTGCCTCTTTTTCTTCTTCTAAGGGCACTAATGCCATCATGGGGGTCCCACCCTCATGACTTCATTCAAACCTGCCCAGGGGCCCATCTCCTAACACATCCCACTGGGGGTCAGGGCTTCAACATGTAGATTTTGGGGACACACACATTCAGTCCATAGCAGAATTTCTTATTTAGGCCACAAACTTCACATTACAGAGGAGTTGTTTCCTCTTGTTATTCTAGCTAAAGACCTTTATGTGATGAGATTAATAGAGATATGAACAAATGTGAGGTTTTAAAATATATATATTATGAAATAGAATGTGCCAACATTTGGAACACCTCCAGATGCCCCATGCATGATATTGCAAGATCCTAAGTGGATAAAAGATCCGTCTGAAGTTCAAGATAAAGCTGTGGATTCTAATTTTACATAGAGTACAAAATTCATTGATTGGTATCCAAATTCCATGCTGAAATCATGGAACCTTAAAGAAACTACCAATTATCAAGTTTTGGTGTGGCATCAAAGAAGAAGGTCAACTGTGTGAAAACCCAATTAAAATATTCCTCTCTTTTCTAACTACCCATCTGGGGGAGGCCAGATTTTCTTTACCCATTTCAACCTAAACTATTATTGCAACAGAACAAATGTAGAAGTAAATATGAGAAATCAGTCATCTTCTATTAAGCGAGACATGAAAGAGATGTTCAGATGTGTAAATTAATACTACTCTTTCCCTCTCCCCCAGTTTTTGTTTGGGAAAATAAACTTATTTTTCTGTCAAAATATGCTATTTATACAAAATGGAATGGGTTTATTATTGTTATCTTTAAACTTATTAAATGAATAAATATCAAAAATTTTCAGTTTTAATTTCTAATACAGAAAATATGGATACTTATAAATAAATATCTAAAAATTTCAGTTTTAAATTTGAATATAGAAAACATAGATATTTATAGATAAATATCTAACATTTTCAGTTTTAATTTCTAATACAGAAAATATGGATATTTAAAACCTACATAAGCAAAAGCTCTTTGGGTTTCTCACTAGTCTTTGAGTGTCAGGAATCCAGTGACCAAACTGCTTGAGGATTTCTGCCATGTGGTATAAATTAGGATGCTTTCATGCTGAAGTAACAGAAAGTCCATCTCAAAATAGCTAACACTATAAAGACAGTATCTTGTAAGGGGACTTACTGAGGTTTAGGGCGTCTGGATTGGGGATAATTTGAGGATTTAATGGTGTTCTGTCATGGTTCACCGGGCATTAACCAGTTTCACTCATGGCAGCAAGTGGCTCTGTAGCTCCAGCCATCACAGCCTCACCCACTAATATCTGGAGGCCCAATTAAGGCCATTTCCTCTTTTGAGAGTGAAGACCTCTTTCCAGAAGCCAGCAGCTGACCCTGCCTCATTCCTCACTCACACACAATGGGCCACACAGCCCCTTGCTGAAATTGGGATGCATAAATCCTGGAGGAATAGCCCAGTTCTGTTAAAAACAAATAACAGAAAAATAAATGGTGGTTGAGTGGTAACCAGTAGCATGTGATGTAAATGCTTTGCTTCATGTTTTCTTGCAACTGTGGTCCTTTATATCTTACTAGGTTAATGTGTACAGATTATAAGGACTTCCCTGGCAGTCCAGTGGTTAAGACTGTGCCCTTCCAATACAGGGGGCGTGGGTTCCATCCCTGGTTGGGGAACTAAGATCCCACATGCCACGTGGCCAAAAAATTAAAAAAAAACGCAAACGGATCTATCATTGCAATTGGGACGCACACATATATGGATGTATACATACTGCAGACTTCTTTTCTCTCCTCTCACTTATCTTTCAAGGTAATTCATAGGATCTTTGTCACAAAAACGTGGCCAGTGACCCAGTTGGTCGGCATCTGCTTCTAGCTCCTGGGCTTGAACTATGCCCCTCACAGGGCCCTGTAACTTTCCAACAATGTTGCAACTGACGCACCAACGAAAGACTCAATTTCTCTGAATGTCTCCTGGGGAGCAGGCAGGCTCACTTTCGCCGCGGGCAAACCTCCTTCCTGAGGCACCCCGAGAAGAGACCGCCTTCCGCTGACGGCGCCCACCGCTCACCAGGTGCCCACCGTCCTGGCTTCCTGGAGACCCTCCCCCTCCCCCAGAGGAACCCGGCAGCGCCCACGGCAGGATGCCTGCTCTGGGTTTAAAAATGGACCTAACCTTTGCCCAGGGATCTGGGAGGACTGCCTGTGGCTGAGTGCCTTCTGCCCTGCTTTCCGGGCTCCAAGGCAGAGCTGGAAGCAGCGGGTGGGAGAGCATGGGGGCAGGGGCTGGGGGCACGTCTACGGAAGTGGGTGCTGGGAGACAGGCAACCTGCTCGGGCCTTCCCACCCTCTCTAGCCCCTCAGGCTCCCACTGGTCCCTCCCCACAAAGCCCAAATGTCGGCAATCAGAACCACGGTTCTCAACCTTGAGGGTGGATGGTGCGGGGAAGGGGGGGCTTGTTAACACAGGGTAGGAGAGACTCAGTTTCCTGATGTTCGGGAGACCTGAGAATGTGCATTTCTCAGAATTTCCCAGGGGATGCTGATACCGCTGCCGATGCAGGGCTGACCCAGCGCTGACCCAGGGAAGCAAAAATGGGGGGGAGGGAGCGCTCGGAGTGAAACACAGCCTGGGGGGGACCGGCTTGGGTGGGTGGGCGGGAGGCGATGCTTACTTCTCCCAAATGTATCAACGCCTGGCGTTATTTCCTGTCCTGCTGTGGCTTGGGTAGAATTCGGGATTCCTAGGATTCTTTACCAGCGGGAAAGCGTAATGAAATGGTGCGTTTAGGGATGGGGTTGAAGGAATCTGCCTTCTCAGTGTCTGGGTTTCAACTTGGCGTGGAAGGTCCTCATTTTCTCCCCAACCCGGCAAGGACGTGCCAGGATCCACGCCCCTTCCCCTAACCTGGAATGTAGCTTTTTTAACCCTCTCTTCCCCTCTGGGCCAAAGAAATCCCCTCCTTCTCTCAGCTGGTGTCAAAACAGAGACACAGGGCTTCCCTGGTGGCGCAGTGGTTGAGAGTCTGCCTGCCAATGCAGGGGGCATGGGTTCGAGCCCTGGTCTGGGAAGATCCCACATGCCGCGGAGCAGCTGGGCCCGTGCGCCACAACTACTGAGCCTGCGCGTCTGGAGCCTGTGCTCCGCAACAAGAGAGGCCGCGACAGTGAGAGGCCCGCACACCGCGATGAAGAGTGGCCCCCGCTCGCCGCAACTAGAGAAAGCCCTCGCACAGAAACGAAGACCCAACACAGCCATAAATAAATAAATTAATTAATTAATTAAAAAAAAAACCAGAGACACAGTTGTCAAGCTGTCGCAACTGGGGAAGGGGAGCTCCTGGCACCTGGCGGGTGGAGACCAGGGAAGCTGCTCCACACCCCACGGGGCACAGGACGCCTCACATCAGAGTCCCCCAGCCCCAGAGGTCAGTAGTGCTGAGGCTGAGACACCCTGACTTAGCATGAGAGATTCTATCATCTAACTATTTATCAATCAACCTCTCTCCCTATTATCTATATAATTATAATTAACCTATTATCTGTCATCTATCTGTGTATCTATCCTGTCAATCTATCCACATGTCAATCATCTATCATCTTCCATCATCTCTGTCTTTCTCCCTCTCTCTCTCTGGCTGTAGTTCACAACCAGAGACAATTTTACTCCCCCAGAGACACTTGGCGATGCCTAAGGACGCTTTTACTGTCACAACTGGGAGGATACTGGTATCTGATGGGTGGAGACCAGGGAAGCTGCTCCAGACCCCACAGGGCACAGGATGCGCCCATGACAGCAAAGACTTCGGCCCCCTATCTATCTTTCTATCTTTGGATCTATCATATCTATCATCTACCTATCTATTATCTATTATAATTCTATTATCATTTACCTGTTAGATCTATCATCTATGTATCTATATCTGTCTATCTATGATTTATCTATCTATCTATCTATCATCTATTTACGATTGTAGTTTGAAACCCTGTATGGTCCTCTCCCCAGGGGCACAGTTGGTGATGTGTGGAGTCGTATTTGGCTTCACTTTGTGGGGTGTGGGTACCAGGGATGCTTCTCCACACCCCCCAGTGCACAGGACACCCCACATCCGAGAGTCACCCAGTTCTGAACGTCCCTGGTCCTGAGGTGGAAGTGCTGCTGGCGGGTAACTTCTAACCCAGGGCAAAGGGAAAATTTTGGAATCTCACCACCCCGCACTGTGGACTGAAGGACGCAGACGCTGTCTGGGACGTTTCAAAGGGGACCTCTTGTTGTCAGAACGCTCTGGTGGGTCCTTTTCCCCATCCCCAGTGTCACACAGGAGCACTGCACCCCTGGGGCAGAAAGAGGCCAGAATGGGGCCAAAGGGAATGACCCTGTGGCACGGATGAGTGGGGACACTTGGCAAACACTGGAGACAACAGCCAGACAAGCAGAGAGGCTGGGAAACCGTCCCCTTCCTCTGGAAGCCAAGGGGCCGCTGGGGGCTGAGGAGACCTCGGGGCTCAGAACGGACCCTTCCTGAGACTGTCGGCTGCATCAGAAGCACCTCGACCTCTTTCAGATTGCCTGGCAGGGGACAGAAAACCAGCACTGTCATATTAAGTAAGTCAGACAGAGAAAGACAAATATCATTTGATAGCACTTACATGTGGAATCTACAAAAATGATACAAATGAACTCGTATACAAGACAGAAACAGAGTCACAGATGTAGGAAACAGACTTATGGTTACCAAAGGGGAAAGGGACGGGGGGAGGGATAAATTAGGAGTACGGGATTAACAGGTACACACTACTGTATATAGAATAAACAAGGACCTACTGTATAGCACAAGGAACTATATTCAGTATCTTGTTATAACAAGATGGAAAATAAATGGAAGTAGATTCTTTTTATTAATCTTTTATTAAAAAGAAAGATTCTTTTCTATAATGGAAAAGAATCTTGAAAAGAATATACATACAACTGAATCACTTTGCTGTATACCAGAAAGTAACACAACATTGTAAATTAACTATACTTCAATTTTAAAAAATGGTTAAGGAAAAAAACAAAACAAAACCAAAACCAGCACTGACTGCAGAAGTCTTCCCCTGGTTGTTACTCAGGTCCTGATGCTTCCACCAATGGCTCAGAAGCTGCAGGGATTTCAGGGAGACGTCTAGAGGCTCAGTAAGTCCTGCAGACATCTTGCAGCACCCCGATAATAAGTACATGCACATAGTGCCCAGGGGGCGGGCAGAGGGGTCCGTGCCCTTTTCCTGCTGAGGGAGACCAGCCACACTTTCATCGCATACGAGATCTGCATTTTGGAGACAGCGTGATGAGGTGGGGTCCTGCCCTAGCGTTTTCCAGCCGGCCTGGCCCAGCTCTGTCACCTGGGTGCGATTTCTGAGATAGCGCTGAGCCCATCTGTGACGGGATGCTGAAAACACCTGCGGTATCTGTCCCTCGAGGCCGATGGCTAGCCATCCATGGTGCTGTCTCTGTGGACAGATGCCCTGAGATTCTGGGCTCTTTCCTCATCTGTCTCCCCACTTGTCACGGGGACTCCCCTTCTCGCTCCAAGGCAAGTGAGCCCCGATGGCTTTTAAGCCTGCAAAGCCCCCTGTTCCCCATGGGGCATGAAATCCAGCAAAAAGCCCAGACAGATATCCCAGTCTGCTGGGCGATGGGTGACATCCACGCCTTAGTGTGCTGATCGATAACGAGGTTTAGCATCGGCTATGTCCTCTTAAGATTTTTTCTGTCGCTTCTTGAGCTTAAATTGTACCGGTTCCCAAAGTGTGAGGTGTGGAACCCTGAGGGGGCGAGTTCCCCGAGATCAGGACATCCGCGTGGGAAGAACTCCTTTGGCTTTGTTAAAACTATGTTGACGTTTCCACAGATGGTGGAGAAGCGACACGGGCGGGGAGGGGGTGGGGTGGGTGTGAGGTCTGCTGGGGCTGTAGCTGGGGTGTAGTGGAGAGGTGACCCCCGCTGGGACGCCTCCCGCCCACCCCCCAGGTGACATTTTCAGAGCAGGAAGCCCCGTTGTTCAGTTCCTGCAGAACAGGAACGTCCATTCCTTCTGTCGATCCGTGTTCCCTGGACCCTTGATTCCGCAGGACATGACAACGTGCTGGATGGGCAAGGTCCAGCAGGTGGGAGAATTCCTGAGATAGCGCCTGGCTTCTCGGGCCCCTGGTACTTATGCGCTCCTATGGCCCCAGCCAGTGGCCGCATCCTCCCTGAGGACAGCATCTGGCCCACTCCTCTCTCCCTCTCTACAACCCGCCGTGGCTCACAGGGTTCAGATGGCGACTCGTCCACTCATGCGGGCATGCACTCACACGTGCATTAATTCCCTCCTCACCCACCCCTGCGTGCTCTCACATGTGCATTCATTCATTCCATTCGTCCACTCCTGCAGGCATTCACAATTCATTAATTCACTCGCTCATGCATGCATTCATTCATAAATGTATTCCCTCGTTTATCTACTCAAGTCATTCATTCACTCATAATTCTCTCACTCCCTGACGCACGTATTCAGCAGCCGAGGTGCCCATCCCTCACTTATTTTCGGTTACTCTCTCCTGCGTGCACGCACCGTGCACACTTGCACGCCCCTTTCCTTCGCTCACTGAGCGTTCGTTCAGTAAGATCACGTTTCCAGCCTGGCCTCTGCCCGGGCAGCGCGCCGGCCTTGGGCCCGGCCCGGGAGGCCACTGCAAACGTTTACTTTGGGGCTGGCCGGTTAAAGGTGAGGTGTCCGAGCGGAGACGCCGCAGACTCCTGGATCGGGCGGGGAGGGGTCGGGGGACCGGGGCGGGGGGAGGGTGCCCGGCGGCCGCTGCCTCCTCCCGGCTCTCCTTCCGGGGCGTCAGGGGCACGAGGCGGCGCCGGCCTGGCGCGGGGCTGCGGCGGCCGCGTGGACCGGCGCCCGGGGCGGCAGAGCGGGGGCGGGGCCGGGGTTCCGGAGCGCAGCCCAGCCGGCCGGGCCGAGGCGCTGGGGCGCCGGGGACGCGTGGTGGGCGCAGGGCAGGGGCGCCGGCCCGGGCAGAGGCTGCCGGAGCGCCGCAGGTGCCGGGGCGCAGGGGCCGGGCGGCGCGGAGGCGGCCTGGGCGCGGCGGGGACTTGGCGCTGAAGCTGCCCGAGCGCGGGGGAGGAGCGGGGCGGGGCGCAGGGGTGCGGAAGGCCGGGGGGCGGGGGAGGCCGGGCGGAAGCTTCGGGGGCGCAGAGGAGGTGCTGGGCCTGGGGAGGGGCGCGGAGGCGGCCTGGGCGCTCGGGGGCCTGGGGGCGGAGCGGGGCGCGCGGGCTGCCCGAGCGCTGAGGAAGGGCGCGGGTGGGGGGGCGCAGTGGTGGTCGCGGGGCGAAGAGTATCCTGCGGGGCGAGGGGCGCCGGGCCAGCCTGGGACACAGGCTGCCCGGGGCGCGGCGAGGCCGCTGGGGACACCCGGGCGGGCAGGGGCCGCCCCGGAGCGCGGAGGGGACGTGGGGAGACGGGGGGGAGGGGCTGTAGGGCGGTGCTGCAGCCCCGGGGGTCTGTCTGGAATGCCGAGCTGTCTCCGCAGGCCTGGAACTCCGCGCGGGTCGCCTGGAGACGACGCCTCCGCCAGGCCCAGCTCGAGGCCCCCCCGGCGCCCAGGCGCACTTGGCCGCCCGGTGCCCACGGCG
This sequence comes from Eubalaena glacialis, assembly GCF_028564815.1. Classification (NCBI taxonomy): domain Eukaryota; kingdom Metazoa; phylum Chordata; class Mammalia; order Artiodactyla; family Balaenidae; genus Eubalaena; species Eubalaena glacialis. The sequence continues at coordinate 5,195,089 of NC_083737.1, read as the reverse complement.
CGCTGGGCCTCAGACCATGCCGGGTGAGTCGGGAAGACCCCTCGTGCTCAGCCTCCCTGCTCTGCTGGCGCGGCTCAGATTGGCCCGCGCTGGGGGCGGCCCCCGCTTTGCGCGCGCAAGGTCGCCCCCAACCCCTCAGCTCCCACGGTGCGCCTCCCCAGTGTCCCTCGGGGCTGGAGAGCTTGGTGTCCCTGGGGCAGGTGGTGATGGGGGTCTCAGCAGCTGGGAGGCGGGCGAGGTTTAGTATGGTCAAGGGGCGCTGAGATTTGGTAATTTTCCTTCTGTAAAAAAGTAGCCCTTGGAGATTAAATGGGCTGGTTTGTTGGCCAGCGTGGAAACGCGTGGGCGTCTCACGGACGCGGAGACCCGTGGGAGTTCATGCCCCTACGGCTCTGGGAAGACAGAGCCTTTGGTTCCCCTCACCAAGCCTACCCCCCTCGAGGTCAGGTTGGAGGCGTAACTGGTTATTCCGATAAAGATCCAGGCTTAATCCCGCAGCAGGCCGACTGTGGCCAGATGCTGGGACTTCGGCGAGCCCTGGCCCCCCACGGCTGCAGTTCGGTCCTGTCTGCCTTCTCTTGGGTCTGGGGGGGACATCCGATTTGGACAGTAGACTTCCAAAGCTTAGAAACGTGATGATGAAGGAGTTCCCTGCGGATCCAGTGGTTGGGACTCCGTGCTTCCAATGCAGGGGGCACGGGTTCCATACCTGGTGGGAGAACTAAGATCCCACATGTTGCGACATGGCCCCCCCCCCAAAAAAAAGCTCCCAAGAAATATGATGAAACATAATCTCCACCCATGGGAAAGATGCCCGTCCTGTTTTTATCGTGAAGACATATCGTGCTTGCACCAGTCCGGGCCTGAACATGCATGAGCGCATTTTTAAGAAAAAAAAAAATTCTGGTTACTTTTTATTCAGAGGAGCGATCTGGTAATTCAGCGAGCGGTTTCCATGCTTCTGTTCCTCCTCTGTGCCTTAGAGAGGAGAATTGTTGGGGCAGAAAAGGCAGATTTCCTGCTGTGTGCTGCGGTGTGCTGTCAGATTCTTCGCAGAGAAGCAGAAAAGTCTGTCTGTTCCAGGTGGCGGTTTGGAGCTCTGCAGAGTGAAAAACGCATTTTCTGCCAACCCGCTGGGGTCAATATAATGGTAGCATTCAGGAGGGACGTTCGGATACATTGGCCACGGAATGTGCTAGAAAGAGCCCATCTGGGTATTCAGCACTTTGCAGGGAACAAAAAACACCTTTGAGTAAAAGAGGAGGGGCAGAGGACAAAGCCGGGATGTTATTTCGGGGGAGGGTCCGGGGGTTGGTTGTAAGGTGGGTGGAGTAGAGAAAGAGAAGTAAACATTTCTCCCAGACCCGTTATAAAACTGTCAGCCACCGCCGTCTTCAGGATGAACTCGATTTTGCGACATTTTTTTTTTTTTTCCCAACCTGGGGTTGGAGGACAGCCACCCGTTCTATTTCTGTTTTCTCACCCTGCACGCATGCCAAAAGTCCCCTCCCCAGCGCCCTGCCTGGTGGAAACTCAGCCTGTCAATGCAGGAGGCTTGGATAATTGCGGCGTGTTTTTTTGATGCCATGCCCAAACTTGACAGCTAGGAGTTTCTTAAAGGTAAGGTGGTGTTGGAATCTGCAGACTTCTCCATGAAGTTTTCAGCCTTTGTGACATTAACATCCACTGGTCTGCCTTTGCACTTGAGATGGAGTTTTTATCCAGGCATGATTTTGCACCATCATGCACCGGCCCCTGGGGGCCGGCCTTCAGAGTCATGTGTCTTTGACCTAGAACGTGAGGTTGAGTCTTGGGGTCGCTGGAGAAAGGGGGTCTTCTCTCCGCTGGAGCTGTCTTGTCATCCTGTTAATAGAAGCCATAATCCCTCCTCCTAGCAAAGGGAGAGTCCAGTAGTTCCATAAAACCCTCTGTGCAGACCCAGCCCTGTCTCTCTCCTCCCCGAGAATTGGAAGCTTTGGACAGTTGCCCGTCACTGCTGCCTGGTCCCACTGTAGCCCACCTGCCCCATGCCTCAGCCATCTGGGTTCCCAGAGACCTCCCAGATGATGGGGCTCCGTCTATAGATAGATAGAGATAGGTGATAGATATAGATAAATAGATAGGTAATAGATAAATGATAAACAGTTGGATAGACAGATGTTAGATAATGATAGATGGATAGAAAAATGGGTGGATGGGTGGGTAGCTAGACAGATATCTTTTGGGCTGCAGACTTGAGTTCTGAGGTTTGCTGTCTTTTAATACTCAGCTCACAGTGGCAATGCCAGGAATTCTCATTCCCTCTTAATCCAGGAAGAAACCCAACAACGTGTAGACAGGAGCTCGTAGGAACGGGCACACTTGGGTGTTTATCCCAGTGGAATGTCAAGGTTAAGATGCCAGCTCCAGGAAAACCGGCGCCAGAAGCTTGGGTCCTGGTGTTCTGTTTGGCGTGACCGTGTCTTTGGGCCGTGCTCTGGGGAGGGCACAGCGTCTGGAGGGGAGGACCGTCTGGTCTTTGAGAACTGAGCTCTGTGTGTTCCAGCCGTGGGCTGCGAATTCTAATTTCTGTCGACAGCAGGGGAGCTGAGGCCTGGATTTCTTGATCCCATTGTTCTTATCCTGGCAACCAGCTCCTGGGGGCCCCAGACTCACATTGTTTCAAAGTTCCCGTAAAAGTCAATGTCACGAGTTCACCCTTAGATTCAAAACTGCCATAAATCGGATTGGCCGTCTGAGTTTCTTCCTCTGCTGTGGTGGAGACATTAGGAAACTGAGAGCCTTTTGGTTAATGAGACAATATATTTTCCCTTCTCCCATCTCCTCGGCCTCATATATCCTTGAGTTGAAGTCTTTCCAACAAGTGGGTTGTGTGGAATTGAATTAATGGCTTTGGCTGTTCCTTCTGAGAGCCCAGTTCTTTTGAGCTGGGCGGGAGTCCTCATGGTAACTCAGATAATCCAAGCTTTGTTTCCACCTTTTGCTTTGCGTTCGCCAAAGACCCAAATATTTTGGGTGAGTTTTTGAGACTTGAATGCAGAATCAAATAAGGAGTCTGAGCTATGCCCATTTGCCGTGTTGCAGCACCAGGAAGATTTTTAAAAATTGAAGTATAGACGATTTACGGTGTTGTGTTGGTTTCAGGTGTACAGCAAAGTGATTCAGTTTTACGTATATATCTATATTATTTCAACTCGTTTCCCTTATAGGTTATTACAGGATAATGAATATGGTTCCCTGTGCAATACAAGTAGGACCTCATGTTTATTTTATATACAGTAGTTTGTGTCTGTTCATCTGAACCAGGGAATTTTAATCGTGCTGTACTTGGCTTTGTCTCCCTCATGTTTAGGGTTTCCTCTTTTCCTGTGTGTGTGTGTGTGTGTGTGTGTGTGTGTGTGGTTTTTTTTCTTTTTCTTTTTATTGTGCTGAAGAAGAATTTTTTTTGCTTTATTTTGAAACAAAAGGATGCATGTGAAATGTCCTTGATGCGTATTTTAGAACAGCGAACAGTTATTCAGTTAGAGTCGTGAAGCTTGAGAGAGTTGGGAGGTGACCGTCAGCCCCGCCGTCCCGTGAGACCGGTCGGAAACATAACCCTGTTGTTTTTGTTCACGTCCACAGTGTCTGACCAGGCGTTTGTCACGCTGGCTACCAATGATGTCTACTGCCAGGGGGCCCTGGTGCTGGGGCAATCATTGCGGGACCACAGGGCCACCAGGAGGCTGGTGGTGCTGGTCACCCCTCAGGTGTCCAACCTGCTCAGGTAAGACTCACACACACACCTGGTCCTTCCTCCTGAAGAAGCAGGTCCCAGCCGTGGTTCATGGGCCCGCACCACTGGCTGTCCTGGGGGGCCTCAGACACTTGCACAGTGCCCTCCAGTCGTTATTAAAGGAGGAGGCTCTGCCAGGGGTGTGGCCAACTTCAGAATCCTTGTAGACAGCACTCTGTGTGGGTACCGTTTCTTGTCTCAACTACGGAAATTCAAATGCCAGTTATTTTGGGGGGGAGTGGGCAACTTTGAGAAGCAACTGTCCTAAGCTAAGTTAAAGATTCTTTTTTTACGTTTTTATTGAAATATAGTTGAATTACAATGTTGTATTATTTTCAGGTGTACAGGAAAGTGATTCAGTTATATGTACATACGTATATATTCTTTTTCAGATTGTTTTCCCTTATAGATTATTACAGGATATTGAGTAGAGTTCTCTGTGCTCTACAGTAGGTCCTTGTTGGTTATCTATTTTATACATAGTAGTGTGTATCTCTTAATCCCCAATTCCCAATTTATCCCTCCCCCCTTTCTCCTTTGGTAACCATAAGTTTGTTTTCCATGTCTGTTAGTCTGTTTCTGTTTTGTAAATAAGTTCATTTGTATCATATTTTAGATTCCACGTATAAGTGCTATCATATGATATATGTCTTTCTCTGACGTACTTCACTTAGTATGATCATCTCTAGGTCCATCCATGTTGCTGCAAATGGCATCCTTTCATCCTTTGTTATGGCTGAGTAGTATTCCATTGTATTACATGTACCACATCTTCTTTATCCATTCGTCTGTCGATGGACATTTAGGTAACTTCCATGCCTTGACTGCTGTGAACATTGGGTGCATGTTTCTTTTTGAATTAGAGTTTTTTCCGGATATATGCCCAGGAGTGGGATTGCTATATCCTAAGGTAGCTCTATTTTTAGTGTTGTAAGAAACCTCCACACTGTTTTCCACAGTGGCTGGATGCAACTTAAATTTTAAACTTAAATACTACATAGAAAACTTTGCTGATAAAATTGAAAATAGTAAATACTTGATCCTTCTAGGGAAATTCAGATGATCCACATTGACACCAGAAGAAGTGAAGCCCTTCTGTTGACCAGTGACAATGGGAGAAATGGAGAATGTTATCAAAGGCTTAACTGGGGGAAGGACCTGGGCGTGGGCAATTGTAAGGGATGTTCTGTAAAACTGGGCACAGTAAATTAATTTCCATGCAAAAAGAACTATCTGAGACCCTAGGGGGAAAAAAATGAAAGTGTTCATTTATTTTAAGACACTGTGCTAATCTTGATACGGAAACTTGATTTACGGCTTTGATTGTGTTTCCATATAGATGAGAAAACCCCCCAATACAGATTATCAACAAGGCAACTCTAGCCCTGGAATAAAGAAATAAATGATGCTGGATAAACAACAGGGTCCTACTGTATAGAACAGGGAACTATATTCAGTACCCTGTGATGAACCGTCATGGAAAAGAATATGAAAAAGGATGTATACGTATGTATAACTGTGTCACTGCTATACAGCAGAAACTAACACAACATTGTAAATCGACTGTACTTCAATAAAATAAAAAAGACAAAAAAAGAAAAAAATGATGCTTGCTGTAAGAAAGCAAGGGTAGTTCATCGTATAAAAATCTATCATTGTAATTCATCACGTCACTGTATCAGAGAAAGGCAATGATGTGATCCTTTTATATAAAAGTTGAACACATACCCACATGATTTCCAGATAGATTTTAAAGATAAAGGTAAAATTTAAAGCATAGGAAAATCTTAGAAGTCGAGACATATAACTTCTCAATCTTGGCATGACTGACATTTGGGGTTGGATGACCCTCGGATGAGGGGCGTCCTGTGCCCTGTGGGGTGCAGAGCAGCGTCCCTGGTCTCCACCCACCAGATGTCAGTAAGACCCCCCCGCCAACCCTCCTTGCCTTTGTGATAATGAAAAACGTCTCCAGACACTGACATAGATGATTGCTTCGTGTGTCTGCCATTTTTAATTACACAAAACAAAGGGTACCAGAACTGCTGTATGTCAGATGTATTTGTGTAAACGTAAAAGGTAAAACAAGCCAATTAGGGAGCCCATTTACAAAATTTATAACGAGGAGGGGGTGTTGTCCATAGAATAATGAAAGAACTCTTCCAAATGATAAGCAGAGATGGATGGATGGATACAACCAGGGTAGACGGCATGACCAAGTGATACGTACTCTGCCTTCACAGACATTAAAGTCATGTCACATCAAACAGCTCAGTGATATTTATGACCCGTCAGGCTGGCAAATGTCTTTTTAAACGTCGGTGTTTGGGGGGGGGGGGCGGGCACAGACCTTAGTCATTGACATTAAGTGATGTCATTAGTCTTTAGCCAAATTGGCTGTCACCCATTCTCCCAAAAGTGTGTCAAATGAATGGATGCTCAAGGTGTATTTCTTCTTGTCTAAGATGATTCCTTCAGGCCCCAAAGAGAAAGAAAAGAGAAGAAAATACATTTGTGTGCAGCGGACGTTTCCCTATGCTCGGGCCACTGGGTCTTCAGAGTCAGACCAAGGGCTGCAGTGGACCCAGCGTTGGGAACGGTGACCCTGGGGGTAGCCACGCATCCTTGGGGGGACCTCTGTGTGGTCCCATCATCGTCTCCTGAATCATGGTGTGCGTGGAACAGTTACATAGAACTGATAAAGCCAAAAAATAGACATGATTCTCTGCTAGATTCCTATCTCCTCAGCTGTCCAAAGCTGTCAGCATTTTTTTTCAGTCTTTCAGTCTACTCAAGATGAACTTTGAAATATTCAGAGACAGTGTCACAGAAATACTGGGAAAGGTTCATGGATACAGACCTAGTTGCACTGTTATAGAACCAGTTATGTATTTTGCGGTCATTGGTAGGGTTGAGGAACGGTGCTCTAGGATGCAGTCAGGGCAGTAGGACATAAACAGTGACCTGTGACTCCAAATGACCAGGGGGTGGTGTTCAGGAGACTGCCATTCCTCCAGGCTGTGTGGTACATCCGTGGTTGGGGTAGTCTTTCTGCAGGGAAAGGGACCCAGTAGCATATGCTCGTAGGTTCACACAAATTGCATTCTTGAAACTTAATTCTTCCTCCAGGAATTTAAGTTAAGGAAGCAAGCAGAGCTGAACAAAAGCCTATAAGGACATAGGTGCTATTTGTAGTTCCGTAGAATGACATTTCTTGGCCCTCTTCCTCCCTCTTTATACAATCATGAGGATGCCATAAATTCCATAAATAACTGGGTAAAAAGCAGGAGGAAATTGGTGATGACGTGGTATTTTCTTAGAGAGTTACTTTGAATACTGTGCAACGTGAAAGCACAAATGTAGAGTAGAAGTGGAAAAGCTACTAAAGAATAGAAAAGATAGACCCAGAAGCTCCAACATCTGTCTAAGACTGGGAGTTTCAGAAAGGACAGAAGTGGAGAGAAAGGATTCAAGGAAATATTTCAGCTCTGAGGAAGGATTTTAGATTGTGGGTGCTCCCTGAGTGTTGAGAAGAATGAATGAAGGAAACGCAAGTGTTGATACAGAAGGTACCATTTCAGAGCACGAAGAATGAAGAAAAAGTACTAAATGCATTTCAGGTCTCAGTCTGGTTGAGACAGCTGATGCCTCAAAGCTCTTAGACTAATTTTGAAATGAAATTTCTATATTCAGCTAAATGCAATTTGAAAGCAAAATCAAGATGTTTCAAATATGCAGAAGCTCAACAGTTTTACCCCTCAAGGACCTTTGAGAAAAAATTACTTGAGGATATACTCAAGCACAATGAAATGTGAATCCAAGAAAGAAGAAATAGAATATAAGAAGCAGTGCAAAACAAATAAATGAGTAATACTGAAAGTTAATTGGGAATGCATTGGTGAATGATTATGAAAATAATCTGGAATTAACATTCCCCACGGGAGGTGGTTGGGGGATAAAAGAGGAGGGAGCCAGGTGAACATATGCTAATGTTCCTGTCTTGTCTGGGGTGAAGTTATAGATGATAACTATCATTACATTTGATAGAAAATAGTAAGGTTAAATAGATGCATTGAGAGTTTAAGGGTGGCAACCACCAGAGGACTAGAAAGGGTATATACAAAAAACACAAGGGAGGAAAAAAATCTAAACCAAGCAATGAAAAGTAGGAAAGAATTACAAAGAAGAAAGTACCTTTTTCAGTGCGTGGTATTATGGAGTATGTGATGTCTTGCTACTGGTGACATGAACCTTGGTCTCCTTTGGGGTATCTCTACTGCAAAATCATTATTTTTGTCTTTGTAATTGATAAATATCTTGGGAGAGGTACTTTTAGACTATGAAAACATGCTGTTTCTCCTCAAAACCTTTACTCATTGCTTTTAGGGTTCATCAGTGAATTTTGTCTGCAACAGTTATCACTGTGATGTTCATCTAATGGTGATTTTTCTCTTTCCCTCATTCCTTCTACATTTATTACTTGGAATTCTTCTGTGAGGAAGAGCTACCCCTTTTACCCCATTTACTTATGTGTTCAGTTGTGATATCAGTATGGATCCGTGAATATTCATTTTATACTTTAGGTTTGTTTTTGTTTTCTTGCCCAAATTGCGTCAGCTTTGGCTACTGAGAGCTCCTCCTGATTGACTTCCTGTATCCTTTTGACATGCCCCCATCCTTTTTCTAGCACTTTCTTAATTTTCTGTCATCGCGAAGATATTCCAGGCAATGATGAAGTAGAATTTAAGCAAAAAAATTTTTTAATGGAACAGAGGCACATTTCATTTTGATGAAATGTACATTCTTCCAAAATTTGAGTCTCAAACTTGTATGCAATGAGCAATGTAGGTTTTGAATATGTAAAGTAAAAACTGATGGAGATCTTCTGTTGGTTTCTACCTACTCAGCCTTCCCTTCTCACTGCCCATGCACTTTGGAAAGAGAAAGTACCTTCCTAAGAGATGACCCGAATCAGTCTATGTTAAGATGATTTAATATGTCTTGCTTTTCACGTTTGCCTAAGTTTTAAGCATGAATGAAATGTGGGCAAAGCCATGAGACCCACATGGGGAAAATAAAGCCTGATATGAAGACTGCAGCAGCAAGGGACAGCATGTCTCATGTTAGATGGTGGGCTGTTCTCCTAGGATTTGGCATGTCTTTTCCAGGGTGATCCTCTCGAAGGTGTTTGATGAGGTCATCGAGGTGAACCTGATAGACAGTGTAGACTACATCCACCTGGCCTTTCTGAAGAGACCTGAGCTCGGAGTCACCCTCACCAAGCTTCACTGTTGGACACTCACCCATTATAGCAAGTGTGTCTTCCTGGATGCAGATACCCTGGTGAGTACAAGGGAGGGTAAGGACCAGACCCTCCACTTGTTGAGGAACCCCCGACAAAGACCATGCCCCTCCCTCCTTAAGCAAGCTGCTAGCTCGTGCTGGTGGATCCCCACCAGGTAACGTCCATCACTATTCACCAACATCATTTAGTCGATCAACATCAGATAGAACACACGTACTGCAGTAGACCCTGCTGAGTACACTCGGGTACTTGAAGGCATGTCCCTTCCCTAGCAGGGGTTTGTAATCACATTATTTCATCTACACGAGGTAAAATATTGGAGAAATATTCTTCCTCGATTGTACCGTGAATTATAGAGTCCTGAAGGGACTGGTACACCTGGCTTCTTAAGCTATGGCATCTCCCATTGTCATTTGGGGTAGTTACCTTTGGTGTAGGAGCGCAGGATGGGCACTTTCATAAATAGCCATTGGAAAGTTGAAATGTAAAATGAGGTTGGAGTGTCAGAGATACATTCGAGGTTGTCTTGGTTGTGCAAAAGCAGCTCTGTAGGAAAACTGGTGTGCAGAGGAAAATAATAAGTGCGTAATCAGAGTAATTTCTTTCCCAAACAGCACAATTCAGAAAGCCAGTAGGTGTTGGAGAGAACTGCTGTTGGTGGTCAAGCTCTCGAAGACAGTGGATTATACGATATTGACTTGCAAACTTCTGTGTTTATGGATTTCCAGTCTTGTAGGTCACACTTGCTAGATGAAAGAGAATATATACAATTAGGAGCTTTCCATGGAGGATCTTAAGCACCTCGAGATGATAATTGCATTTCAGTGACAGTGTTACTTCAAACCCTTGAAATAAACCAGGGAGCAGTCTTACACACACACCTTTCTCTTTTGAATATAAGTCTAAAAGAAGAGAGTCACTCAAAACATTGGGTATAAGTTTCCCATCACTGAATGTTGTCTGGCCCATTGTGAAGTTCTGTTGCATTTCTCACTTGTGCCCCAGAGGTTAAGAGAAGTGTCGCTGTCACTGAGACCAAGCTTGTACTGCTCACCGCGCGAGACAGGCCAGTAAATCGAGAGCAAGGAATAATGACTTTGTTCGGAAAGCCAGCAGACCGGGAAGAGGGTGGACTCATGTCCCAAAGACCCATCTTCCCTGAGTTAGAACTCAAGCTTCTTTTATCCTAAAAGGGGAGGGGGTAAGGTCCTGCTTCTGGTCAGAATTTCTTCCTTCTTGCAGCCATTCACAGGTGGGCCTGTTTCCTGTGAGCGAAACAGAGGTATTTTAGCTTAACACTCATTGCACCCGAGGCAAGGTTCCCGGAGATGGGCCATTATCTATTGTTTATGGGCAACATCCCTTTGGTGATTAACTTGTAGCAAAAGCAATAGAATGCAAAGGTTAAAGTAAAAGAAACAGGTCCAATACGGAGGCAGATTGGTTCTTCCCTATGAGAGCGTATGGGTCCCCCATGCTCTGTTGTTCCAGGTGCTGTCCAATATCGATGAGCTCTTCAATAGGACAGAGTTTTCTGCGGCCCCGGATCCCGGATGGCCAGATTGCTTCAATAGCGGGGTATTTGTCTTCCAACCTTCCCTGGAGACGCATGGCCTCTTGCTGCAGCATGCCACCGACCACGGCAGCTTTGACGGTAGGTGAAGGGCAGCTGGACATTTGTGGAAGAGAATGGGGCCTGTACCCATCCCTCTGCCCCACTGGCACCTAGCCCCACCACCCCGTATCTGTGAGCAGCAAGTTAAAGATGGGGATGGAAGAACAAGTCCAGGAAGAGATGAAGATGTAAGTAAGTAAGTACACGGTAGAGAGAACCGTTGAAAATATCTTCGATGGGTAGAAGGAAGAACTCCCCAGTCCTGATCACATAGGATGGGTAGACAGCCTTTCTTTCTTTTTTTTTTTTTAAACATCTTTATTGAAGTATAATTGCTTTACAATGGTGTGTTAGTTTCTGCTTTATAACAAAGTGAATCAGTTATACATATACATATGTTCCCATATCTCTTCCCTCTTGCATCTCCCTCCCTCCCACCCTCCCTATCCCACCCCTCTAGGTGGTCACAAAGCACCGAGCTGATCTCCCCGTGCCATGCGGCTGCTTCCCACTAGCTATCTATTTTACATTTGGTAGTGTATATATGTCCATGACACTCTCTCACCCTGTCACATCTCACCCCTCCCCCTCCCCATATCCTCAAGTCCATTCTCTAGTAGGTCTGTGTCTTTATTCCCGTCTTGCCACTAGGTTCTTCATGACCTTTTTTTTTTTTCCCTTAGATTCCATATATATGTGTTAGCATACTGTATTTGTTTTTCTCTTTCTGACTTACTTCACTCTGTATGCCAGACTCTAGGTCCATCCACCTCAAATAACTACAAATAACTCAATTTCATTTCTTTTTATGGCTGAGTAATATTCCATTGTATATATGTGCCACATCTTCTTTATCCATTCATCCGATGATGGACACTTAGGTTGCTTCCATGTCCTGGCTACTGTAAATAGTACTGCAGTGAACACTGTGGTACATGACTCTTTTTGAACTATGGTTTTCTCAGGGTATATGCCCAGTAGTGGGATTGCTGGGTCGTATGGTAGTTCTATTTTTAGTTTTTTAAGGAACCTCCATACTGTTCTCCATAGTGGCTGTATCAATTTACATTCCCACCAACAGTGCAAGAGGGTTCCCTTTTCTCCACACCCTCTCCAGCATTTGTTGTTTGTAGATTTTCTGATGATGCCCATTCTAACTGGTGTGAGATGATATCTCATTATAGTTTTGATTTGCATTTCTCTAATGATTAATGATGTTGAGCATTCTTTCATGTGTCTGTTGGCAATCTGTATATCTTCTTTGGAGAAATGTGTATTTAGGTCTTCTGCCCATATTTGGACTGGGTTGTTTGTTTTTTTGTTATTGAGCTGCGTGAGCTGCTTGTAAATCTTGGAGATTAATCCTTTGTCAGTTGCTTCATTTGCAAATATTTTCTCCCATTCTGAGGGTTGTCTTTTGGTCTTGTTTATGGTTTCCTTTGAGACAGCCTTTCTTTTTTTTTTTTTTTTTTTTTTAATAAAGAATATGCTTTCCATTCTATCAAGAAATAGTGTATTTATTTATTTAGTTAGTTAGTTATTTTTTGGCTGTGTTGGGTCTTCGTTTCTGTGCGAGGGCTTTCTCCAGTTGTGGCGAGCGGGGGCCACTCTTCATCGCGGTGCGCGGGCCTCTCACTGTCGCGGCCTCTCTTGCTGCGGAGCACAGGCGCCAGACGCGCAGGCTCAGTAGTTGTGGCTCACGGGCCCAGTTGCTCCGCGGCATGTGGGATCTTCCCTGACCAGGGCTCGAACCCATGTCCCCTGCATCGGCAGGCAGATTCTCAGCCACTGCGCCACCAGGGAAGCCCGAGACAGCCTTTCTTTAAAGGGCCTGATAGGGGACTTCCCTGGTGGTCTAGTGGTTAGGACTCCGCACTTCCATTTCAGGGGGCATGGGTTCCATCCCTGGTTGGGGAACTAAGATCCTGCAAACCTCGCGGTGCAGCCAAAATGAAATAAAAAAGGACCAGATAATTAATGTTTTCAGCATCGTGGGGCATACCATCTCTGTGACAGATATTTATCCCTGTAGTTGTAGAGTGAAATCAGCCATTGACAGGACTTACATGAGCGTGGATGTGTTCCAATAAAACTTTATTTACAAAAATGGGTGCAAGCCTTCGTTGGCCACCCCTGATATAGAATAAAGGGGAGAATTAACTGAAACCAGACACTTGCCTGAACAGGCATTAGTAGATGGGAAAAATACTAGAATTTTTGTAACGTGAAAGAAAATGCTGGACTATTGAAAAATTGGAATGTAGATTGGTGCAGCCACTGTGGAAAACAGGGTGGAGGTTCCTCAAAAAACTAAAACTAGGACTGCCATATGATCTAGCAATTCCACTTCTGGGCATATATCCAAAAAAAACCAGAAATGCTAATTTGTAAAGACATGTGCACCCCAATGTTCATAGCAACACTATTTACAGTAGTCAAGCTATTGAAGCAACATCAATGTCCACAGATGAATGGATAAAAAAGATGTGGCATATACACAATGGAATATTACTCAGCCATGAAAAAGAATGAAATATTGCCATTTGCAGCAACATGGATGGACTTGGAGGGCATGATGCTAAATGAAATAAGTCAGACAGAGAAGGACAAATACTGTATGCTGTGTGGTATCACTTATATGTGGATCTAAAAAATACAACAAACTAGTGAATATAACAAAAAAGAAGCAGACTCACACATACAGAGAACAAACGAGTGGTTATCAGTGGTGATGGGGGAGCAAAATAGGGATAGGGGATTAAGAGGTACAAACTATTAGGTATAAAATAAGCTACAGGGATATATTGTACAACACTGGGAACAGAGCCAAGATTTTATAATGACTATAAATGGAGTATAATGTCTAAAAAATTGTGAATCACTATATTATACACCTATAACTTACATACTATTGTACAGCAGCTATACCTCAATAAAAACATAATAATAAACATTGATAGGAAAAAAAAAAAAAGAAAAATTCCTTCTAGGTAAGGACGAGGTAACAAAGTTGGCAAAAATGGTGGGAAAAGCGATTGTCGATACCAGATAGAATTCCCTGGGGAGGAGTGGAGAATTTTGGAGACAATGTGCGATTTTATTATTAATTGTTTGCACCATCGGTGGAGAATTCTGGAGAGACTATGCACTTTTTTAATTTCATTTTCTTTTTTTGGCTGCTTTGGGTCTTAGTTGTTGCACGCAGGATCTTTGGTTGAGGTGTGGGCCCTTCTTTGTGGCACGCGGGCTTCTCTCTAGTTGTGGCGTTTGGGTTTTTTTTCCTCTCTCTAATTGTGGTGTGCAGGGTCCAGAGCACATGAGTTCTGTAGTTTGCAGCACACGGGCTCTCTCGTTGAGGTGTGCGAGCTCAGTAGTTGTAGCGCGTGGGCTTAGTTGCCCCATGGCATGTGGGATCTTGGTTCCCGGACAGGGATCAAACCCACGTCCCCTGCATTGGAAGGCGGATTCTTTACCACTGGACCACGTGGGAAGTCCCGAGACTATGCACTTTTTAAATGAATGGTGTGGGTTATCAGTCACTTTTGAGACAACGACCACGTTTTAGTGGGTTGAGAGAGGAAATGTAATTTGTGCGCTGGGATACCAGTGTTTTTCCATTATGTGTTCAAACATGTCTTGCATTCTCTTGGTGCACTGTACCATTCTTTATTAACTTCTTTGGCTGTTTGTTAACTCTCTAGGGGCAGACCAAGGCTTGTTGAACAGTTTCTTCAGTAGCTGGTCCACAGCAGACATCCAGAAACACTTGCCGTTCATTTATAACTTGAGTAGCAACACAGCGTACACCTACAGCCCTGCTTTCAAACAGTAAGTTTCGTGCCAAGCCCAATTCTTCTATACCTGGTCAACCATTCTCTCTCAGAATCTAATATCACCTTTTGGCATTTTGAAGGAAAAAAAAAAAAAACCCAGATCATCCTTCTGCTTGCTTATTTATTGCTTTACATGATAGGTAATCAAGGCAGCTAGGCTTCATGAGAGTGGTTCCCAAAGTGTTGCCCAGGGAACCCCCAGGGGTTCCCCACCCCTCTTTCAAGGGTCTTTGAAATCAAAGTGACTTTAAAAAAATTAATTCTAAGATGTCATTTTCCTCTTTTCAGTCTTGTTTTCTCATAATTGGACAGTGGGATTTTACAGAAATGCCATGACATGATGTGATAAAAAGCATTGCACTGAATGCAGGTGCAGATATGAGAAACCAACTGTCTCCTCGTAAAATAGTCAATGTCACTCTTTTTACAAATTTTTAAAAATATAGTTATATAGAGAGTTATATTTTATGAAAAGATACAAAAGATGTGACATTTTACGCATTTTTTAAAAATATAATTACATATAGTTATATTTTATGAAGAGATATGAAAGATGTCACTTTTTACTCATTTAAAAAATATAGTTATAGTTATATTTCTACGAAGAAATACAAAAGATGTCACTTTTTACACATTTAAAAGATATATAGTAATATATAGTTATAGTTATACTTTATGAAAAAATATAAAAGTTACGTTAACATATAATGGGCCCTTGGTTTTTTAATGAGTTGGTACATGGGTTTTCTAATTTCTCAGTTTTAACTTCTGTTGCGGTGAATATGTACAGATGGAATCCATGTGAACAAACATCTTTTCCTCTGTGATTTGTAAGAATGTCAAGAGGTCCTAGAACCAAAACGTGTGAGATCCACCGCTCCAGGGGACATTGTTATAAGTGAAAATGGAAAATCTGAGAAGATTTTGAGCATGCTTTTTTAATAGGGGCCACACTGCCCCCAAGGAGGCAGACACTGGTTTGTGGGGCGTAAAGCCATCATATCCTTTTTAATGTAGAAAGCACAGCTGTACATACAGAACGTAGATATACAGGGCAAATATGATATTAAAGTTTCATAGGAAAGCAATTAAGAAAAAAATGTTTAAAAAGGTTCGAGGTTGGTGGGAGTGGTGATAATGAAAAAAAAAAAGGTCACGAGGGGAAAATTCACCATCTTGTACAAGAAGCCAGTTTTCTGGTCTGCAGCTTGCATTATCTACTATAAAATCTACTTTTTAAAGTTTTTATCGTTTTCAGGATAAGGTGATTTGGGCTACGGTACTGCCCATCTTTCTAAAAGACTCCTGATTTCTTCTTCCCGTTTTGGGGAACATTCCCAAGTGGGTTATGATTATGTTTCTTGGTCTGTAGAAAATGAAAGGCTGCAAACGTGGATTGATGAAGCAGTTTTTATTTTTACTACAAGTCAAGGTGGTTGTTAATGACAGGATCGTCCATAACTCATTGAGATGCATCTTTACGTCCTGCTGTCTGTGATGAGCCCTGTGGTTGTCACAGGCTCTCTGTGTGTGGTCACTTCCAAGAGGAAGGCAGGATGCTTTATGCTTCCTCCTCAGATTCGGCTCGAGTGCGAAGGTGGTCCACTTTTTGGGGTCCACGAAGCCTTGGAACTACAAGTACAGTCCCCAGACGGGCTCTGTTTTGGAGGAGGGCTCTGGGCCTGTCAACCAGCATCAGACGTCCTTCCTTAACCTCTGGTGGGGGATTTACCACTGCAGCATTCTGCCTCTTTATGAAAATATCCGGCACGAGGACGAACGGACATCTCCAGGACACACAGTAAGCACACAATTCCCTTGACATCCAAGAGTTCAGACCGGGGATAAACTCTCCGTGATCCACACCTGTGGGTTTTCTTCAAATACACGTTCCTCCCTCTTTTTATGGAGTCTCTTCTCATTTTTT